>NW_026596085.1:5951936-6004672 GCF_907164565.1 Psammomys obesus
TTCCTTCCTTCCTTCCTTCCTTCCTTCCTTCCTTCCTTCCTTCCTTCTTTCTTGCATCGTTGTTGTTTGAGACAGGGTTTCTCTGTGTAGCCTTGGCTGTCCTGGACTCACTTTGTAGACCAGGCTTGCCTCGAACTCACAGCGACCTGCCTGCCTCTGCCTCCCTGAGTGCTGGCAGGCACCACCATGCCCAGCTAACATTAGACACTGAGAGGGGAACCCGGTGTTAGAAAGCAAGGGTGCCGAGTCCACATGCTCAAAGAAGCATCTCTGTATTGGAAAGTGCCACGGGAATGCAGATTAGGCAATAATAGTAATCTCTGAAGTTAGAAGTATAAGACATTCTCACTAACGTCTTCTCTGCCTTAATACATAATTACGTGCAAAGAGCTGTTTGACGACACTGAATTTCTAGCCGCCGATCTCATCTTATTCAAGCTTGCAAATATTTCTAAAAATCTAATATCCATTTTCATGCTCTCATAAGTGTAATAGACTAAACAAGACCGAATCTTTTCTTTCATGACTTCAAATGATAAAGTGACCGAGGGTCATGTTACTGCAAGTGAAGTTATGCTGTGAGTTGTAATGCAAATGTCGAATAAGTGGGAGGCTGACCATAACACGTAATGGGCCAAAGGCATCCTGGTCTTAAAAATCGCCTCGGAAAAAATCAATACTGTACAGCTGGTTTTGAATTATTTGACTTTTATTAAGAAGAAAGAGAAAGAATGCTAATTGCTTGACGACCGGGGCTAGAGGGTTGGGTTTTCATTGTATTTTTATTACACGCAGCTGCCACTATGGTACAGCTGCTGTAACAAAGTGCCAGACACTGACCACAACAGAACCTGATTTTCTCTCAGCTCTGGAGGCCAGAATTAAGGTGCTGGCAGAGTGAGTTGCTTCTGGGACTTCCTCTAGGATGAAGATAGCTGGCTCGTCTCTTACTTTCTACGTGACGTTTGCTTTGCAATCTCCCCTTCTTGTAAGGAGACCAGCCACCCTGGATGAGGGACCCCTATAGTGACATCATTTTAACTTGATCAGCTCCTTAACATCCTTAACATCCTAGTTTCAAATCAGTCACACTCTGAAGCACTTCATGTTAGGGTCAAAATATTGACCCTATACACACAAAACAATGTAAGCCAACGAGAGTTAAATATCATAAATGTTATATGAAAATAGGTATATAGTATATGTAGAGAGATAGAGATAGATAGATAGATATATAGATAAGAGAGAGAGAGGGGATGAGGAGAATCAATGATACTGAGCCCAGAGGATCTGTTCATCCATATTATACTTTGAGAAAGAAACATACCCATGTGTCCCCTAATAATGTTTCAGTCAATTATATACTACATACAAGATAAGGTTTTCACAACACAGCACCTAGTGACATCACAGCCCTCTCCTAATTTGTGTAATGATGCTATAATGTCCACATGTTAATGAAAGGACACTAGAACACTGTGTTTGTTGATGAAGCCAAATAAATATGTATTTCTCAAAAAGTGACTTTATCCTTACATGACATATATATATATATGTATATATAATGGCATAACCACAATTAATTCCAGCTTCATGTTCTTTAAAGGGCATTTTCTATGGTGTTGATCTCCAGGCCCCCATCTCATTATTATCTAGACTGACCCTTCTAAGACTGAAGCCACAGACATAGAGAAGACATTCCTGATGCCTGAGCAGAAACAGGCACAATGAACACATTTCTGAGCACATCCTGGCAGCCATTTTGCCTGTCCTGGGTTTACTCTGGGTCCCCTAATTAAAGGAAATACACTTTTCACACGAAGAAACCTTTCTACTTTTTCTTTTATTACATATTTAGAATACTGTGTAATGGTAAAGCATTTTATTGTATTAGGTAAACTGAACAGATAACAATAAAGCATTGGGCTTTTAAAAAAAGTATTATCATATACTTAAAGCACCCAGCAGACAGTCTCAAATACATTCGCCCCTTCCATCCCTCCTGTCTGTCAGTCTTAGCTAAAGCCTGGCTTCCCTGACATGTTCTACAGGTTAGCATGAATACACTGTGAGCAAAGATGCTATTTCCAGCTCACAGAAAGGCCTACGTTTTGTGTTACCTTGTATGGCACACAGCATGTCATGGTATGGTCAATCAAAGGTATTTATATACTGAAATTCCTTTCATAAAAGTGAGTAATGAATATCTCCATAAATTTAAGTACAAAATTACAATTCTGTATGTGGTTTTAAAAATTATATGCATAAGCATTTTATACTAAAATGAAAAATCAGTTCATTTTCTTAATAAGGAAAGACAAATTAAATTGTTCTTGATGATTTCAACCTTGGCAACATTCTCTTTTTCTAATTCCAGAAACACTATTTTTGCAATGCAACTGGAGCGATTCAAGTGAATGCCAACTACATCTTAATGTAGCTTTGTGGCAGTTTTTTGGCCTGTCATTTTCTCTCTGTGACACTAAACTTCGTTTCATTAAGCACCATGCTATGATGTGGCATACTGCAAGAAAATCCCAGCCCACTGCAGTTCGGATGTGTGAAGCGAAACCTATAATGGTATGTCCCGTCTAGATCGGATAAAATCTGTAAAGTGTTTTTCTGCAACACAATCTGTTGCTCCAAGTTACCACAAGACAGAGGAGAATTAAAACACAAAGAAAACACAGCACTTAGTGTTTCCTTTGTACCAGGGCTGTTCATGGTGCTACAGCTTCCCTGTGGAGGAGGAATGAGTCTTTCAACCCAGTCCCATGAAATCAGGACAGAACGGATGGTGCGTAGAAGCCCCTGTTGCAGATGGTTGCTTTATTCTACGCTTTCAGAATCAACTTTGGGGACTCTGAGGGGAGCACTAAGGAAGACTGGAGCAAAGCTGTGGTGGTTTTTAAAAATTCTACATTTATCTTACAATATCTGCCACACATGCTGATGTACCACAACAGCTGTCCTTGCTTCTCAGGTAGTCTAGCTACCCGCAGGGGCATTCACCATCAAGGCTACCTTGCAGACAAAGGGGAGGGGTATGATAACACAGAACCAAGCTCCTTGTGGCTTCTGGATGCTCCTTCCTATGCTTTCCACTCCTGACATACTGCCCAACAGGACTTCCTTTTCATTATTTAGATCAATACATCATTTAAGAAAATACTTTTAAAAAATCCATCATTCCTAGACCTCCTTCATTCTACACCAGGCACAGATCAATATGCAGAGGACTTACCAACCAAGAGAGTTGGCATGAATGGAACATGAATGTGTTTTGAAGAGTATGTACTTTGTGGGTCATAAGCAGGTTGGCAACTACCTGAAGCATATAAAATTTAAGCTTAGTACACAGCGGCAAAATTTAAAAATGGCCCTTTGTGTGGTAGGAGAGTGAATCTATACCCTTACCCACAGCAAGCAGGAGCTCTACCATGCAGCCATTCCCACATCCCTCCTTTTATTTTTTATGTTATGATAGGACCTTCCTAAGTTCCCAGGGAAGGCACCGAACCTATGATCCTACAGCCTCCGCTCCCCTGTAGCTGTGACTGCAGAGCTGCTGTAGCTAAGCCAACTGAAAGAAGAGTCGTGAAGGGCCAATTGTTGAAGCTATCGTGAAGATTATGAAGTATCCAATGTAGGTTGGAATGATTATGTGTCTGAATGGAGGTGAGTACAGGCTCGTGTGGGTAAGAGTGTACGTGTTTGAACATGTGCACAGAAGATTATTAAAGTAGGACCAGTGAATGAAGACCAAGTTGACCCACTCTTCATAAATGTTGGGACTCTGTGGGAAATACTGTCTGTCAATGTAGAGGTGACAGCAGTAAACACAGTACAGGGTATGATATAGTAAGTCAATGGATGAACAGCCAGTGTGACAGCTCATGTTCAGGTAAGACCTCAACTCTGGATAGGGGACAGTTAACTGGCTAAGTGAGTCAAACAGGATCTTCATAAACCCATGGTTTTTATATGTCCAATGGTTTGTGGTGCAACTCACAAATCATCCCGAACAAGCCCTACTTGGCCACGTTAGTTCATAAAGGCGAAACTACAATGTGGACAGTACAGGACATTAGAGCTTGGGGGAATTCATAATTTGAAAGGATTAAACAGAGAGTAGCATGTCCTGAAGAGCAATGGAAGAGCCAACTTGAAGTAGAATATTGTTAATGGCCTTTGGTCTGAAACCATGAAGGTAAATAAACTGATTAAAGCTGGTAGAGAAACCCATCAAATATGCAATAAACTAATAGAACTGAAGGAAATCTAGTCATACCCTATGCTGAAACATTAGAGAGGACAAGTAAGCTACAGAAACCCAGGCATTGAACATTGAATAAAAGGAACATATTACAGAGGAATTCATATGGAGTGACCTGGGATCTAAGGAATAAAGAACCATTAGAGAAATTTCAGACATGCTCAGTGACTGGCTTGTTATTGAAGGATTCCCTTCACAGCCTCATGTCTTCCCAGATTTAGAAACATTTCAGTATTTTATTTACAGAACACTATACACCAGAAAAACTTTGGTTCCTAAAAGCCTCTTGTGACATTACAGTTTACTTTCAGGCAGGGCAAGGCCAGAGTGTAGTGGTGGACATCATAAAAGCACCATTTTATGATGTGGAGACATAAAAGCACCATCTTAATCATTGAGGATTCTTGATGTCCATCTTAGGCATGACTTGTCCTCAGGGGGAGAAATTGGTGCAGGGCAAGAAAGAGAAACTCTTGGCTCTGGAATGGGAAGGGATCTTCCTTTCATTCATTCAGAAGTAGCAATAAAAGAAGCGCAGCTAAATGAGGTCAATCAGGGAGAATCTTATTTCCCTGGCTTAGTTAAGGTTTCCACTGCTGTGATGAAACACCATGACCAAAAGAAGCTTGAGGAAGAAAGGATTTATTTCATTTACACTTCCACATTGTAGACCATCACTGAAGGACAGGAACCCAAACAGGGCAGGAACCAGAATGACGCAGAGGCCATGGAGGGGTGCTACTAAAGGGACCGGAATGCAGGAGCTGATGCAGAGGCCATGAGGGAACTGGCTTGTTCCCCATGGTTTGCTCAACCTGCTTTCTTAGAACATAAGACCTCTAATTAAGAAAATGCTCTACAGGCTTGACTACAGCCTGGTCCTTTGAAGGCATTTTCTCAATTGAGGGTCCCCCTTTTAACTATAGCTTGGGTCACATTGACATAAAAATAGCCAGTGCATCCCCCAAACCATCAGCATTTACTTTAGAAAGAGAGTAGTGACAGGCAAAAATGACCAGATAAACATGTGACTCTGTGATCTATACCCATAAGTGCATGCATACTAGAGAAATCATTAAATCCAAATCAGAACAATAGTACTGAAAAATAAGCCACATGGAACTTGTGCAGTTACTGGAGGGTGATGCAGAAAGAGTCGACAACAAAGCAAAAGTCTATAAACAGTAGATATTTACTTAATAATTTAAAAGAAGACCCGGAAGAGCAATAGAGAAAGGAATAGAACGCCTTATCTTTTCTCTTTTTATGTATCCATGATCCCTTACCTTCTAGGATAAGATGCTCCATGATCATTCTCTAGACTCTCAGCCTGAGACCCAGTCCCAGACACTTCGACTGGAGTCCCTGGTTACTTTAATAATAGAGTAATATCTGACATCAAGTTAAGCTGTCTGATTTTGGCTATCATTCCTACTAAAGTGCTACTCTGTTTAAACCATTTTGGAAAGTAGAGCAAGAAGATGTGTGGGACCAGAAAGCCATGAGACAAGAGGAGCAAGAGTGAGGTTGAGACATGCCCAAACCCTGAGAATATCGTCTTGAGGCCGGCAGAAGTAGAGCTGCTTCCTCTCTGCTCTGGGCCTTCTTGTCCAGGTGCAATCAGCCTTGCTCCCCACCTTTGTCACCCTTGAGATGGTCACTTAGCCTGGTGGCCAAGTCTCAGGTTAAACTTCCTCTCTCCTTATAAGGACATATCATCGAGCCAGCACCTGGAATTCCTTTTCATGCAAATGAAGCTCCGCCCCTGCCAATAATGTACATTCACCCCCGAAAACCCCTATGCACTCCCCAAGATTTATATAGCCCTTGTTTCCCTCTGATAAGGAGAAATGTTTCACTGAAAATTGTCTCCAGAGAAGGCTGTTTCTCCTGTACTCACAATGACCCAGATCCTGCTTCTATCCCACCAGCCCAGCTAAACTTCACTCCCTCTACGCAGCCTTGTGCACAACACGCCTGGATACCCTGAGGGGAAAAACCCATCCCAGAGCAGCAGTCATGTATGCATTTATACATGTACATATGTCACATGCATATTGTACACACACACATTTGTTCATTCTATATACACATTCGTCTTTATTAGCAATAGGAAAGCAGTCTAAGAAATGGACTGTTAGTGGATAGTTCACTTACCCAAATCTAAATGGTATCATGTACTAGTCAGTGTATTGTTCCTAGGTCACAAGCCGCACAGCACATTATTTTGTACTAACTACCACAAGCTGTTATTGCTTATAAATTAAATTTAACTCATGAATTACAAAACACTCTAGGTCATAGGAATTTTTACCTCAACTGTTAGTTTAAGGGAACACTTTCTTACACAGACTGATGCTGGCTGAAACAGTACTGCATGGAGAGTAACCATATTCTAACTCCTATCCACACACGCACAACTGAAGTTATTTCTGCATTTGTATATGTGTCTCCATATTAAGGTCAACCTGAGGTCATGGTGATGTGTGTGACTCTAATCTAATGACCAGTTTTCACAGGTTATTAGAGCCCTGTTTCATATGTAACTTAAACCTGTCGACAGTTAGAGATTTGGCTTCAGTCGTCATTGATTTACTCCTTGATCTACAGGGACAGTGGGCTCATCACTGTCAAGTGTTACCAAATGAAAAAAAATTGTCAATTATGGTGTGACTGTTCAGTTAGGCTCCTCTCCTCTTTACCTAACAATTGACTAGATACTATTGCCCAGAGAGAGCTGAAATTTAACATTTCCTTATGCTGTCAGCCTTACATCAGGAAACATGACTACCCAGAATCACAAAATTTTACAATGCAAAGGGTTTTGGATGTCATAGAATGGCTCCTTGCAAAAGGACCATACTGGATATTTCTCTCTAGCCAAGATTTTTTTTTTTTGGCATGAAATGTGAACTCACTCTCCCAATGAGCAGAGCCTGTCATCACTTAGCTGTATTTTTTGATGCTTCCTCACTTCCAGTTTTTATTATAAAAATGCTGTGGTTTTGTTGTGATTATTACTGTCGATATATGACATCACCTGTAATCTTTATTCTGTCTTACAGATGCATTTTTTTACAGAAAATACGTCCTTGAAAACCATGCAGGTAAACCAAACAAGAAAACTATCAGTTGGATTTTCATGTATGGGCTTAAGGCAAGCTTCTATTAGCACATTGCACCTATTGGTGTATCAAACTATACATTGCACATCTTATTTTCTGGCTTAAGCAAATTGAAAGAAAATGACATGCAATTATGTCACGTTAAAACTACACAGATTGCTTTTGATTATTACCACCAGCCTGTAAGAACTGCTACATCAGCATATCCTGTAATCAGCACAGCACATTCTTTTTTGTTGTTTGTTTTCTTGGTTTTTGTTTGTTTGTTTGTTTGTTGGTTGGTTGGTTGGTTGGTTGGTTGGTTGAGACAGGGTTTCTCTGTGTAGCCTGTCCTGTCCTGGACTTGCTTTGTAGACCAGGCTGGCCTTGAATTCACAGAGATCCACCTCCCCCAGCCTGCCTGCCTTACAGGCATGTGCCACCATGCCTCGCTACCAGCACATTCTTTTACTTAGACTCTTATAATTATTTTAAACAAGATCAACCAAAAGAACACAGGAAGACAACGACCATCAGACAGGATTCAATACTTCAGAGTATTCATTGGCACAACAACATTAATTTTGTGGCTTTTGATGAACTGTTCCTTTATTTCAATTTCTTTATCAAAAACGAAGGCATTCGAATATAAGCAGAGAAACACCATAACTTTTCTAGTGTGTGTGTGTGTTGTTGTTTTCTGTATATGAATGCTTGTGAGCGCACAGAACTCAGGGCAGGTGTCACTCTTCACTGTCTCCTTTATTGGAGGCAAGGCCTGTTTGTTGTCTTTTCACCTTATTCACAGACTAGCTGCAGAATAGTCTTCTGGGATTCTCTGCCTCCACCTTTGCCTTCTCCGCAGGATCGCTGGGGTTACACGTGTGCATGCTGATGAATTCAGCGTGTCTGCACATCTGAACTCTGGTCTTCATTCTTGCATACTGACCTTCCAGTCAAGGGTTCTTGGATTTTATGCCTTTTTTTTTTATCCAACCATTTTCAAAGAGAATGAAAAGATGGATGGCAATAAATACATGAGTTCAAGCAGGAGTAAAGTGGTTAAATAAGTTAAATAATAGATGCAGTTTTGGGCAGTATTTCCAAGCTTTGAAATCAGCTGGCTTGCACTCTGAACTCAGTTTTGTCATTCACTGTCACCGAGACACATAGGATTCTGTCACTAAAAGACTGCAAAGAAGGGTGCACACTTTGCCAACCAGCAGTACACATTAACGAAAGCAATGAGCACAGACTCCAGCGCTGGAAACAGAAGCGATGGTTGTCAGGGTCTGGCTGGTGAGTGTCTGAGATGGCTGAGTGTCTGTCTTCTATGTCTAGATGCATCCTGATTGTCTCTCTGTTACTTCTCAGTCACTAGATGTTGAATGGGAATGAGAAGAGAAGGCATGCTTTTCTTATTTAAAAGACGGTCGTAACATTTATCACCATTATACACAGTGATCTCCGAGATTTTCATATGAGGTTTCTATGGTGTTGAGATACATTCCTTCCACAACTAGCTTGTTAACTGTTGTTTTCTTTTTTAAAATCTCAAAACTATTAATTTTGTTACTTTTTTTCTGTACATGATTATCACGTCATTCTCCCCATTACTATGTCGTGACACACTGATAGATTTATATCTGTTGAACCACCCTTTTTCCCAAGAGATGAAAGTCACTCATGGCACACAAACCTTTTAAAAATACTTACTTTTAACTATGTGTTTATGTATATGTCTGTGTGATACAAGTGCCATGGTGTGTGGAAGAGATGGATCCCTCGGGAGCTGGAGTTTCAGGTGGTTGTGAGCACCTGACATGGATGCTAGGCACTGAACTCAGGTTCTCTTCAAGAGCAGTACCTACTCTTAATTGCCAAGCCATATCTTCAGCCCCAACACACATCCTTTAAATGTGCCGTGTGTGTTGCTGTATTTTGTTTCCTGGGGACTTTCTAAAAGTAAATTTATATCTTTGTTTATCAAGGTCTGGTTTTGTTCACTGTTCCATGTAAAGTAGAATGCCTCTCTTAGTGAAAAAAATCACAAAAAGAGCTTGTGATTGAGGTGAGCTGGCTTTTTTCTCTGGCTCATGGCAAATCTCTGCCTAGACTGCATATTGGTCTAGAATGTGAATCACTTATTTGTCCAGCTATTATCGACAAGTTCTATTCAGCCAGTGGGAAAGCAAACTTGGAGTGCCTCCTAGGAACAAGGTGAGAGCCCTTTCCGGCATTCACTGAGGCTGGGCACTGGGGCATTCTAATGGAGGACTGAGGCTGGAAGATGACAAGTTTAAGGCCTGGACTTCAAAGAGTTCAAATCATCGAAGGAACTTGGTGAGACCTTATCTCAAAGTAAAATAAGATGGGCCTAGGGGCATAGCCCACATCACTGGTAGGGATCTTGTCCTGTGTGAAACTTGGCCTCACTCTTTATCGCTCCTAGTTTTGATCCCTGGTCCACAAATAAAATAATGACTTGTTTTCACTTGCTAACAGTAGAAGTTGCCCTGCAGACGATAGCAGAGTACTAGTTGTTACAATCCTGGTTCTGAAGGTAATCTGCTGTGTTTCCAGTAGGGACCAAAGGAGCACAGAACCAGTTTATAGAGCACCAGACTCTGAGCTAAATTTGGAGCACACTGAGACAGAGCATTGGGCAACCAGCTGCTCCTCAAAGATGCCAGAGCTTTACTATTCATTCAGTCCTCAAAACGCTGGTCATTTATGACTCAGACAATTAAAACGAAGATTGACAACAATTTCTAGAGAGCTTTACTCTATAAAACTTGGGATACGAAGTGAATAATTTGTGTTTTTTTCTGTTAATTAATTTTTTATTTTTATTAATTACAGTTTATTCACTTTGTATTCCCCCGTAGCTCCCTCCATCCTCCCCTCCCAATCCCTCCCACCATCCCTCTTCTCAACCCATGCCCCTCCCCAAGTCCATTGATAGGGGAGGTCTTCTGCCCCTTCTTTCTGATCCTAGTCTATCGGGTCTCATCAGGACTGGCTGTTTCCTTCCTCTGTGGCATGGTAAGGCTCCCTTGAGGGGGAGATGATCAAAGAACAGACCAATCTGTTCATGTCAGTCCCTAGGAATAGTCCTTGTTCCCATTACTATGGAACCCACTTGGACACTGAACTGCTATGGGCTACTGCTGTGCAGGGGTTCTAGTTTATCTCCATCAATGGTCCTTTGTTGGAGTATCAGTCTCAGAAAAGATCCCTAGGCCCAGAAGTTTTGGTTTTGTTGCTCTCCTTGTTGAGCTCCTGTCCATCCTAGGCCCTATTATTTCCCACTTCTTTCATAAGATTCTCTGCACTCTGCCCAAAGTTTGGCTATAAGTCTCAGAATCTGCTTTGATACCATTCAGGGTAGAGCCTTTCAGAGGCCCTCTTTGGTAGGCTCCTATCCTGTTCCCTGTTTTCCTCCTCTTCTGATGTTGATCCTCTTTGCCTTTCTGAATGAAGATTGAGTATCTTAGCCAGAGTCCTTCTTCTTGATTAATTTCTTTAAGTGTACAGATTTTAATGTTTATCCTATATTATATGTCTAATATTCACTTATGAGTGAGTATGTACCCTGTGTGTCTTTCTGCTTCTGGGATACCTCACTCAGGATGGTCTTTTCTAGATCCCACTATTTTCCTGAAAATTTCATGATTTCCTTATTTATTATTGCTGAGTAATATTCCGTTGTGTAGATGTACCACAAGTTCTGTATCCATTCCTCAGTTGAGGGACATCTGGTTTGTTTCCAGCTTCTGGCTATTACAAATAAAGCTGCTATAAAAATGGTTGAGCAAATGTCCTTGCTGTATACTTGAGTATCTTTTGGATATATTCCTAGGAGTAGTATAGCTGAATAATGAGGAATCGCTATTCCTGATTGTCTGAGAAAGTGCCAGATTGATTTCCAAAGTGGTTGTACAAATTTACATTCCCACTAGCAGTGGAGGAGGATTCCCCTTTCTCTATATCCTCTTCAGCAAATGTTGTCACTTGAGTTTTTGATCTTAGCCATTCTGGTGGGTGCAAGGTGACGTCTCAGGGTCATTTGGATTTGCATTTCCCTGATGATTAAGGACGTTGAACATTTCTTTAAGTGTTTCTCTGCCATTCTATATTCCTCTATTGAGATTTCTCTGTTTAGCTCTGTATCCCATTTTTTAATTGGATTACTTGATTTGTTGCTGTTTAACTCCTTGAGTTCTTTATATATTCTGGGTATTAGCCCTCTGTCAGATATAGGGTTGGTAAAGATCCTTTCCCAATCTGTAGGCAGTTGTTTTGTTCTGATATCAGTGTGCTTTGCTTTACAGAAGCTTTTCAGTTTCATGAGGTCCCACTTATTGATTGTTGCTCTTAGAGCCTGCGCTGTTGTTGTTCTGTTCTGGAAGTTGTCTCTTGTGCCAATGAGTTCAAGGCTCTTCCCCACTTTTTCTTAACAGGTTTAATGTGTCTGGTTTTATATTGAGGTATTTGCTCCACTTGGACTTTAGTTTTGTGCAGGGTGATAAGTATTAATCAATTTGCATTTTTCTACAGCACCATTTGTTGAAGATGCTATCTTTTTTCCATTATATGGTTTTGGCATCTTTGTCAAAAATCACATGCCCATAAGTCTGTGGGTTTATTTGTTGATAAAAAAATATCTACTCGTATTTTAACTTACAATATTGTGAACTATTTATTCTTTATTTTCCTAACAAGAAACAGCAATTAAAGAAATAGTAAATTTTTGCTACACAATTTAAAGATGCTTTAATTCGATGCCTATGTAGCAAAAATGAGTTCATTTTCTTAAACAAAAATGTGTGCTCTAAATAAAGCAAATTGCTTCTATATAGCAGTAATCTATAATGTATGTCTTTCTGACCTTTCTCATCTTTCAACCATACTCACTTTTCCCAGCTCCTCCGCTGGCGATCATGACCTGACTAGAACAAGCCTGGCTCCTATCTGCCCCATTCCAGAGAACCACTTTGTCCCTAGGGTTTCATTCATTCTGTATTCCCTTCCCCCATCGCTCCTCTGTGAGCACTCCCTCTCATTCAGAGACTCTTCTTCTCTACAGGTTTTCATCCTAGTGATTTTTTTTTCTCACATCCTATTTTGTTTCTCCATGCACCATTTACCCACACAAAGTACAAGTATAAAATGAAATATATTTTTATACACAACTGTCTTAGAACTTACTCCCAAGAGCCCGGTCCACATGACTGACTGCTGGGCACCTCTGCTCTCTCCGTCTGGGCTGATTGTGCCCTACTTAAGCGTTTGCTTCTTCAGCAGTAGTTCCTACTTCCTACGGCAGGAGACAGCTGTCACTGTCCACCGAGCTGCTGCTCATCTCTTCACACTCAGAGCTATCATCAACTTCTCCTCTTCCTCGTCCCTAATACCGAACCAACCATCAATTCCCTCCCAACATGGCTCCTGCTCGGGTGCCGTTTCAGCTCCATATAAAACCAATTCCAGCTTGCCTGGTGCCACATCACAGGGTCCACATCCTAGCTGCACTCACTCCGTTCCTCTCCCTGTATCCTTCTCTAGAGTGAAAATGACACTAGCCTGACTTTTGTCTCTCAGAACCACGGCCAGTACCTGCTGCTTGGAACAACAGCCCTTATAACAAGGTTATAAAGAACACACAATAACAAGCAGTGAGGCCAGAAGTGAAAGCCCGGCCGGTGGCTTAAAGGGCTGTGTTTCTGATAACCATGTTACTCTGTGCTCAGTTTTTAATAAGTATTTATTTAAGTAGATTACTTAAAACTCATCTACTTCTAATTCACCAATATTAAGTTTACACTGACATGAGACAGGGTTAATATGCAGGTATTAATGAATCCCCAAGAGTTAAATATTTCAGCAATAAATATAGGTTCAATTTTCAAAGTAAATGACTCATATCACATTCCAACAAAGTAATGAGTTATCAGTTGCTTTGTGTGGGTGTCTGTGTATGAAAATGAGTGCATGCCTGCAACTATTGTGCATATATATGTGTGCATGTGTATACATGTGTTACTGTATGTGTGTTTCTGTATGTGCAAGTATGTGCATGTATGTATAAATGTGTGCATTATGTATGCAAATGTGCATATTTTTGTGTATACATGTGTGCATATGAATACAAATTAATGTATACCTGTGTGTCTGCTTTGGCGTGGGCGTATGTTTACAAACATGTGTCTCTGTGTGTAAACCTCTGCAGGTATATGTGCATACATGTTTACATGTATATGTAAATGTGTTTCTGTGTAGAGAGGTCCATGTGTCTACGTGTGCAAATGTGTACGTGTACGTGTGTCTTATTATCCCGGGACACGTAGATAAGACCAGCTGGCTGGAGAGCCCCAGAGGCCTGCCTGGCTCTGCCTCCTCAGCACTAAGATTACAAGAGTGCATTACCTTTTCACATGGGTTCTGGTGACCGAGCTCAGGCCCTCTGTGTAGCAGACACTTTACCAACTGAGCTCTCTCCCCCGCCCCCTCAGTTACCTTTTTGTCTAGAAGCAAGTGTCTTATGTCTATGAGAAAAATCACTTGGAGCACTGTCTAGGGCCTTTCTAGTTTTAACACCTCAAAGTATCCATGTTTACAATGGAGCCTGCTGATTTAGTGTTCAGGCGACTGATTCAGTAGACACAGGTGCTTTATTCTGGAGTAAAAATGGTTTGTTTTTCCTCAATTACAAAAGCAATTTTCAACCAAAGACAGGCATTTGCTTAAAGAAGTAAGAAGGAAGTACACAGTGTAATAAATAACAATAAACACTCACTCCATTATAATATGAAAAATGTGAAATATTTTCCCAGTTAAAAATGTTGCAGCTCAGTGTCCAAGTGGGTTCTCTAGTAAGGGGAACAGGGACTGTCTCTGACATGAACTCAATGGCTGGCTCTTTGGTCACCTCCTCCTGAGTGGGGAGTAGCCTTACCAGGCCACAGAGGAAGACAATGCAGCCAGTACTGGAGAGACATGATATGCTAGAGTCAGATGAAAGGGGAAGAAGACCTATCAGTGGACTTGGAGAGGGGCATGGGATGAGATGAGGGAGGGAGGGTGGGATTGGGAGGTGATGAGGGAGGGTTCTACGGCTGGGATACAAAATGAATTAATTGTAATAAATAAAAAAATTAAAAAATAAAAAATGTTATAGAAACCAGCTTGAAGACTCCATGTATGAAAGTCTACTCAAATGGGTTTGATCTCAGACACCCACATAAAAATGGAGAGAACTGCGCCCAGATTTTTTGGTTCTGTTGCACTCCTTGTGGAGTTCCTGTTCCCTCAAGGTCTTTCCATCTCCCCTTTCTTTCATAAGGTTCCCTGCACTCTGCAAAAAGTTTGGCTATGAATTTCAGCAATGTTTTGATACCCTGCTGGGTAGAGTCCTTCCAAGGCTTTCTGTGATAGGCTCCTTTCCTGTTCCCTGTTTTCTCCCTCTTCTGATGTCCATCTCATTTGCCTTTCTGAATGAAGACTGAACTTACCAGGGTCCTCCTTCTTGATTAGCTTCCTTAGGCGTACAGATTTTAGTATGAGACTGATACTCCGAACAAGGACCATGCATGGAGATAACTTAGAACCCCTGCACAGAAGTAGCCCATTGCTGCTCAGTATCCAAGAGGGTTCCCCAATAAAGGAACAAGGACCATCTCTGACATGAACTCAGTGGCTGATCACCTCTACCTGAGGGGGGAGCAGCCTTACCAGTCCACAGAGGACATTGCAGCCAGTCCTGATAACACCTGATATATTAGGGTTAGATGGAAGGAGAGGAGGACCTCCCCTATCATTGGACTGGGAGACATAGGAGAAGAAGAGGGATGGAGGGTAGGAATGGGAGGGGATGGGAAGGGGGTTACAGCTGGGATACAAAGTAAATAAACTGTAATTAATAAAAATGAAATAAAAGATTTTTAGAAAAAATGGAGAGAACTAACTCCTACAAATTGTCATCTGACCTCCACAAACACTATATCTTGTACACCACACACACACATACACAAACACACACACACACACACACACACATACAATCACAAATAATAAGATCATTGGGCTTGATGGAACCTTGAAAGTAGTATGACTTTCTCATATTCAATGTTAAATTATTTCTGTATTAATACTAAGAGATTGGCACCTAGTCTTTGCAAAACCATTTCCACTGGTGAATAACTTAGGACTTAATCATGCAAGCTCACTATGCATTGCCAGGCTCATATCACATCTTTCTCGGGAATTATTTAAAAAACAGCCAACTATGGCTGGAGAGATGGCTCAGAGGTTAAGAGCACTGCTTGCTTTTCCAAAGGTCCTGAGTTCAATTCCCAACAACCACATGGTGCCTTACAACCATCTATCATACGATCTGGTACTCACTTCTGGTATGCAGGTGTACATGCAGGCAGAATAATGTATACATAATTAATAAATAAATCTTTAAAAAAAAAACCAGCCAACGAACCAGGGCCCAGCAGGGGCTTACAAACTGAAGCACCAACCAAGAACCATGCATGGACTTGACCTGGGCCCCTACACATATGTACCGGATGGGCAGTTCAGAGGAGCACTGGCTGTCTCTGACTCTGCTGCCTGCTTTGTGACCACTTCTGCCTGGTGGGGCTGCTTTGCCAGGCCGGAGGGAAAGAAGATACACTCAGTCCTGATGCCAATTGATATGTTTGGTTGGGTTGGTAGGGGGCTCCCCTTTTTTGAGGAGTAGGGGAGGGGAAGAGGTGTAAGAAGGAGGGGAGGTGGGACTGAGAGGAGAGGTGGGCAGGGACTACGATTGGAATGGAAAGTGAATAAACAAAAATAAATTTTAAAAATATGAAGATGAAGTCTGCTTCTATGTAGCTATTGGATAATAATCAATGTTTTGACCTCTGGGCAAGGGGGAATACAACAAAATTGTTCCCTCATCTCCATCTTAGCCTTACAACAGAAAATAATATTACAGAGTTCAAAGAGGTTTTACAGAATAACAAAACGCATGCTTTCTGTAAAACAAAATGTGAAACATGTAATCACATAGGTCACAATGTGAAGTCTACAAGGGTGTCAGTAACAATTCTCTCTCTGACAGTTTCATGATTGTTGGGTATTTTTTTCTTATTTTGTTATTTTTTTTGCTGCACTTTTGTTCTTTTGAGGCAGGCTCTGTTGTAGCACAGGCTTGTCCCCAACCTGCTATGGAACAGAGGAAAACCTTGATCCTGCAGCCTCCATGTCCCAAGGGCTGGGAGGAGAGCTGCCACCACACCACAGCCAGCTACTTTATCTTGAACGTTTTATTGAATCTGTGTGAATTTACATCACGCACCCTAATCCCACTCATATTCCCACCCCTTTGTGCCCGCCCTCTGTCCTTGCAACCTGCTCCTACAAAAAGGAAAAAAAAAATCACTGTGGAAACTATAGTGTGTCACACGGTATACCCTTCTGTCCACACTTGTTTACTTGCAAACGTTCATTGCAGTGAGGCATTGGTCTGTTTCAGGCCTCTGTCTTCTGCCACACCATCAATACTGGATCCTCGCTGGGACTCCTCCCAGATATCCTGGTGTTGCCCTGTGTCGTGGAGATCCTGCAACTTTGGATCCCGTGCCCACGCCAGCGGGGCCAGCTCTATGGTACAGCTCTAGGTGCCAGGCCTGCTCTCCTACTCTCATGACCTGGGGCTCAGCATTCCCTCTTGCCTCAAGTGGAGAGAAATTAGGAGACAATCTCTTCCTTGTCCACACAACCAAACATGAATGACAGGGCCAGCTCTCCTATACCCACAGCCTCAGCACCAGCTCACCTGAGCCCCTGACACCAGGGCCAACTCTACTGTGCTTCCTGGGTGAGGTGTAGAACCCGGCTCTCCCAAGTACTGCAGTTGGTGAGGGGTGGGGCCAGCTCACCAAGGATGCCCAGAGGGGTGGGGCTAGCCCTTAGCCATTAACATGGCCACAGGTGGCAGCTCAGACCAGGGACATCCACCTGGCCTTTGGTGGTAACAGAACCCTGCTACTGTAGGGCCATGGGCCCAGACATGGCTCTTGGTGGCAGCACAAGCCAGCACCTCACCATGACCTTACGCTGTATCAGCAGCTGGTTATATCAGGCTATTCTTCCCTACCTTCAAGTCTCCAGTTCTGCCTCTCTTTATGTGTACACATCCTTCTGCTTCTCTTTCTCTTTCTTCTCTCTACCTTTCACTTGCTCACCTCAGTGGTGCCTGTGGCCTCTGGGTGTGTGGGCTCATCTCAGGAGTACTATGCCCCATCTGTGTTCTGTGGAAGCAGGCAGGGTTCATCTCAGGCTTGTTCCTTGCCCAAGCCCCCTGGCACTGGACTGTGGGGGGGTTGTATTAGGCTTGCCCCTCACCCAAACACTGATGGATTGTCTCAGGCTTGTTCCCTGCTCAGGCCACATGGCATCAGAACAGGGAGTCATCTCAGGCATGGTCTGCCTACGTAGGCCTCATGGTGCTAGATGGTGGGTTGTCTCAGACCTGCAACCAGAACAGACCCTGTGGTGCCAGGCTGCGAGGACAGCTATCTTATTTTTGTTATCGCATTAAATACTATAAATTAAAATAACAATAATAATACCAATAATAATACAACAATTATTTGCTACTTCCTGTTGGGTCAAATTTAAACAACTGAGCCCTTAGTTTATACTTTAACAGCCATACTACTCAAAGCAGAATACACAGCAGTTGCATTTTCCCCCCAGGTAAAAATTATAATAATGAGGGTCAAAAGATGCTCTTCCAAACTATTAGGCTGCTGGAGAAAATGCTTACTACGATGTAAGACATGTAGCTCTTTTTTTCTTAAATGAGGAGTATAGAATATCATTCTCTTTATAGGCCAGCGTGGAGCAGAACAGCATGGACAGCTGCACAGACTCTCACTCCCCATACTGTGCTTTCTAACTCCACCTCTCCCAGAGCACAGCTTTTACCAAACACTGTGCCACTATCCCACTTGGATTATATCTCTACAATCTGTGTCAGTTTTTCACTTCTCACTCCCTGGCCAGGCCATAAAACACAAATATCAGCTTTCAGGTACAGTGGCTTGGGGACTATTTCCAAGGACATATTTCTGTATTCAACAGGATGGACTAGATCACGTTGCAGTACTCAACAGTGGCCAATCTCAGTGGCTCAGCACTTGTCCACACTATGTGTCCAGTGCCCTGGATGCTGGGTTCATCTCATCCCACATGCCCCAGCAAGGTACAAGGTTCCACGTGGCTTACTTCTCATTGCAAACTAAAAGCATCTACACAGATGAGACATGTACCACTCTGATGCACAAATTTATTGTTCTAAGCAACTCACGTGACTATAAGGGGTAGCAGGATCGATAACCCATCTCCCGATTTCGCTCATCAGTCTCTCCCTTAACCACAGGTAATGTTCTCTTTTTGGTTAAAAAAAAACAACAACAAAAACCAAAAATGTATTTGGAAAATAGAATCCCAAGATGCTTCCTATGAAAGGCAAAGCAACTGTGTCTATGGAGAATAAATACAGACACCGATGACACCATGAGCATAAAGCTGCTTGTGCTGTCTGCTCTTTGACTTTGGACAAGACAGTGTAAATGGCAGCTGGTAAGCTCCCAGAAAAAAAAATGGAAGTATAAAAAGATTTTCATTCTTAGATCTTTATTCTTTTAAATTATAAAACAATTTGGGGACTAGCATTGGAAGCCGTCGGTGAATACTCTCCTTTGCATCTACTATTTCCATACACAGTCATAATTCAGTTCTTCATTGCGAAGTTTCTCTACCACTGTGTCAAAATGCAGCCAGACAGTCGCAGGCGATGACACAGGCGCGTACCTGTGAGTTAAGAGAGCAGTAACTTCGCTAGAACAAATTGCACGTTGTATAAGCCTCAGTGTTGTTAAGTCTGCTGCAGAGAACCACACTGCTACCCACCACAGTTCTTGACGCCTCTCCTGCTCCTGCATAGAGCTTAAACCATTGTTAAAAAAAAAATAACTGAAGCAAAATCAAAAGGAAACATCCCCTTTTGAGTGGGAGACATGAGGTATGAAAATATTCCCTTTTATTACTGAGATGGTATTTCAAATATCAATTTTTTTTATATTTTATTTCTTATAGCTAAAAAGAAAACCAAATGCCCTTTCTTTTAGCTAAGTTCCTTTCATATGACATACATGAACACGAGGGAAGATTCCTTTGCTTCCCACATGATTTCCGTGTTCAATAATTTGCATCAGATTTTAGTTTTTAAAAATCATGATACTGCTGTCAAGATAACTTAGCCAGACCAAAATGTATGAAATGAAAAAAAAAATTCTTAAAATGGAATTTAAATGTTTCTTTCATTGTTTCATGCTCTGTGGTTTGAATTACTAATTTTGAATGACAGGCAAAGAACAACATTCAAATATATCACATACTAATAATTTGTTTGAACAATGAACAATTTTAATTTGCTCTACAGTTAAAATTACATTTTTTGCCAATAACCATAAGTAAATTACAACTTTAAATCAATGAGTATTGGGAGTATGTCATCACATACAATAAAATAAGGTCTTTGTATAAAAGAGATAGACAGTGCACAGACCTGAGTGGGGAGTTTCAAGGAAAATGATATTAAGATGCTTGAGGAAGAATCTTGCATGGATTCCTTCCTCTGTAAGAACTGTCGTTAAGAATATCACTGGAGGGCCGAGGTGGTGGTTCACATGGTAGAGTGATTGCTGCATAAACACAAAGACCTGAGTTCAAGGTTCAGCCCCTACAAGGTTCAGCAGAGCATGGAGGTGCATGCCCGTAACTCCAGCCCTGGGGAGGCTAGGGCAGGAGGGTGCCCAGGGTTTAGGTTTGCTGTCTGAAAAAGTATAGTTGGGAGGAAGAAGAGATAGGGAGGAAGCTTCAGGGGACAGGCTGGGGATTGGACTGGATCAAAACCTATGCGTGAACAAAATTTTCAAAGACTAGAAAGAATTCTTAAAAACGAATAGATGAAGAGCTACTGAAAAAGACAGCCAATATTAACTCTTGCCTCCACACACGCACACATACACACACACACACACACACAACCCCATTACATCCGCATCCCCTCCCATGCACACCCACACCAAACCAAATCCAAATAAAGCAAAGAAAGAATAGCTAATGAAACAGTCCCAGGGGCGGCAGATCTCTGTACGCAGGGGCCCTCTGCAGGACTCGGCCCTGGTACCTGGCAGTGTATAACCCACCGCGGATTTTCTTTCATCAGTGCAATCTGTATATACATAGTAAACGGGTATTGTTTTAAGAGAGGCACCACACTGACACCTTTGAAATCAGAGTCCGTCTCCTTTCACACCATCACACTTGAAACCATTGTAGCGAATTACATAGTGTAGAAAGATCCCCATAATCTCAAGGTCTTATGCAGAACAATTAGCTGAAGAAAAATTAAAGATGATTACTTGAAAAGAGGCACGTCAGTTCTCCTAGACACCATCATTTGTAATGACTAATGGCCTCAGAGACTTATGCCTGTGATAACTGTGCCTGCTCTCCAGGGATGAAATGAGCAAACAGACAGAATACCAAGTCCACAGTACTTTGCCTGAGCTCAACTCCGTCAGTAAGTATTTGCTACATTGTTATATAATGTCGGGGATGCTACATAAGGAGCCTATACACAGACAACATAAATGCAGGTTAAAAGCACCATAAAAACAGTCCAGGCTCGTGATGCCCAGGAGTGAACGGCAGCCACAGAATCATGCTCTTTTCACTTACGGAAAACCCACTGGTCTACTTGGTAAGAACTGAGTTCAAATGTTCCATATCACAGCAATTTTTAACAACAGCGCTACACTGCAAAAGTTATGTTGAGTATCTTCCCCAAGTTCTTAATTGCCATTATTTTTGTAGCAGTCTCATCTGTAAAAAAGTAAAATGGAACTAATGTCTAAGAATAAACAGATATTCCTTATCTCGTTTCTAAAGGCAGATATGCAGGCTCTCATTTTCCAGCACGAACTGCCATCAATTCCAGTGTGTCTGATCATTAGTGTACATAACTTTTCTTTAAGAAAGAAAGCTGCCATGGGAAATAACCCAGAGCCAAAATCAAAGCCCTTTGATTGCTTTGATGTTGCTGAGGCAGGAAAGGAAATCATGGAAAGAGGAAACGCCGAGGAGCCGGACACACTTTATGGAGAGGCTTTCTCCAGGTGGCCTTCACATCCTTACAGTGAAGCCAGGCCTGCAAAACGGCCTGGGTCGTTTGTCTACACAGGAGGTGGCTTCATACGTCACATACACCTGATGAAAACCCGTTTACCTCAGGTCAAGCCATATATCACTTTTCTTTCTTATGAATGGGCTCCTGAGCAATAAACAAACTGAATAAATCTGTAAAATATGATAACGATTTTCATGGGACAGCAGAGCCTTCCTAAATAGAACTCTACACAGCTAATGAGAATTAAACTCAATTCAAGGGCTTTAGTAAATGGAGCAGAATATAAATAAATAAATAAACAAGGCAGTTTCCTACCAGAATAAGATGATTCTAACGTTGCCTTTCTTCCAGAAAGCTCTTGCCGATTTCCCCCAGTCGGGGTAGGGCTTGTCTTGAAGCATCATGTCAGTGACCTGAGGGGGAGAGGAACTGACTTAGCATCTGAGGACATCTCAAATTCAGATTTCAGTGCAATACAAGCATGAAATTGACATCTCCTGGGAACAGAATATGTGCATTTAAATGTTAGACTACGTGAAGAAATACAAATTAGAAGTGTGTCCTTCATTCAATTAAAAAATGTAAGAACATGGTTGACTTTACACCCTGAATGAATCTGTATCAAGTTATTCAGCATGTGACATGCTGACACTGCTTTTAAATTACTAATTATAATTTACAGGATTTTTTTTCAATTAAACTGTTTCATTGAAGCTATTAACCTATATCCTCTGTCTGAAATAGTGGGTTTCATCACTGCATTTTACACAGGTATACAGTGTTCTTCAGTCATGTGAACCCCGCCCCTCTCACTTGATTGCCACCTCTTATAGGGCAGTACCTGCGATTAATAAAGTCTTCTTAGGATATAAATATGAATACATATTCATATCTATGTTATTCTTAAGTGTTTCTAAATCATAAGGTTCAAAACAGAACTTCCAAATCCCAAATTCAAATGATTTTACCTAAACCCTTACTGTTCTCTCTCTCTCCTTTTTCCGTTCATCTGTCTGAGGCTTTTGCTGACTCGCCTCACACTCACCCCTGAAGTAGTAAATAAATACTACATGAGAAAAACTTTCCTGCCTTACTTTCTGTTACTCTGGTAGAGCACTTCCTCCCGTTTATGACGCATGTGTTCTAATTAGCCAGCACCCTCCCATCTACAACTCCGTAACTTCCAAAAGCATCCTCCCTTTTTCTGGCTCCTGCACAGACGATGCCCCTCTGCTGAGGCCTGGGCACAGCTGTGCTCCTCCATGCAGCCTCCGCTGTTGCTCCAGTGCCCACAACTCGTGAGCGCAGACTCAGCTTCTCATGCCACACCCCATTCTGTTTCTCATTTTAACACTTTTCTGTTCGTTCTCTTAGCCTCTAATATCCCCAACAGTCAGTGTTTATCTTTGCAACCTCTCTAATGTCCAAGGATTGTTCACACAGTACTCCAAAATGTTTACACCAAAAATAAATGACAAAATGAATTAGTAAATGTATGTTTATTTTAAAAGACTCATTAACAAAGAAAATTGCTCATTACCCATACAACACGTTAATGCTTTCTGAAAATGTTCAGCTACTAGCTTGCTACATGAACGTTTAAAAAGCCAGTAGACATGGGAAATGATTTCCCTAAAGAGAAAAATATGGTTTGGTCTGCATACATCCATACGCATATGAAAATTTATACTCCATCAAACAGACCTCATTCCATTAGTTTTGATTTTAGTTGATAGTGCTCAAATTCAAACATCCAGTGTTTTAGTAAGGGTTACTATTGCTGCGATGAAACACCATGACTGAAGCAACTTGGGCAAGAAAGGATTTATTTACCTAACTCTTCCACATCACTGTTCATCACTGAAGGAAGTCAGGACAGGACCTCAAACAAGGCAGGAACCTAGAGGCAGGAGCTGATGTAGAGGCCATGGAGGGGTGCTCTTACTGGCTTGCTCATCATGACTTGCTGAGATAGAACCAGGACTATCAGCCCAGGGATGGCCTCACTCCCAATAAGCTAGCCCCTCCTCTATCAATCACTAATTAAGAAAATACCATACAGGCTTGCCAACAGCCCCGTCAGATGGAAACATTTTTTCAACTGAGGTTCCCTCCTCTCAGATAATTTTAGCTTGTGTGAAGTTGACATGAAACTAGCCAGCACTCACAATGCAGATTCAAAATTAAAAAATGTACTATAGAGTATAATATATTGTACAAAGAAGAATTTTGAGCACCCATTAAGAAATACTCCTGTGCTCTCAGCTTTGGTCAGACAAGCTTCTTTGTGCAGGGGTCAGTGGTAATTTCATAACCAAAGTGATGACGGCAAGTGACAGCTAAATGGACAGCCATAAACAGGACACCTACATCACCACTTCCAAGGCTCAGGGAGCCTTGGAGAAGAAGCAGAAAGAACTGAAGAACTCTGGGAAAGGCTCAGTTCCTCAGACTCTCAAGCTTGTTGATACCTGTGGAGACAACTAATGCTGATAATTCAAAAAAAGAAAGACATGTATTTGATTTACTTTTATTTGTGTGTGCATGTGTATATACATGTATACATGTATATACATGTATACACATGTGTGGAGGTGTGTGAGCGGGTGTGTGGCACACAGAACAGAAAAAGACATCAGATTGGCTAAAGCTGGAGTTACAGGCTTTCATGAGTGACTGGACACAAGTGCTGAGAACCTCGGGCAAAGCACCCAGTGATGTTAACTGCCAAGACCTCTCTCCAGACCCTTCTACTGTTAAAATAGACCTAGTAACTGGTTAGTTTCTCAGTTGCTTGGTCTGCTTTGACCTTTCCCAATTACAAATTTTTATTTCTCACCAATAGTGTGAATATAGATTACATTTCTCTCAAAGAAGATTCAAGATATTTATTGACATGATCAAAGAAAAGAGATAAGAGTAAAAGGCATGACTTGGGTGAACTGTATTGTCAGAAGAATAGGCAAAATAAAGGAATTTAAATTCGTACACACAATCTCAGACGAGAACTTCCTTGAGAACAGGTGACAATTTCAGTCACTTCCCCTTCATAACCCTTGCAGAGAACAAGTCTTGTGTCAAGGGTTTTAACAAAACATCAAGGTTTTTATTCCATGCTTAACTAGATTAAGAGATAATAATAAGATTTCATTACTTCTTTTCATCAGTATGTCTTCTGTTCTTGAGGAGCATACATGATAATAAATATTTTCATGTAACAAAATGATTACTGGGTGTGTTTTATTCCATTTTCATTGCTTGTGCCAGGCTAATTTCTGAGAAATACTTATCATATTTCCTAGAGAGCAGTCATCTGCAAGTAGATGACCAGTTATTACGCAGCTTGTTTGGTAAAAACCACATCCAGGGATAAGGCATTTTCTCAGGAAAACGATAAGATCGAAGCTAAGAAACCACCTCTTAGATGCAAGGCAGCTGGTCTTTTTCACCCCAGTTCCTGCTCTTTATTTTAAGTCGTGGGATCGGATTGATGAGAAGTCACTTACAGCTAAATTGGCAGTTGCAGGGACAATCATTAAAGTGGTGCATTCAATAAGGAAAAAATCCAATTACTTTCTGCATTAGAGAAATCAAATTTATTTCTGGTGTTGGTCAAGGGCAGTCTTTACGGGGAAAGATGCAGGGAAGGAAGAATGGAGGGTATGTGGATGGGGCTGCGCGGTGTAAACACAGTGCAAGACTGTGTGTGGCATAAATGCAGTAAGCGCCTGTTGGCGCTTCCCTCACAGTTAGACAGTGCAATGCGAGATTGCAGAGCTGTTTTCCTAAGCAGGGAGAAACATGTTTAACTCTTTGGGTCTCACAGCCCTCCTCTTCACTTTCCCGTCAACAAGGTTTCAGCACAGGACACAGAACCTCACATTTGGCACTTACAGAATTGGGTCAGATAGTTTTCTCGGGAGAACACAGACTACTTCAGGACCTGCGTATTGTGCGGGCTGCGTGAGAAAATAGATTTTAAAAGTCATCAAATGGTTGTAGAGACAACCTATCTGTGTGTGGACAAAGTGACCCCTTTCGTAAGATGCTGTAGCGACAACAGCATGGAAACACCAGTGACGCCATGCGGGGTTCACACTTGCTGCAGAGCTCAGTGGGATATAAGCCATTAGGGGCAACTTTCTTACTAATTGTCACAGTAACTTCACACTCTCATCTTTTCACTCAGAGAGGGAAAACAGCCAGGGAGATGAAACAATAGAGCTGGGTCACACCTAATACGTTGTTTTACACACCATTGCTGGGCAGGCTGCTAATCTGACCTTCTTCAGGCTGTGTTGGCGTTTGTGTCAGGGCAAAGCAGCCTCTCCCTTTGAGCTGAATTCCTCATTGATCACCTTCAAGCATACAAGGCATCAGTGGGAATACTGGTCCCCCCTTGTTCTGCATCCTCTGAACCATCTTGTGTATTGTCTTACTTTCTCATTCATTGAGCATTTAACAGCTCTATTTTATTTATTTAAATTACATCTCTTAGCTACAAACAGTGAAAAATAGGAACTCTTATTCTGTCTCACACATCATTTCCATGTTGTTATGGTTTAGGAATTTTCTATATTCTGCATCCCTTTAACACTGGCCCACAAGCTAATTAACTCAAAGGCATTTTCCAGTCTTTCATCCAGAGTCTGTCTACTGTTTGCAGTAGCTGAACTACTTAGAGAACTAAGTAGTTAGTAGTTCAAAGAGAGGATCTTCAAGAAGACACAATTACAAAACAAAAACTTGGCCACAACCAACCTGTCTACCTTTTTTCCACTGTTTGCTATTATTGTTTCCATTTGTATTAGTATGTTTCTGAGCCAGGGTCTCACTATGCAGCTCCTGATCTGACCTGGAATGTGCCGTGTAGACCAGACTGGCCTCAAATGCATGATCCCCCTGCCTCATCCTTCCAGGAGGGCATGCTTATTCTCATTAGGCTGAAAGGAAAACTGGCCCACAGTATTATCTTCAGAACAAGAGGCATTGATCTTCTTCACTATTGTGTTGCTATTGAGTGGCACCAGATGGGGAAGAAAAGAAAGAAAAAGAGGAAACTGATACTATTGCTTTCATTTCCAGGTAAATCATCTGTTGCAATCCTTGGTTGCTCAAATGTTTTCTTTTGTATTTTGAGTGTAATGTTTTGGTGTGTTTTTTTTTTCCCAAGGTGTAGTAACAGCTGCTGCAGCAGGTCTTTGGGGACCCTATCTGTAACTTCTGCTTCCCTTCTGTGTTATTTACTCCTATCCCTTAGGAAAACAACTAAGAACATGCTGGTTTGCTCAGTCTTTGATGTCTTTTCCGCTTCAGTTGTCAGTCCTGCTTATTTAGCCAAAATCCATACTGTGTGTTTGGCAGTGTGTGATTCAGAACTACAGAAATATAATTTGACCTTTGTTTCCCTATTTTTCTCTAATCCAAGTTTTCCCTATTTTTATCGACCTCCATGCTTGGACACCCGTTTGTGCATTGCGTTGGGGGTGGTGAAAGGAGGTCTGAGTGAGTGTGTGTGTGTGTGTGTGTGTGTGTGTGTATCCCTGTGTGTATGCATATGCCTGTGTGTGTGTGTGTATGTGTTTGTGTGTGTAAGAGCATCTGGGTATGTATGGGTCTGTGTGTGAGTCCATGTGGATGTGTGTGTGTGTGGGAGGGTACAGGTGTGGGTGGATGGGTGGGTGGGAGTGTGTAATGAGGGGAAGTCCCATTGGCACATGTGTGGAGGTCAGAGGGAAACTCTAAGATGATTCAGTTTGCACATTTCTGTATGTTTTGGGAACTGAACTCAGGTCATCAAGCTTGCTTGGAAAGTGCTTTACCTTAAACTCTCATACCAGCCCTGGCATGTTCTCTTTAACATTTCTTTCCTTAGCTTATCATCTTCTGCTCACCTACCTCTGAACTCTTGGACAACTACATTGATATATCTTTATATCTGAATATCTCTACATCAATGGTTCTCAACCTTCCTTAATACTGCAACCCTTTAAAGCAGTTCCTCATGCTATGGTGTCCCCCTAAGCAAAAAAAAAAAAAAAAAAAAAAAAAAAAAAAAAAATTATTTTTGTTGCTACTTCATAACTGTAATTTTGCTACTGTTATGAATTATAATACAAATATCTGTGTTTTCTGATGGTCTTAGGTGACCCCTGTGAAAGGGCTGTTTGACCCCTGAGTTACTGCTCCATATAGATACATATGGAGAGAGAGAGAGAGAGAGAGAGAGAGAGAGAGAGATCGGCATACCTTGGGAGGGTGTCAACTTGACACAAACTAGAGCCACCTTGGAAAAGAGAACCTCAGAGATATTTCTAGAAGACTGTACTGAGAAAATATTGATGTATTTCCGAAATTATAGCTTCCAGTTTCCATGTTTCAAAGGCTGACATAATGGAGAAAGTGAAGTATTCTGAATTTAAAGGAAACCCTATATAATGCAAGGGTTCTAAAGCAATGGGACTGACTCTGAAAATGCACTCCCCACCAAAACACAAGCCCCTTCAGTGCAGCAATCACCAGTGGAGACGGTGCTAGCAGAGTTAGAAATGGTCAGGCAGCAGCAGTAAACTCATAAACACAGTGTGTGCATGAGCATCCCTTTGCCTCACAGCCTTGACTTCTCACTGCCTGAAAAAGTAGGAAGACACGGTGATGTAGAATCAAGATTCCAAAGTAGAGTCTTTGTCAACTGAACAACCAAAACAACAAACATGATTTACAATGAAAGGGATAGTAACCCTAAATTTTTCAATTACATACAGTATCCTAAAATGCAATATTCGTATTGTAAATTATGTACAGATGAACTACACAAGAACATATATTAGGCATGTATTTAAGAATGAAAATCTGGGCCCAGGGGCGTGGGCAGAGACAGATGCTACAACCAAGGATTGTTCATAGAGAGGACCTAGACTTCCTCCTCAGATGTAGCCCATGGCAGCTCAGTCTCCATGAGGGTTCCTTTGTAAGAGGAGCAGGAGTTGTCTCTGACATGAACTCAGTGGCTAGCTCTCTGATCACCTCCCTCTGAGGGGTGCAGCCTTACCAGGCCACAGAGGAAGACAATGCAGCCAGTGCTGATGAGACCTGCTAGGCTAGGGTCAGACAGTAGGGAAGGAGGACCTCCCTCATCAGTGGACTAGGGGAGGGACATAGGGGGATAAGAGGAAAGGGTGGGACTGGGAGGAGACTAGAGAGGGGGCTACAGCCGGGATACAAAATGAATATATTGTAGTAAATAATAAATAAATTAAAATTTAAAAAAGACAACTGTAATACATTTCTGAATGTCTTACTTATCTTTAAGTGGTGGCTTTGGGTAGTGGAGTGTGGGTCCTAGTAGAATGTAGACTCTGAGTCTGTAAGCACTAGTCTGCACATCTCTATGTTGGAGGCCCTGTTTTATTGGCGTCTCCACATCCACTACAGCAGACATTGTTTTCTTATGTACCCAGCTTAGGTTATGGTATAGGAAAAAGTCCAACTTGAATTTCTTAGACTCCAGGGAAATTCTGCACTCCGCAAAACAACGTAGGTATTGTTGTTTGTTTTCCTTTTGGCTACCCTTCTAACTTCATCCTCCACACAGAGCCGTGCATATGTGATCAGCCTTATTCAGCAGCATCTCCAGCTGAGACAAAGAAAGGCCCAAGGTCTAAGCTGACAGGACTGTGGATATTCACTGAGAAACATAAGCTGAGTACACAATTAATAAGTGGAAGCCACGAATAGATGTTTCTTATAGTATGCCCTGATGCCATGAATGAATTACTACAAGAAGCATCTGAAAAATCACTGGCAAACATCTACTGCTGAACATTAAACCTGGAATGTATCCTCCCGCTTTTCAGAAACACAGCCAGGATTTCACAAGGCATGAATATTAATGTGCTTGCTTATTATCTCCAATGATAGCCTACACTGCCTTTGTGATGTATTGTACCTTATTTCTGGAACCCTACTGATTTACAATGATTCCCAGACTGTTTTATTATTAAGTAAAGAAATTGGGCACATCTCAGAATATTGAATCATTTGGAGAAAGACACCTGAACCACCAGAAAACAGAAATAAACACAATCAAAAAGTCCCTTCCTCCAGAGGTTCCGCAGGGATTCAAAAAAAATAAATATGATATGGCCCAGTGCAATTTGCTTCGTACCACACTGAGTTATAATTTGTAATAAGGAGGGCAAAGGAGAATGATTACTGGTTGCTGTGCAAGAAGCTGCAGACGAAAACACTGACTCCATCCTTTGACATGCCGTTCCTTACTGTTGGCTGTACTGTGAGACAGCAGTAGCCCAACGTTACATGTTTGGGCATTTATTCCTTCACTCTTTGGTGGAAGAATGAGCATGTTTCTGTATGCATACTGCTCCATTTTGTTAACACAGACAATTGATTATTAGAATTATCCTACAAAACATTCTAGATCATGATGGTTTGGTAACTGTATATATAGGTAGAGAAATCACAGGAAGAAAAATAGTGAGTATCTCAGACATGGCATTATAACAAACAAAATACCTATGGAAAAAAAAAAAACCCTTGGCCACAGAAGAGTAAAATAACTCAAAGTGACAATTAATCTCATGTTAAAGGCCTGAGCACTCTATTGTTTTCTAACTATGATGTCCAGATTCATGCTAGGCTTAGGGAAGAGCCTAAGGAGTTGGCACAGTCTGGGGCCCAGAACCCTGTCAGTCTTTTATTAATCATCCCATATCAGGCCAACAGAGTCAGGCATTATGAAGAAAGGGGACAATGAAGTGTCATGGCTGAAAGTTAAAATGAGCACTGCTCCGTGACTGCACAACTTACAAGCAATGATGCTCCTATGGACAGTGTTGGAGTCACCTTGCCACAAGCCTGGACAGCAGAAAATAATTACCAAAAAGTGGCTCTAAATACAAACCTAATTCATAGTATGTGGTGTCTAAAATGAAGTTCATTCTTTTGCTTTCAAATAAGAATGAAATACTGGGGGAAATTTTTTTTGGGGGGTGGATCAATACAGAAACTAGGGAAAGTGATTTATGAAGCTGTGTCATTTCCTGTTATTTTGCTAATACATCAGGTGTATATTCAAAACATCACTAAAATTATTTAAAATTGTGTGTAAGTATACATTACAGTGAAGAATTAAAATGGAGAGAAAGCCTGTTTCTACCACTTACTACAAAAATAAGGCAAAACAAAAACAGAGCCCTTTGTGTCCTTGTCCCTACACTTTCCTCTCTGCCTGAAATACAAACATAACCATTCTCACTACTGAATAAATTTATCATTCTCACTTCCTTCTGGTTTACTGTGGTTTCACTGTAATCAGCTGTAGTCATATGTAGAGTGAAATAAAGTGTGCTGCTCATTTACAGGTATTACATTCATATTTAAATAAAAATAACAGAATTTATTATTCCTGTGCCTGATATTATTCTTCATTTCAGTTTCTCTCAGATTTGTTTATATTGAATAAAATACTTATGTCATTGATCTCTGCTTTATATTTATTTATAAATTAAATTTTCAATTTTATATGGTTTATAGCTTATTTTATTAAAATCTTAATATAAATATTTTTGAGTTTTATTTGCATTTTTGTTTTATTTCTATATATACATATATTTATTTTCTTTACATCCTGAGAGTGCCCTTCCCTTTCCACCTTCCAGTCTCTCCCACTTCCCCCTCTTCTCCTTTCCCTTCTCTCTTTCTCCCAAGAAAAGGGGAGTCCCCTCCCCTGTATTAACCTTCCACAGCACACCAGGACTGAGCATATCTTTATCCCCTGAGGCCAAGCAGGGTAGCACTGCCAGGGGGAAGTGACCAAAGGGCAGAAAATAGAGTCCATGTTGGAAACAGGACCCTGTCCACTCCCAGATGCCCCATTTGAGGACCAGGTCGCCTACTGGCCACATGTATGCAGGGACCCAATCATGACAGGTGCTGGGACTTGCAGCCAAGCATGGGGAGGAGTACCAGGGGCCTGTGGAAGTGTTGGGGAGGAGAAGGGAGGACATGGAGGGAACAGGAACCTCACAAGAAGACCAACAGAGACAACTAACTCGGTCCCATGGGGGCTTTCAGAGAGTGAGCCATCAGCTAAGGAACATGCATGATCTAGGCCTAGGGCCCCTGAACACACTTATTTGCATTTTTAAAAAATAAGTCTTGGATGGGTTTAATCTTCTTTGTAGTGCCCTTCCTTTTTATCATGTTAATTTCTGGTCAAATTATTTTGCTTTCTACTATTTTTGGACTTATTTTCTCACTTGCTTTACCTTGTTTTCTTTATCCTGACTTATCTTTCTCCTTATTAAGCTATAATCTCAGCCCTTTTTTTCTAAGTTTTAAATATTTCAGGCTTATTTAATTAATTTTCAGTGTTTGTTCTCATTTATACTAAAATCACTATTAAATTTATCCTTTATGCATTTTAAAATTCTGGTATATTCAAATTTTAAAACTTAATTTCCTAAATATATGTTAACTATCTACAAGCCTAGAAATGCATGCTTATTCTAAAAGACTTTATTTTTATGTATAAATCTATTTATATAAGTAATATTTAAATTGAATTTTTATGTTGTGTTTTCCAGTGTTTTACTTGTATAAACATATGCACATTCTCATCCCTCCAGAGGCAGAGACAGGAGAATCTTAAGTTCAGTGCCAGCCTGGGACACATGTTGAGACCCTGTTGGTCTAGTCTTCACAGTTCCTAAAGGTGATTCAGAGGCTTCTGGAGAATAAAAGTCATCAACAGTCTCATGCAGCTGTGATCCCTGTGACCTACAATAACACCCAGCATGGAAAGATTTGCCCAAGGGTGCAATAGTGGCACAAATGGCACACTATTAACCCCTGATTCTTAGTTTGGATTTAAGGCCTGTTCCATAAGAAGAAACATATGCCTGGAACTGTAAATATGGACAAAAAAATCATGGCTGGTGCTCAAAGATCCTGAGGTAAATCTACTCTTATTATTTTGCTAAATTGATATAGCATTAAACTATCTTCTTAATTCTCTCTACCCTTAGATTAGTGCAGCTCTCATCAGAGAATCTGTTGTGCAGTGAATAGTTAATAAGTTAATGTAGAAACTTAACTGGTCAAAGTACAGAGAATAAATGTTAAATAAGCATCTGCGAGGTGCTCAGCTACAGATAGAACATATCCACAAACCCTTCCCAAGACACAAGACATCACATAAGAGGGGACAGAAAAGTCCTAAGAACCAGACTCTGCCTACAACAGTGGAGTTGAGTGGATTGAAGTCTTTTCCAAAGTAGGAAATGCATGCCTAACATTGCAAGTTCAGCTAAGAACCCACTGGGGAGTTTACAGGCCTCAATGGCGCACCCATAACTATTATACAACAATAGAAAGTTTATAGTCTGTAGATGGAAATGTGTTCAGCAATCTAATAATCTGTGTTCTTTAAGAGGAAAGCTACACTGATTTTGCCAACTAAAATACTTCTGCCATTTCCTTCTATCATTTATATTGCTGACTTTCCTTTTCGCCTTCAACTTCTCCTTCTTTCAGACAGTTTGCATTTGCATTTCTTCTATATTACTTTAGATATACTGCTCCTTCAAGTCACTAGATATTTGACAGAAAATTTATACTGCCTATGTATATTAGCAAATCTAATAAATAATACAATCAATCTAGTCCATAAAATTCATAAGATATGATTATAAGCTTTAATCACTCAGAATTTTTTTTTCCAGAATTTAAGCTCCAACTAGCTGTTGATAAAAGCAGTTGTGAGCTGCTGTATAGGTGCTGGTATAAAACCTGGATCTGCTGAAAGAATAGCCAGTGTGCTTAACCACTGAGCCATCTCTCCACATCCTGGATGAATGTTCTTTGATTAACATTCATGGGTAGTATATGTCTATACATTTTTTTTCATTTGTTTTAGATTTTTCCATTTGTTTTGGAATATAGTTCTTCAAAATATGACCCAATGCTCTTCTGAGTCTCATTGGCTGTCAAAGCTACAACAGCAACAAAGAAAATTATAGCCCAGTCTCTCCAATAAACCTGGAAACAAAAATTCTCAATAAAATACTGGCACACCCAAATCACAATAATCAAGTTGGCTTCATTTCAGAGAAGCAGAGATGGGTCATTTCATGCAATAAAAATCATAGATCACATAGACTCTAACACAAAAACCAGGAATTAAACGATTAAAGCCTGAAAAAGGTCTTTGACAGGGTCTAACATGCATTGTGATAAAAACTGTGAAATAAGAAGGAAAAAAAAACTTATTGAAATAAAGGCTATATAAACAGAAACCCTATAGTCAACATTACCAAACAGGAAAAAAGTAGAGCATTTCCATTAAATCGGGAATGAGACAAAGTTGCCTACTTTCTGCTACTCTTATTCAATATAGAGTTGACCTTTCAGTTGGAACAGTAAGTCAAGAAAAGATACTAAAAAATGAGACAAAGGCTAGGAATACGGCTCAATGGGTTGAGTGCCTACCTAATATGCACCAAGTCCTGGCTTCAATTCCCAGTACATCATTAAACACACATAGTGTCACAGTGCATGCATGTAATCGTCACACTTGGGAAACAGGAGAAGTAGAATCAGGAGAGTCAGAAATTACAGGTCACCCATGGCTACAAAGTGAATTTGAGACAAGCCCAGGTTACATGATACTTTGTATCAAAGAAAAAAAAACAAAAAGTTTGTAAAGAGACAGACACAAGTAGGAAATGAAAATGAAGTATCTACAGAAATCCTTAGGAAAAAAAAGAAAACTGATGGGGGCATCATACTATCTAACTTCAAATTATACCACAGAGCCACAGTGACTAAAATAGCATACTACTGGCACAAAAATAGTCCCATACATCAATAAAGTAGAATAAAAATCCCCAAATCAATCCAGCTACAGCCACCTCATTTTTGACAAAGGTGCCAAAAGCACGCATGTCAGCTTCTTCCACATATAATGTGTAGAAATTGGTATAAACATAAAAGTAAAAACACAAAAAAAACTAGTGTAAAACATAAAAACCTGGTAAAATACACAGAATGAAATAGTATCCTTATCTCTCACCATAAACATAATTCAAAATGGACCTTAATGTTAGACCTGAAACCATTATAGGCAAATGTGAAGAAAAGACTTCAAGATATGATCACAGACAAGCAGACAAGGGCTCTCTGAAAAGGACTCCAGCAGCTCAGGAAATTAAACTAAGGATTGACAAATTGAACTGCATGAAATTAAGAACCTTCTGCTCAGAAAAGGAAATGATTCATTGAGTTAAGTGACAATCTACAAAATGGGAAAGTATCTTTGTAGCTATACATCTGGCAAAGGATTAATAACTAATCCATAATACATACACACACACACACACACACACACACACACACACACACACACACATACCTCAAGAGACTAAATACAGACAAACAAAACAAGCCGGTGCAAGAATTCTAAAGTGAACAGGCAATTCTCAATAGATGCAGAACAAATAAATGGCCAATAAACTTGAAAAATGTTCAATATCCTTGTTTATCAGAGAAGCCCAAATTAAAAGAACTTTTAGATTCCATCTCCCTCACCCCCAGTCTGAATGACTATTATTAAGAAATCAGATAACAAATATTGGACAGGATGTGGGGGAGCCCAGCACACAGCTGGTACAAACAGCTGGTAGGCATATAAATTACTATATGAATAAATTTGGAGGCTCCAAAAAGTTAAACTAGGAGTACCACATGGCCCACTCATATCACCTTTGGGGTTTGTCCAAAGGATTTTAACTCAACATGCTATAGAGATACATGCACCTCTACTTTTATTGCAACATTAGGAATTGTAAACAGATGTCTGGATAAGGAGTATATGGTATAATAACATAATGGAGCTACTCGGCCATAAAACCACTAATCACCTTGTGGAGCGGATACGGCCCACTCACAAGACAGCACTCACACCTGACTGACATTGCTTGAGTAATCAAGAACCAAAGATTAGATAGCCCAAGGACCTAGAGCAAAACCACATGCTGTTAGTCCAAACACACATGCACACACGCACACAAGTGATAAAGTAACTTCTACCAAAATTCTGCTCTACACATACATCAGGGCCTTGTTCATCCATCATCAGAGACGCTTTCTCCTGCAGCAGAATGAAAAAAATACAGGGACCCACTGCCAGATATTACACACACACACACACACACACACACAGGGCAGACAGACAGACTGAGCAACAATGAAACACTGAGTCCCAAATGGAATGTCTTCATCCATCCCCTCCCCCTCAGCACTTAGAGAACTCTGTGGAAGGAGAAGCAGGAAGAGTGTTAAGAACCCGAGGGGATGGGGAAAACAAGCAAACTAGGCCCTCTAAATCAGGTGAGCAAAGCTCTGATGAACTCACAGAGACTGAGGCGGCAAACACAGGCCTGCACGGGTCTGCACCAGGTCCTCTGCTTGCATGGTATGGCTTCCAGGGTAGTGTTTTTATAGAATTCCTTCAGTGTGTGAACAAATGGGTCTCTGGTTTTGTGCCTTCTCTTGAGCTTTTTCCTCTGTTGGCTTATCTTGTCCAACCTCAATGTGATCATTTTTGTTTTATCTTATTATATTGTATTTTGTTACATTTTAACATTATCTCTTAGAAGCCTATTATTTTCTATTGAGATACAGAAAGGGAGTGGGTCTGGATAGGAGGGAAAGTGGGGAAGAACTGAAAGAGTAGAGAGAGGGAAAATTATAATCAGGATATATTATGTAGGGAAAAATTATTTTTAGTAAAAAGAAAAAACAGAATGAAATTAAATTGTTTATAGGAAAACTGACACAACTGTCAATCATTGTAAGTGAAATATGTCAGACTCCAGCAAATGTCTCACTTTTCTTGTCTTGTAAATCCTAGATTTTATGTGGACACATGGTATAATTTATGCATATAGGTCAAGAAAGTAGAAGTGATGATGTCTAGGAAAGAAATGGGAATAATATCCTTACCTGAAAATAGCAGATAAGGCCCAGACAGAGAAAGCAGTGTTTGGGGGTAAGCATGGTCGAAAAACATGACATACTTGTATAAAAATGTCTGCATGAAATATCACTACATAAAATGAATATCCACAAGTAAGAAATTATATAGAAATGCTTTTGTAATAGGGCTGGAAAGATGACTCAGAGGTTAAAACACTGGTTGTCCTTCCAAGGGTCCTGAGTTCAACCCTAGCAACCACATGGTGGCTCCCAACCATCTATAGTGAGATCTTGTGCCCTCTTCTGGTGAGCTGTATAAATAATAAATAATTTTTTTTGTCTCTTATTTGTGAGCCTAGCTCCAAATCTTTATTTTATTAATAATAATTTTCATTTTTTATATTAATCATAGGTTATTTACTTTGTATCCCAGCCGTGTCCCCCTCCCTCATTCCCTCCCAATCCCACTATCCCTCCCTTATCTCTTCCCTGCCCCTTTCTAAGTCCACTGATAGGGGAGGACCTCCTCCCCTTCCATCTGACCTTAGCTTATCAGGTCTCTTCAGGACTGGCTGCAATGTCCTCTTCTGTGGCCTAGCAAGGCTGCTCCTCCCTCAGAGGAGGGGGGAGTCAAAGAGCCAGCTATTGAGTTCATGTCAGAAATAGTTCCTGTTCCCCTTACTAGGGTACCCACTTGGATACTGAGCTACCATGGGCTATATCTGAGCAGGGGTTCTAGGTTATATCCATACTTGGTCCTTGGTTGGGTAAACAGTCTCATAAAAGACCCCTGTACCCTGATATATTTGGTCCTTGTGGAGCTCCTGTACTCTCCAGGTCTTACTAACTCCCCCTTCTTTCATATGATTCCCTGCGCTCTGCCAAAGGTTTGGTTATGAGTCTTAATATCTTCTTTGATACACTGCTAGGTAGAGTCTTTCAGAGGCCCTCTGTGGTAGAGTCCTGTCCTGTTACTTGTTTTCTCCTATATCCAATGTCCATCTTAAAAAAATAGAAAAAAATGCTTTTATAGATATACTTTATTTTTAAATTTTATTTATTTTTTATTATTATAATTTATTCACTTTGTATCCCAACTGTAGACCCCTCCCTCATTTCCTCCCAATCCCACTCTCCCTCCCTCTTCTCTTCCCATGCCCCTCCCACAGTCCATTGATAGGGGAGGACCTCCTCCTCTTCCATCTGACCCTAGCCTATCAGGTCTGGCTGCTCCCCGCTCAGGAGAAGGTGTTCAAAGAGCCAGCCTGTTGGTATAATGTTCTTTTAAAATGTATACACCTTATTCTTGTTCATTCAAATGCTGATTCCCCCCCCCACACACACACACACTGGTTTCAATCTGGATATTGCATTGTGATATTCATTCTAAGCATTCTGTCTCAACTCTTGTGTAAACAGGACAAAATAAAGCAACTAGACACAATGTTGAGCAGGAAGGAGCCAGAGGACAGGAAAGAGGAGAGGAGCCAGAAGGCAGGAAATGAGTGGGAGGAGAAAGGGCGAGAGGAGAGCTTGGAGAACAGAGCCGGAGGAGAGATCTTAGAACTACGTGGAGAGATGGACTGGATCTAAGATATCACTAAAAGCAAGTATAATGTGGGAAATCTAAATGTTAGGAAACTATGAGGGCTTGGAGGTTTAGGATGGAGTAACTATTGCCCAGCATTGTGTTCTAGGTTAACTAAATAAACCCAGTCTCTGTGTGGTGATTTGGTTATACAGCCGATTAGGATTAACAGCAGCATTACCAAAAGATAAATCAATACTTAATTTTAATCACCACCTACAACACCAGCCCCTGAGTTCACGTCAGAGACGGTCCCTATTCCCCTTACTAGGGAGATCACTTGGACACAGTAAGCTGCCATGGGCTACCTCTGTGCAGGGGGGCTAGTTTATCTCCATGAATCATCCTTATTTGGAGTATCAGTCTCAGAAAAGACCTCTGGGCCCAGATTTTTTGGTTCTGTTTCCTTGTGGTGCTCTTGTCCCCCTTGAGGTCTTTCTATATCTCCCTTCTTTCATTACATTCCCTACACTCTGCATTGAATCTGTAGATTGCTTTTGGCAGGATGGCCATTTTTACTTTGTTAAACCTTCCGATCTGTGAGCATGGGAGATCTTTCCATCTTCTGATATCTTCTTTAATTTCTTTCTTCAGAAATTTGAAGTTGTTTTTCAAGAGGTCTTTCACTTGCTTGGTTAGAGTCACACCTCGGTACTTTATGTTATTAGTGGCTATTGTGAAGGGCATGGTTTCCCTAATTTCTTTCTTGGCCCTTTTGTCTTTTGTATACAGGAGGGCTACTGATTTTTAGTCTTGTATCCAGCCACTTGGCTGAAGGTGTCCTCTGGTAGAATTTTTGGGGTCACTCATGTATACTACTATATCATCTATAAATAGTGCTATTTTGACTTCTTTCTTTCCTATTTGTATTACCCTGATATTCTTTAGTTTTCTTATTGCTATATCTAGGACTTCAAATACTATGTTGAAGAGATACGGACAGAGTGGGCATCCTTGCCTTGTCCCCGATTTCAGAGGGATTGATTTAAGTTTCTCTCCATTTAGTTTTGTTAGCTATAGGCTTGCCCTGTATCCCTGATCTCTCCAAGACTTTAAACATGAATGGGTGTTGGGTTTGTTGAATGCTTTCTTGGTAATTAAGAGGTTACTGTCACTGCTTTTCTCATGGGTTATCTAAGCACACCACATTCCCAGGATCAGCTCAGCTTGTTTTATCATTATAGAGAAAGGTGTTTTAACAAAGATTTCCAGTTCTCATCATTTATCAAACAGACATGATTAATGTCTATAAGGAACCAGCAAGAATAAAGTTATTCAATAATATCTTTCTTTCCAAAGGTTCATAGCCAAATGGCCCCTTAGGGTTTCTTCTGCTTTAAGTGTGGAATATTTGAGAAGTGCCTCCCATTTCTACACACATCGGATCCCTAATTTTCTTCTCTAATGTGAGGAAAAGTCTAGGCAGACTTCTGGACACTTAACCTGTTACTGACCTCCAACCAACATGTGTTATTAGCTGGCCTAGGCATCATCATGTCCACAGCTCATGGAAGACAATCATGTGGTACAGGGACACCTGACAGCAGCTAAATGTCAGAGCAGAGCACAACTAGGATTCAGATTAAAGGAAACATGTCTGATTCCATGACAAGCACTTACTTGACTGCATCTATTCCTCAACATCATTGTATTCTGTGAAGTAATAATTTACCTCCAAACTAACAGCTCAGGCTCTAAGAGCAGCAATCAATAAATGGGACCATGAAACTGAAAAGCTTCTGTAGAGCAAAGGACACTGTCCTCAAAACAAAATGACAGCTTACAGATTGGGAAAGGATCTTCACCAACCCTCTATCTGACAGAGGGCTAATACCCAGAATATATAAAGAACTCAAGGAGTTAAACAGCAACAAATCAAGTAATCCAATTAAAAACTGGGGTACTGAATTAAACAGAGAAATCTCAATAGAGGAATATAGAATGGCAGAGAAACACTTAAAGAAATGCTCAGTGTCCTTAGTTATCAGGGAAATGCAGATTCAAATGACCCTGAGATTTCACCTTACACCCATCAGAAGGGCTAAGATCAAAAACTCAAGTGGCAACATGCTGGAGAGGATGTGGAAAAAGGGGAACCCTCCTCCATTGCAGCAAATGGCGGGAACTAGAAAAGATCATGCTGGATGAGGTATCCCAGAAACAGAAAGACACATGGGGTATATACTCACTTATAAGTGGATATTAGACATATAATATAGGGTAAACATACTAAAATCTGTACACCTAAAGAAGCTAAGCAAGAAGGAGGACTCTGGGTAAGATGATAAATCCTCATTCAGAAAGGCAAAGAGGATGGACATCAGAAGACGGAGAAAACAGGGAACAGGACAGAAGCCTACCACTGAGGACCTCTGAAAGACTCTACCCTGCAGGGTATCAAAGCAGATTCTGAGACTTATAGCCAAACTTTGGGCAGAGTGTAGGGAATCTTATGAAAGAACTGGAAGATGAAAAACCTGGAGGGGACAGGAGCTCCACAAGGAGCGCAACAGAATAAAAAAAAAAATCTGGGCCCAGGGGTCTTCTCTGAGACTGATTCTCCAACCAAGGACCATTCATGGAGATAACCTAGAACCCCTGCACAGAGGTAGCCCATGGCAGTTCAGTGTCCAAGTGGGTTCCATAGTAATGGGAACAGAGACTGTCTCTGACATGAACTCAGTGGCCTGCTCTTTGATTACCTCCCCCTGAGGTGGGAGCAGCCTTACCAGGCCACAGAGGAAGAAAATGCAGCCAGTCCTGATGAGACCTGATAGACTAGGATCAGATGGAAGGAGAGGAGGACGTCCCCTATCAGTGGACTGGGGGAGGGGCATGGGTGGAAAAGAGGGAGGGAAGGTGGAATTGGGAGGGGATGAGGGAGGGAGCTACAGGTGGGATACAAAGTGAATAAACTATAAGTAATAAAAATTTGAAAAGAAAAAAATTAAAGGCCTGCCTTTAATTTCAGATATTTGGTGAAAATAGCTTAGTACACCTATCCTCTCACTAATATTTTATCCATATTAAATATATAAGAATTTTCAAAGCACTCTTTTTGTGTATACTCACATCCAATCAGGATCACCCACCCAAGTTGTGTAATTTTTTACACCGTAAGTATAAATGGAAGCATAGAGAAGTATCAAGATTTAACAGAGCATAGCTCAGTTTCTTTGCAGCCAAACTAGGTCATTTTATCATTTCTCTTACCTTTCCTACACTTGCATTTTTTCATTTTTAAATTTTTTATTAATTTATTTAGTTATTCACTTTACATCCTAATTGCAGCCCCCTCCCTTCTCTCCTTTCAGTCTCCCTCCCTCTCTTTTCCATTTATGCCCCCTCCCCTACCACTTATAATTTCCCCATCAATCAGTCAATCAATCAATCAATCAATACAAGAAAGCTCTGAGCAAACAAGAAACTCTGAAAGACAAAGACAAAGCAAGAAATCCATTTCCAATTCTCCAGTGCAGGACCCCAAGTGCTAGATGGAGCCTAAAGGCTCTGTACTGAGGACTCCCCTGATGAACTCTTTCCAATGTTCCATTCACATGAAATATCTTTAAGGTAACTGACATTTTTTTTATTTTGGATTCAAAATGTTTATTTTACTTTCTATTTCAGGTGTAGCACGCTGTCATCTCTTCTTAATTAAATGTGTTCGCTGACAATTTCATACATACATATAATGCTTTCTGGCCCTTCTCACCCCCTGCCTTCTCTTTCCTCCCTCCCACCTGCAGGTCCCTCCCTAAATGTCCCTTTCCCTTCTCCTCCTTCTGTACAGTACAGTAGGTTAATAAACTCCATGCTGAAAATAACCCGAGCTTAGGGTAAATACTTTTATTTCCTAGAGTGTTCTACAGTATAGAAACAAATGTAAAATTTGTTTAGTGTCTCTAGTTTATCAAACCCATTCTTGCATATATGTACATGTTTTGTTTTTTTTTTAATCTGGCAGTACAAATGGTTTTATTTTAAAATGTGTGTGACAGATCAACTATATGGTACAGTACTAATCTAGATTCTTGGCCCTATCACTGAAAACATAAAAATATAGTATTTACTTCTATATAGAAATAAAACTCTAAGGATAAACATGGTAAGGTATGTGGTTTGTATTAAGGTGGTAAGTGGTAAGGGGAAAACATGAACATGGCAAGATAAATACAAGTACAAGGAAGAGGCCACACAGAAGGGAATGCTGGAGCTTGCTTGGAATCAGTGCAAGATTCACTGACAAGATGTTTTGACAAAGCAGAGAGCAGACAGAGGATGCTGTGCATAAAATACAGAGGCACAGCACAAGGGCACGTACACTCGAGTCTCTCAATCCTTTCTGCATCACCTCTGATATCACTTCTGATTTGCCCTAGAACCCACAAGACTGATGATACTTTCAGATTCTAGCTCTGTCAGTTTCAAGGCCCTTAAGACAGTCAGCAATTAAACTTGCCAAAAACATCACGACCAATACAAGAAAATAATAAGGATTGAGAGAGAGAAAGAGACAGAGAGAGAGAGAGAGAGAGAGAGAGAGAGAAGAGTGTTGGTTGGTAGCAGGGTAAGCAGAAAGGCAACATCCAAACCGCTTACTGAGCATTCAAGTACAAGATGACCAAAGCCACCTTCAGGCCTAAAAGAGAAGTCTAACTCAAAATAAAAATTTCAGACATTTTGATGTAAATATCTCACAGCTGAATGTGGTCTGTAAGTTCTGTGCCTTTACCTTCTTCTGTCTGAGATGTCTGCTGGCACTGACAGTATTTTCTAAACTATTATTACATCTGTTCTAGAAGAAACTCTACATACATCTTGACCCATATAACAAGTTAGATTCTCTTAATCCATTCTTAAACTTACCTGAAGAGGATTTAATTTCATTAACTGCATCTTGAAATAGAAAGCCTGCCATATCGATTCTTCCTTGGAGGTAGTGGCTAGACAGATCAATGGTAAGTGAATCATTGAGGGCTCACTGAGTCAGTTAGGATGCTAGGGAGGGTCTCACAGCTCGATATTTTGTACTGCCCCTGCCCAGGACATGCAGTAGCCACCTAGGAAAACAAATGTTGATGGCCAATTGATCTCAAATGGGAGAACATGGTGTGCTGCCTGCAAAGGACCTGCCTCTGTGCTAAATTTGGTTGTACTTAGGAACTTGAGATGCAGAACAAATGTGCATATTCATTGTCGCTGTTAGACTGTGAATTCCTCAGGCTTAACGATCTCATCCAAAGCCATCTGAATTTCCTCACACTTTCTTTGGAATACAGTATTAAATTCAAAAGCCATTACTGAATGTCAAGTGTTAAAAATATGTGGCTCTTGCCTCCATGGACTTTTGAATATTTGATGAATGATTAAGTAAACAAATGAATATCAGACTAAGAGCATTATAAAGGGTATAATAGGAGAAGCTTCACATGGTCAGACCTATTTCTTTTGATATATTTATTGATATACAATATAAAATATTATTTTTAAAATAGAATAAGATATTTGTTTTGATAAATAGCTGTAAAGCAACAGATGAAAATATTACAGTTAAAAAAGAAAACATTAAAGTTTTGATAACCTTGATTTTTCTCATTACATTTGTCCATCTGGATTAAGTACAATGAAATACACAAACACATACAGAGACACACATTTAAATAGTTTTAAGAAGTATCCTTAGTTAGAGTCCATCTATGCAAAATAACCCATATGTATTAGGAACCTCATTTGCTTTGAGAACAAAATACAAACATATACATACCTGGATTCCATTAGTTCACTGTAAGACTAATTGTACAAACCCCTGGGTTCTTCCACTGTTCATATTGCTCCCAAGAACGAAGACCTGCTTAAAGCTAGGCTAACTACTGTCTGCTAGTGGACCAACACCAAGTAGTTCTGTCATTCACTGAAAGTTCAACAGAGACACAAAGTACAGATGCTTGGGGAGGCTCATTACCCTTCTAGCATCTTCATTATTCCCTACCTTAAACATAAATTCATAACTTTTGTCCCTTCTTATTTTCTTCCACAGTAAAGTTAGAAAGTTAAGACCACTGAGACAGCACTTCTATCAAGCACATTAGAATTGATAATATACAATCAACAATAATTTTGCCACTCCAAGTTATTTGAAACTAAGCAGAGCGCTCAGTATTACTGGATTGTTAAACACACGGTTGTGATAAAGGCAGGCTATTTCGACAGTAAATATTTCTTGTGTTCGCCTACCACATCCCACAGGGAAGCTGGCTGGGTGTGACACCGCCTATGGAGATGCTTGGAAGGAAGCTATTCACGCACACACATGCGTCTTTCCATGTGCACTTTACAGTTTGGAAAGAACTTGCAGAATTGTAAGTTTCACTAGACTAACCATCCTTGGTTTGCTATGCATAGGGCTCTGGAGAAATACGGACTATTCTGTTTTCATGATGGTGTGAGCTCCGCTGGGAAGACAGGGGAATCAGGGGTGGAGCTCCTCCACCTTGCTGCCACTGCCGGCAGCAGAAGAGCCCTCAGGATCACAGAAAGGGCAGGTATCAAAATCCAAACCACACTGCATCATCTGGACTCTCAAAGGCTCATTGGATGGAAGCTGACTTTTGGTAGAGAATCTAGCCAAACTGTCTGCCATCACACTGCATGCTACTGGCTAGCACCCCCAGACTTTTGTATTGAGTGAATACCACACTCTGTGTCAGAACACTGCAGAATATTCTGGTGACCCGTTTAGGAAATATTAGCTTACAAGAGATAGCATCTGAGAGACATCAGTAACACTGAAAATGTAGAAATATTTGCATATGCGTATATGTAAATGTTCTGATTTTGTGTGTGTGTATGTGTGTGTATGATATCTGATGAGTATAAACAGGAAATTACATACAGACCTTTTATAACTTTAACTGTTTACTTTTTCTTGTATCATGTAAAAAAAAAAAAAAACGTAGATAAAACACTAAACAAATAACCCCAATTCTGTGATTTCATCCAGAAAAAACCTCCTCCCTTTTCTGCCAAGCCCTTCTCCTAAATGCCCCCCTCCCAAACTTGTGTTCTTTTATTTATTTTTAAGTTATCTGTCTGTTTGCTTGTCTGTCTGTTTCAACTCAAGGTTTCACTATGTAGCCCCAGCAGGTCTGGAACTCAATATGTAGACCATGCAGACAAACATCCATTCCCTGGGTGCTGAGATTTAAGGTTCAGGATGTTTTTAATTTTCCCAAATGACCCACTGAGTCCAGTCAGTGACCGGAGACTGGAACACCACCACTTCCCAGCACCAAGGAGCATCATGAAATTAACACTGAGGTATTTTGTACCACATAAACTAAGAATGATTTTAGCAACTACTAAAATATAACTTAAGTTATATTTATGCAACCTGAATTCATGGCAAATGCTTTCTTTGAGAACCAGTGTCTTTTCACCATGGACTTTACTCTGTTTTTCTGTTTTTGGTAATTTGCTTTTCTCTTCTGCCTTTATGAACTAGCTTTCACTAGAAGCTTTAAATAACAAGTGGCAATGTGTGAAATATATTTTGTTTTAAAAAGATGAAAACTGAGAATGTTTCATCACTGCATTCTTCCATAAGTAGACAGACATAATTATCCAATCATTGTGGTCAGATATTTTCGTCCGCACATTGGACTCAGCACAGGGGTAACTGTTGCTCAGTTATCATTTCAGCAAATATACTTTGAGAGCCTCCTAGTGCAGAGGGCTTCATAATACTCACTGAAAGGCGAAGGCAGACAAGATATAAACCTTCATCAAAAGGCATTTCAGGCTGAAGAGATATACAGAAAAATGAGTCAATGAGTGCAAGTGGAACAGCTCAAAGGGAGGGGGTAAGCAGAGAACACTCTGAGCAAGAGCACTGCAAATGCACTGACCAGCATCAAGGGAAGCTTCTCTAAAGGGACAACATACTATTTTTTTCAGAGGGTGTGTAAGGTTAAAGAAATGAAGGAGTAGAAGGAAGGGATGGAGGGAAAGAGGAAAAGAAGAGAGGGAGGGAGGGAAGGAGGAAGGAACGAAGGAAGGAAGGAAGGAATGAACAAACACAGAAAGAGAGGGGCACATTCGTGAAGGGCTGTGGCCAAAGCAGACAAAAGCTGTGCTTAGAATAATGGACATCACATGGCTCTCTGTTGTTCCTGTAATGGCACAGATTTAGTATCTTAGAGCTACACCCTTTATCAGTCCACAGCACCACCCAGTGAGGCTCGGAGTGTTTCATGATTTTCTGCTACATGGTTCACATAGCTAGAAAGAAGGTTTTTAAGGAGCTCTATTCCTTTCTGAGGACCCTGGGGATGGAACGGCTCTAAATTCATTTGGTAGTATACAGAGCTGAGTTTCTGCTTCCGGGAGGCCAGAGTAGCCTTTTCCTTGTGTGATGTGGGCTGACGTTGTCCCAGGCTTCTAGAGATTACTCCAGGACTCCTTCCTCCACTTTTAAGCAGGCAATGGGAAGTCCTTCCTACTCTTTGCCTCAGCAAGCCCTCCTACTTCCTGTTTCCTGAAATATCTCTGGGACTCACCTTCCTGACCCTTGCTGTTGCTTTTAAGGACTTCTCTAGTGTTATTTATCTCCCCAGATAGGGCAAGTCAATTTTTCTATCTTAAGGTCAGTTGTGAGCTCAATTTTGTCTACCCAGAGCCTTTCATGAGTTTCTAAATTGATACTTGAAGAGTCAAGGACAACACTCTTGTGGAACAGGTTTAAAATCCAGCCTAGTTCAGGGATATATACTTTAGTCTTAAGCTCAGAAAACTCAGGCTAAGTTTGAAGAAATTGGCCAAACAATAAATACATGAGAAAGAGCACACTGTGTGCAGGGTCTATAAATTTTCTGCTCCCACACTTCCTCTGTGCCTATACCCAATCCGAAGATGTGGGCCTGACCTCTTTCCCATGCTCCTTTCAGCACACAACCTGGCTGCACATTACTGTTTTGTGACTTTATTTTCATCCAGCTTGACTGTGACCTCACTATCTCCCTACATCCCGTGTCATATATAACAAAGTGTCACCGCCTAGCCTCTAAGAAGGAACACCTAAATGAATAATGCCTAAATGAATGTTTACTTATTTACCAATTAACATAGCCCCTGGAAAGAATTCTTCCATATAAGTGGACAAACACTGGAAACACATAAAAATTCTAATAAATTGCTTCTATCTGGGGATCATTGGCAATTTCTGTATTTATATTAATACATTTCTAAATGTTCTAAATCTCACATGATTTTGCATGCACACACACACATACATTCTATAAATATGTGAAAGGCAACTAGTAGTCGTAGATAATTGTTCGTAAGAGTATTTTATTAACTACAACATGAAAATAGTCAAGTCAAGGCATCTATTAACATAAAGAAGCTAATTACTGACTCTAAGAAGGTATTTTAAACTAATACTTTCAGTGAAATTAGCTTTTATTTAACTAGACATCTAAGGAGCTGAGTCAGCACATTTTGCCAATTAGTACAACTGGGCTGTGAGGTTCCTGCCACAGCCTGAGCTTTAGCAGGTAGATGCAGCCATAAAAAATCACTGGGGTGAGCTGTTTACTACGTGCCAGCCATAAAGCTGAGATGTGTGTTTTATAAAGTGTTCTCCAGAATCTTCAAAGGAGATATTTCCTTTGAAAAGGAAGACCATCAGAGCACAGACAGCTTGCATAGATAATCAAGGGCAATTAAAATATTATTGATTTATATGGAAGGTTTGGAGACCATATCCAGGAGCTCTGCCAGGCTTTTAAACCCATGTTTTTAATCACGGTGTGATAGAAATAGGTTTTAACTGACTGAGTGTCCCTAACCCAAACTGACTAATGAAATGATGGAATGCTGAGATTATTAGCCTATGAATTAGGCAAAGATGTTCAGTTCTGTGTACCAAAGGGAACAGGCAGAGGTAATCAACTAGATACAGAAATGTCGTCGATCTTAAGAGATCAAACTACATATTGTTAGCTATAGGTTTCTATTATCATAATCAATGCAAACTTAGGGACAACATTGGAGAGGTACAGCTTAGTTGTGACAAAGTGATGTGACAATGTTTAGCTTCCACTAAGCAACATGGATGTATGCAGTTATCATAAAGGAAGGAAATATTGAGATAAATTAATAGAAATCATGAAGCATGAGAAGTTCTAGCTTAGTTCTTTTTGTCAGTCAGGCCATAACTGAAGTAATAGGTCCGTTTTCTTTCACTATTCCAGCTGAGCCTGCATTATAGAAAAGATTAATAAGTGGAACAGAAAAAAAATAAAAAATAAAAAAATAAGTGAAACAGATACTGAAGAAGACATTTGAGAAGTAACTTAAGTTGTACACACTTTCCTAGAAAAGATAAAACCGAGGTAACTGACCTAAGGTTAAATAAAAAGGAAACAAGGAAGAAAGGAAGGAGGGAAGAAGGAAAGAAGGAAGAAGTCATATGAAGGCAAGAGTGTTGGTATGGCCACAATAATAGTCACAGAACATAAGTTCAAGAAAGGTAATTGTAAGTCACTGAGGGAACACTTCCAAGTAGTTGGGCTCTCTAAGACAGTGGTTTTCAGCCTGTATGGGTCATGACAGCTAGGAGGGCTGAATGACTCTTTCACAGGAGTTGTCTAAGACCAGGAAAACAGATATTTAAATTATGATTCATAACAGTAGCAACATTACAGTACTCTGTCATGTAATACAGCCTAACTAAAGGCTTCACTCCCTCCTCTTACTCCGTTCCCCCCTCCTGCAGATCCCCTGCTCCTCCGGTTCCCTTCAGAAAAGAGGAGGCCTCTTCAGTGATATCAACCAAACATGGCATAACAGGATGCAATAAGCTAGGCATACACCCTCATATCTACATTGCACAAGGCAACACAATGGGAGGAAAAGGGTCACAAGAAAAGGCAAAAGAGTCAGACACCCCCCCACTCGCACTGTTAGGAAGAACAATGGGTTGCAGCATTAGGAAGACTGAGAACCACTGCTCTAACAGAAGGCCTAGGTTTTCCCACAAAGCAGAGAGAACCCAAACCTAGTGTACATACGTAATTGCCAAGTCTGTCAAAAAGAACACAATGGCCATGAAATTACCAAAATGATATTACATTCTCAGAAACCGAGAAACTATAATTAAATGGATGATTTGTAAGAGTACACTTAATCAGTTTATACTTCAACCAGTCCCCATCTTATAAGCTGTGAAGATTAAATTATTAATAGCTTTCCTGGGGGCATGGTGAATTGGGTGAAGCAAAGATCTGAGAGAAAGAAGAAATGTTAGGTGTCCAGGGTAAGCACACTCAGCACCCGGCCATTAATTAAAGTTGTAACAATTGCTTCACTCTGCCTGCAGAGACACAGCCACAGGCAAATGGAGAACATAAATCAGCTGTGAATAAATAAATATTCCCATTACCACCCAGGCCTAGGATTGTGTTTGTGGAGAGAGTGGACTGTTCGTAAGCGTTAGGGGAAGGCTCTGCAAGGAGCCTGCCCGTTACACACCAAACAATAACGAGCTGTAATGATAAACCCATTGTGGAAAGGAGAAAAGGAAGATGGATGGTCTATGATACTTTGCCCGGCAAATCTTCTTACCTAACAATTTTTACAGACTTAGGGACTACACCATTTAGTGCAAAAGGCTGTGCGTCTTTCTGCTTTAAAATAATTTTCTGTGCTGAAATGGCTGACAGTGCATTGTAGCCTAAACGGTCCCACAAGAGCTCGTTCTGGACTCTTGCTGGATATGCCTCGTTTATTCGTTTTTTATTCATTTATTTTTAGCCTGAGATATGTTGCTCAAGAGTGGTTTTACAACATGAGTGACATGATGGGCTCAGCCACTGGACATGAGGAACCCAGTCCTTTTCTTGGTGAAAGAGCTGTCCATTGTGCTTAACCTACTCTCCCTGGCTGTCCCTTATGCACTAAACTTTCTTATTCTTTCCCTGCCGTGTTTCATTAAATTTTTGATGTCAGTCTAAAGCATGGTTCCGCCTGCAGAAGGAGTTCCATGGGATACATGCTGTCCTGTATATAACACAGAGGAGCTAGTACAGCCAAGTGAACACCAAAAATGTAATCTCCATACACAGATCCTGTTAAAAGGGAAAATGTTCCCTTTTGGTTCTGATGCATCATTGCCTACTTGAATATTGAAAGCAAGCTGCTAGATAAATTTCCTTTAACTCTAGGTTGAGTTCCTTGAACTTTATTCCTTCATCTGCTGTGTAAGAATAAAATTAAATTATCCATCACAAATACATTTGAAATATGTTTTTAGTGCTAACTCTACTGAAGTTGACAGCACTCCATGAATTAAAAAAATCATGTGCTTGTCACTAAGAAGTGGCAAGATAAAGACTGAAGCCCCTCAAATGAACAGAAGCATATTCCTGATTCATTCGTCCTACAGATATTCATTGGAGTTGATCAAGAAGCTGCAATCCTGTGAGCTGCTGTGAAGACACAAACTGAGCATCAACTGCCAGGGGAAAAAGTGATTCTATAAAGACTGCAACCCAGAATGGCTGTAGAACACAGCAAGCTCACTGCCTGACAGCAGGAACTCAGAAACAAAATTGTATAGCCATGTTTGCTGAAGTCCCCATGCTAGCCAAAGCCTGAAAGCCATCCAAATAGCCCTCAGTGGCCAACTACATGAAACGCTGGAATAATAGTTAACCTTTAACAGAAAGGAAATTCTGAGGCATGCAGCAAGATGAATGAACCTGGGAAGCCTTACACTAGCTGGAATGAGACAGGCATAAATAGTGTGACGCACAGTGTAGGTGGAATAGCTGTGTCCACGGGGTCAGAGAGTATAGTGGTAGCTGACAGTGGCTAAGGAATGGGAGGATGGGTGCTTGACGTTTAAGTGATTCAATTCAGAGAGAAAGGGACATTCTTGACATCATTATAGCAAGAGCTCCACATAGAGTGACAGACACCTCTGAGCTGTGCCCCGGAAAATGCCCAGTGCTTTTGTGTCATGAATAGCTGACTTAGATGACATTTTAACTACCTACATCTTGATTCTAAAGCTCAAATAAAGAGAAGTTTTATAAAGAAAATAGCATGCTCCCTGGGGAGATGGCACAGCTGGTAAAATGACTAAGCATGTGACAAGATCTTCATTTAGAAAAGAGTGGGGTGCTTGCCTAGCCTGTTGACGCTCCTGGGTTCATTTCCAGTTCCACAGGAAAAATTCGGAAAATAATTTACTAACACCATTCATATTATTAGTAAGAAATATTCAGTTGAATAGAATAAGAGTTTGAAAAGGAAATATATCAAATGTAAACAGGAACATGAGCAGATTTTCTCGTATATTTCCCATCATTCCTTCTGCTTTATTACCTATATGACCATATGTGTCTTGAAAAAAAATGTTTTGGAGGAAAAAATGGTCAAAATAGTAGATTCTCTAAGCTAGCCAACAGTCTTGCAGATGCAGGATTTCTCTACCTAGTCTAATTCAATATGGGCACGTAGGAAATAAAAGGACACTTTCTTTGCAGAGGGTAGGTAATTTGTAGTTCTGGCTATGCTGGGGCTTCATTGAAGCCGCACCCAGGCTGTGCAGGCACAAGCACAGTTCGTATGCACAAAGTGGTATCCACTCCACGGAGAACCAAAGACTTGAAGCTGAGCACCTTCCTAGCTACCTATTAAGTGGCAGAGATGAAATGGGAGCTATAAGTTGTGTTCTTTCTACTCCCTGAGTTTCCAGTTCCATTATTATCCCTGGGGAAGGACTGCACTGGAGCCTCAGAAGGGCTCCAGGTATCTCAGGTGGGCGTGAGTGATGTGAGGCCAACTCTCAATGTGCAACAGACCTACAAATCAGCCCCATACTCAAGGACTTGGCAGTAGAGGCATCCATGAAAACACCCAGTGTGTTATTTGAGATGTTAAGTTCAAGTAAAATGAAATCCATTTCACTGTGTGTGCTCCAAGGGAAAGGATAGACCCTGGGACCTATCCTTGTGTGTGGAACCTAAACTCCAGGGTAATAAAGTAGATAGCTCCCATGAGGGTGAAAACCCTTATGAGGTTAGCATTTTTGATGAACTAATGCAAAATGAGTTCACCCATTCAACACAATCTACTAAGCATCTGCAGTGGGGCGGGAATAGTGCCGATAAGGAACACAAGACTGTAGGTTTCAAATTTGGGTCAGCTCCAGTGTCTGTTATTTGCATATCTGATAAGACAGCTTGTACACTTGAATGGGTGGCTTGTTTATAAGGCAAAAGGACTTTGAAAACATTAGATTCCGGGCCAGAGTGGTCTCTCTTGATAAAAAAAATAAAAATAAAAAAAAATGGATGAAGATTTTGAAAAAAAATTAATGGGAACCTAAGAGCCTACCTGGAGGGCTAAAATATATATCTATCTATATCTATCTATCTATCTCTATCTATCTACATACATACACATAATATATATATATATATATATATATATATATATATATATATATAT
>NW_026596085.1:6004772-6143163 GCF_907164565.1 Psammomys obesus
ATATATATATATATATATATATATATATATATATATATATATATATGGCTTATGCCTGCATGGGTTAACTTGTTGCCAAGCACAAGGCTTTCCATTCAAGGCTGGACACCCCTTGATGGCAGTGTGGGGAAAGTCTCCCCCCCCCCCTTGGCTACATTTGCTTTACATTCAGCGTGAAGCTTCATTTTCCCCACAGAAACCACTGGTGATAACCCCCACACCAAAAGTAATTTCCATAGAAAACATTTTTAGTCTTTGAATCAACTGAAGATTTTGATCTTTCTAAGCACAGATGTGGTCAAACTGTCCCATTCAGATGGCGGTTGAAGGGATCCTGAGTGCTGACAGGAAGGCTATGTTCATGCCTTCTGCCTCAATTTACCACTCCACCAGCTTAGACTATGGGTCCCCTCACTCAGGAATTAGCTTCAGTTTAAAGGAATGCTTTAGGCCAGTGTTTTCCTTTTCAATTCCTGCTCTTATATTTCTAACTTCTATCAAGAATTTTCCAGATTCTTACAGTAGTTTCATTTTGACTTTGGTTTATGTCCTTACTCCAGCTGCTCCCTCTCAAGCCTGTCCTCTTCCACCTCCAGAATCACTGAGGATGGAGACAGCCTTTCGGTTTAACTTTACCCTTCTCTGATGACCACCCCTTTCAGGGCCATTGAAAACTAGTCTAATTATCTTGGAATCTCCCTCATTCATATATAGGATGCAACGCAAGAGAAAAGAAAATGTTTGAAGAAAAATCATTTGGGCTGGTGTATTGGGAGTCATTACAATAACCTCAGATGCATAAAAAGATGGAATGTGTTTATCTCTTAGAATCTACCAGAGTACTACCCAAGGCACAACATTTTGCAGCTTTCTTTTTCTTTAATTTTTTTTTTATGTTAGCCCTTTGACACTTTTGGATAACATGCTTTGATCCTATTCACCCCATCTCAATTCCTCTTCGATCCACCCCTTCCTTAAACACCCACCTTTCTGCACTTTTGTTTTTAAACCTGCATTGAATTTGCACAACTTTTGGATGTGCGTACTTCCAGTGGAGATTAGAATCTTCCAGAGGCTACACCACTAAAGAAAATCCCTCTCCCATTTTAAGGAAAACAAAATGTTAGTAAGTCTTGTGCTAGCTTCTTCTCCAAGCAAGACAGAAGGAAGGGTGAGGTGAGCAGGAGGTACCTCTCATCTACAGACTGTTCAGGGATGACTGATCGTCACTATGCAAAGAGCACCCAGTGTGGACTTTTCTAGGTTATAAAAATCACCTGGAAAAGGCTGTTTGGAATCTTTGACTCATTAACTAATTTGAGAACAGCCATCTTGCAATATCTAAAGGAAAGATCGTGAGATTAATTAAATAAATATTGGTCTGTTTTATAAATTAGAAGCAAGGTGATATCAGAGATGAATATGGGCAAGAACACAGCGTGATAAGTATTCACACATCTGAGATCTATCATAACCTCCCTCACTTATTCGCTCGTCAAATCTTAATGCTACAATAAACAGATACATCTGGAACAGACAACGAAAGGTCAAGATACAATAGCTTGTGACAGCAGTTAAGATTTGGGTATTATAAACTGCTCAACCAATATCTAAGTATCAACAATGGACGTGATAGGCCATTCCAGGAGGAGCTGAGACAGGCTGAATGACATATGAAAGCACCTTAATAGAAAAGAGATAAGATTGTTTGTGTTTTCCAATACCATTCAGGTCTAGGAAGTAAAACAAAAGATGCCCCAAGGACAGAAGCACCCACCACTCCTGGAGCAAATCCAGCATGTTCAGGAATACTAAGAGAATTCAGCGTGGGGCCAAGAATCAGCGAAGCCTGTAGGAAGGACTAATGAAGGGACATTGTGTCATTGTTACGGAACTGAATGGCATTAGATTGCCAGGGTGACCCACCAACTCCACTCTCAGCTTCATTCTGCTACACTTCTCACCAATGTCCATGTTCTTTCAAGTCCCAGTACAGCCCCCCCTTTCACTTCAGTGGTTTCTTATAATCAGCACATCCCAATGATTCCCGCTTGATCCCACTGAGCCAACAGAGCTTTGCTTCCAAGGGCTGGTACCCACATATCCCCTAGATGCTTCAAGCCAGCACGCAACATGACCCCCACCACTACATCCCCGCCTTTCTGGTGATCAGGGTTAGCTTATCACTGTGCATGCATGTCACGTACTAAAAATCTAAACAGTGAATTCACCAGGCATGACCATCAACCAGTACAAGCAGCAACAGCGGTAGAAGAGAATAACAGTCTGAACATGGCCACAGCAAACATGCAAAGGCGGGAAGAAGAGATGCTACCATGTCAGCACTTTCCACAGGCTGGGCAGTGTTCTGCATGCTCTGTTCTGCCATGTGAACTCTCCGTGCTGACTGCCTCACACTGCAAACCTATGTCATATGTACACACATTCACAGTAAGGACACATTGGATCCCACTAATTTTATTCACACAACCTCTCTCAGCATTATTCGCCTGTCTCTGCAAGGAAATAGAAAAAATGGGAATAGCCATCACTTATTTTATATCATGTGTGGGGGTATATGTGTGAGTATAGTGTGTGCACGTGTGCGTGTGTATGTGCCTGTGCGTGACTTGTGAATGCACCTGAGGCCCTTGCATGTCCTCTTGCCTTGCAAAAGTGGTTCTCATTTTTTTTTCTCACTGAACCAGAAGCGAACTGTTCAGGCATGGCTGGCTGCCATGAGTTCCCAATGGTAGGCTGAAGGCATATACAGGCACAACTAGCTTTCGATGTGTCTGCCTGTGGACCAAACTCAGGGCCTCTTGCTTACAGAGGAGCACGCTCACTGACAGCTCTCCAGGGCATAATAGCTGTCACTCATGAGAGCATTGATAACGCATGTTCCACACCAGGTGATTTACAAAGGTGCATCAGTTTACCAATAAGGAAACAAGGGCTTAGGTCGTATTAGTAAGCAGCAGGACTGAACTTGAACCCAGCTCCAGGCCAATCCTACTAATAATAGAAAACAATTTTCTTTACCTTTTTTTTCTGTTTACTCTGGGAGCTCCATCTACAGCAGTCTTCAGAGATGTTTCATCCAGGCCCACTCCACAAACTTCTAGTGATTAAGTTGTACTGATACTAAATTTTGAGTGAAAGAACCGTCTTGTGGAGTACTATCTAATACACGAAGTACCTCACTGCTCAAACCAATCAAATTTATCGATCAGATTCAACCTTTGTTCTACTGTGTCTCCATTCCCTAAACTGTAAAAACAGGAAATAATAATAAATGGACCTGATAGAATGGGGTCACACCATTTGCTCAATAGGCGAAGAACATTTAGGAAGGGTCCTGGAATGTCAGCCCGAACGCCTTCCACATTGTCACGGTTAGAGAGACAGCTCTGACAACACATTCCAAACCCCCAGGGCTCATTACGGCCCTGGCTGGGTGATGTCTCAAACAGTGTAATGAAACCCAGCATTGGCAGATGGTTGTAGTCTCAAAGCTTGAAGTACAAATAAAATATTTAACATTCTAAAAAGCAGCCTTCCTCAAAGCAAACTTCATCCATGGATTTTAAAAACTGCTGTTATCATTTATTTTTAAACAATTTTTATAAGGAAAGGGAAAAGTAAAGAAACTGGATATTTATCCTTTACCTTTTTGTGGATTATTTAAATTGAATGTTTCATTCAGATACAATCTAAACAAAGTCATGTAGATGCTCAGTAAAATATGACGGGATTGTCTTGGTGCTGTGGAGTCCAGGCTGCTGACATGGGCAGGAGCCGTCCTCTAGGGAAGGGTTAGACAGCTCCACATCCTCTGGGTTTATCTTTACCCCTGGAACGCCTTCAGGAAATGCCATGTTGCCTTGCAGGTGAGTAACAAGTTCCCGCTGGTTCACAATCTGCCACTGCTGCCTCAGCCTTCCCCACACCACAGAGCTCATGCTCTCACCCACTCTGTGATCTGAAATTGGCAACCTTGGTGGAGATAAACACTGTCCCAACTTGCATACATTTGTTTCTGGGCCTTCTGTCTCCACGCTGGCACCTGTTCCTCACCAGGCATCTGGTTCTGTGGAGTCTTATTCAAATAACTTTTTGGTATACTCAAGGACCACCTCAAATTAGCTCACTCTGTCAATATAATTTTCACAAAATTCCAAATTAATTAATTAATAGTAATGTCATTGGGTTGGCTTTCTGTGGCATGCCTGGGGAAAACAGCAGTTCTTTGTGGGTTTAAAGTGTCAGTGCTAATTTGTAGGCATGAAGAAATTACATGCCTCACAGTTGGACACCAAATCTTATAATTATCTGGCTGTATATTATACTTAGGAATTTCAAGTCTCAAAAGGCAAAGACCCTTGGTTTTGGGAATAAAACACTAATACCCAAAGGAAACCTGTCATTTAGTAAACTCTCAGAAGAGCAGAACCATGAGTGTTTCAGCTTGGTTAACCATTCAAACCTTTGCACTGGCTTTTGAAAACTAAACCATCTGAAGGTTTTGTTGTTGTTGTTGTTTTGTTATTTTTGCTTTTGTTTTTGTTTTTTGATGTTTAAAAAGTAAATAATGTGATTGGACATTGCAGTCTGTTTTTTTGTTTTGTTTTGTTTTCCCTGAAGCTAAACACCAAGAGTGAGCGTCTAACAAATTGACAAATGCTGTTTTTCAAAGGAAAGGAAAATCAAAGAAGGTCTGGGTTTGAAGACAGTGATTGGCAATGTATCTGACGAGAAGGGCTTAGATTATGCTGCTCTGCAGCTACCAGCCTGCCACTGAATATGGCTACAATATTTGGTGATTACTGACTGCCAATTGCAGCTCTGCTACCTATCCTCTCCAACTCTCTCGCCGTCAGACACCATTCATTCGCCCAGTCCTATCTCTTCCTCCTGGCAGCCTTCTCTGCAGATGCCCCGCCCCGTCAGCATTAGCTTTCATGCCTACAGCAAGCCAACACCAAGGACTGATGGCTTTTGTACTCTGCACCTTGCTCATCCACAACCATTCTTCTCCACTCAGAGAATACCTGCAATCTGTCAGCCAGATGTATATCACTCCAAGACACCAAGAGCCATTAACAACATGGCTAGCAATCATGTACCTGTTGTGTTGAAGTCTTGTTGTGCAGAATTGGTGTGACTGGCTTTTTCAGGGCTTCTTGCATTTTTTTAAGTTCATAAATCCAACTTATTTTTGATATAATATTATTTCTATACTTCAGAATTTTCCACTCATGCTAAAATACCATAATACACTTAACATTTAAAGCCAAATCGTATATGATTTTTAGATATCACGCAACCAAAAATTAAGTGTGAACTCGAATAAAAGAACTCAGTCTCCCTTAAAATTCTTCTCTTAACTGGAAAGAATATTAATGCAATTTTATGTGGAGTCTTGTCAAGTGCATTCAAGAAATGTCAAACTATATTTTTAGCCCTGGAGTTTCTTAATCCCATAAGACTCTATCTCGCCTCTGTGTTGACAAAATGAACAGCAGTGAAATATCAGGGATCTGAGCTTCTGTCAAGATCCACTCGGCATCAAAAGTTGCTGCTCCTGCACAGCTGTTTTCTCAAAACTTCTGAATTAAAATCCACACTCCCCTAGCTTCTACGATCCCCCTGGGTTTGCTCTGCATTCTTCTGTTGTCATCCCTTCCTTGACTCTAACCCTCACTCTTACAGACAAGTCGATGAAGTGTTGTGGACATGGTAAGCAATGGAAACATCAGATGAGAGGCACCCGATTAATGCTCACTGACTAGGAAAAGAGCATCATCACTCATCCTCCCCAACCTACTGCTTTCATGTCCTTCCTAGGGAATATAAAATTGGTATATTAATGCAACCATCTATTTATTTTAGACTACTTATAAATAAGCAGGACTTCAAGTACATACAAGGAAACCATTTGAATGAAGGTCCTGCTTTGGGCTCTGGTGTGGATTTTGTTTAGAACTCAGAACCCAGAGGGAGGGAGGAAAAAACAAAAAAAAGACAAAACGAAGTTCCGTGGCAGCTGAAGCTGATGCTCTCCACTGGGTGGCAAGGTTATATTTTAAAACTCGGCTTTTTCCAGCAGGGCTAGTCAGTCACTTAATGTGAAAGTGGAGACTGACTAGCCCACTCAAGGCTTGCTCGTCTTTTAAAACACACCTGAGCGGCACCTCAGAGAGTGCAAGCATCTCATCCCGCATCTTCATCACTATACATAATTCATAGAGCCTACATCTCAATACCTGTGAGCAGAGAAGTTTCCACAAATGACATAACACTACCATCCAGTATATTTATAATTTAGAGTGACCTACTTAGAGCTGACCTCATTTGAAGAAAAAGAGCTTGCTATGTGAAACAGTGAAAAATGCTGTCTGGATATCAATGCATGTCTGCCTGTTCTTTTGGGAGTAACAGTGCAGTGGGACAAAAAAAAAAAAAAAAAAGATGTTAAAATTAGCAAATTATCTTCATTCAGAAAATGCAAATTGTGAACCATATTTTAAGATGTTCTCATTTGTGAAACACTGTAATTTTTTAAATTAAGTAACACCAACAGTATTAGCAGTCATAATTTCACAAGCTTTATCTTTTCTCTCACAGCAGTTAACAGCATTATTACCTAAGTAATAATTACTGGAGGTTAGCCTCCCCAGGGCGAGTGGTGACAATACTTACTAACACTGAATGAAAGGTGCTGAATAAAATTACAACCCTTCAGAGAATTGAAAGAGCAGGTCATCCTGTGGGAGTGTAGATTGGAAGGAAGTTTATGTAGGTGATACCATATTACAAATAGGTACAATTACAAAATGGCTCCTCTCCAATGACATTGCATTATAATAATGTAACAAAATTACAAAGTGACTCTTTGCTGTACTGTGAGCTGGAAAGATGGAGGCTGCAGAGCTCATCCTCACAACTAGAGAAAGAAATATTCCTGAACAGTTTTTATCAAAATCCTGGGTAAAGTGATACTTGCTAGCTTTTCATCAAGGCTGGTACACTTTGGGCAGAATCCATTCTATTCAAAGGATCCTTAGATGTGAACCAAACAAAGATAATGCTAATGAACATGCCAAACGGGATAAGGGAAAGCCCAAGAGGCCTCAATTCTACACAAAGCCATACAGGCAACAGAGGAAAGGTGGGAGTGGAGAGGCGGCCCTTACCAGGGAAGAGGATGCTAATTGGCTTTATTAATAAAGACATCTTCATATTCATCTTCATGTAATAACTGCACAGTGTATATCCATTGAGAAGCCATCTGTACGTTGTCCCCAATAATACAGCGAAGCTAGCAAGTCAGGCAGTAAGTACAGCAGGAGCTTGAGGCCTCTCTGCACCTCTGATGGCAACAACCAACCCGTCCACAAAACCCACATTTCATTAACACTTCGGTAAGTGTTATTATGTACATGATTCTTGCCCACTTGGGCCTTGTGTGCTTGGGTGGCGTAAGCGCTACGTGGTACGAGGATTCTGCTGCTTCTTCTCAGTTCTTGTCTCTCCCGGATTTTAGCAGCTTAGACAGGACTAATGCTTTAGGGGGAGGACACTTTTATACAGTGTAACAGATATTCTGAAGTGATGCCTACTTCACTTTATTCCACACACAGTTCTTTGAACGTTCGTGTCAAGGAGCAGTCTCTAAGTTAATGAATACCGTTTTAGCATAAAATGAGGCCTGCTCCTTCCCTTCTGGCCACCCACAGACCAGGCAGGCAATGCTTACGAGAAAGAAAAGGCAGTCTGGAATGAGAATGCCCTCGGTACCCTCATGTATAGGAATACTCTTTCTGAAGTTTGTGGTGTTGGTTTGGGAAGGTTTAGAAGGCATGACCTTGTTAGAGACTGGGGGTGGGGATGCATTGAGAGTTTTAAGACCTGTATCATTTCCAGTGAGCTTTGTGCTTTCTGAGAGGGATATGAGCTCTCAGCATCCAGCTCCCAGTGATACTCCTGCTGCTTGTTCCCATGCCTCCCTGCCATGATGGACTCTTCTTCTCCCTCTGGAACTATAAAACCAGTTGAACCTTTCCTTCTATATGTTGCCTTGGTCGTTGTGTTTTTATCACAGGAACAGAAAGTAACTGATCCAGCTGTTTATGAAGCCCTTCCAGAGGAGTATTTGGTGGGAGATAAACCTGCAGTACCAGCCTCTGGAAAGAAACAAGTGCATGCCCAGCATCCACGCCTGAAGACTAAGAGGTATTAGAATTATGGAGCTAAAGACAGCAACCGTCATCCTGGAGACCCGCTACTAGCACTTTGCTAGTGAGGGCATGCAGCGGCTGCGACTTCTCCATTCTCAGGGCTTCCTGGAATCTTGTCTAACCCTGCCTGGGAAACTGGCAGGCTGCTGTGGATAGGTCAGAGGTACAAGCAACCTGCAGTCCTCATGATGGAAGAGAAGGTAGACACATGTATAAGAAAGATCTGTGGAGTGGCTCCAACAAGAAACAGGTTGAAAGGAAGGAAAGGTGGCTCGCAGGTTAAAGAAATTGCAGTACCTTTAGAAGACCTTCAGTTCCAGTACCCACAAGATGGCTCACGGACATCTGGAACTCCAGTTCCAAGGTATGTGACAGCCTGCTCTGGCCTCCCAGGAAACAAGGCTCCTGCGTGTGGTGTGCATTCATACATCCAGGCAACACACTAACACGTGATAAAAATACAGAAACAAATAAGTAGTTTTAAAAAGTGAGTTGTGATGGGTCAACAAAGAAATTCCATTTGAGAGGAAATATTGGTTGGTACAAATTGTCAGTCAAGCCACCAAAGTCAGAGATTTCTGGGGACTGAAAAAACTCATAGGTAGACTTTTTTTTTAATGGCATAGAACAGAAGTCTCTCTCTGGTAAGTGGGTGCCAGGATTGGCCTGAATTATTCTAGCATTAGATCCTACTTTACATTAATGGTATTTGGATGTTGCACTAAATTTAAAGGGTCTTTGCAAAGAATATGATCCAATATCAGCCCCCCTTTATCTCATAGCAATGTTTCACAGTTTTGCCATATCAGCCTGGCCTAGATGACAACTCAATCTGTAACTCTGGAAATTATTGTTTATACAAATTGTTGCTCCTAGGAAGCCACTGTTACTTACTAAATTGTTACCACAGACTAGGGACTTGGATACCTGAATGATGGTTTTAACAAAACACAGAACTGCAGGACAGAGTGGACAGAACTATGGACAGGAAACAAGCAACTCCCAACCAGAAGTCCCATAAAGTGCTCACTTGGACATATGCTACTTATTCAGGGAATTATAATGCGTACTCTCTCAATTACCTAGTTGAAGACATATATTGAACATTTGTTAAGAGGATAATGTGATGAATGAGAGACCCACAACACAACTTTGGAATACTAACAGTCTACAATTTTGCAGCATGAAAATTTGAAATGTCTAAAAATTGTGAAGAGATGATATATAGTTCATGAGTTTTGTAATATAAAAATCTTTTGCAAAGTCAAAATACAATATCTGGAGATACTGAAGCAAAAATAACAACAAAATGTGTACTAAATGTGAATCCCTTTCCATTTCAGAGCCTAAGTTCTGAGTCTCAGGAGTGCCTTGAGGTCAGAGTCAACCAGAGGCATACCCATACCTAGTTTGGAAAAGCAGGACTAGCAACAGAGACTCTGACACTCAGATAGTATTGGTCCCAATAACATTTATTCTACTTCTTCAAAAGTTTCTACATAGTAAAAAATGAACTGCTTATACATTGCTAGCATTTAATTGGGCTAAAGTGGTTTGTTGTTAACTTCTATTTTCCAATGTTCTAAAAATCTATACATATGGCTGCCAAAAAATACTTCCATTGATTCTATCATCATTACTGCCAAATAGAAATTGGGATAATTATAACATATATCAGGCAAAAAGTGCTCAGATCTCTAGAATTACAAGCTTCCTTTTTTATTCCATGGCTACAGGTTCACTTTATCTTTTATGATGTATTTTAAAACCTGTAAGAGACATACTGTTCTTTTCACTGAAAAAGATGGCTTCTCTCCAGGCTTCATGTGAATCAAATAGTTCATCTAGGCATCACTTTTCATACATCCTGTGGTCAGGTGTCAAAACAAGAACAATTTGGAACTTTTTACTTGGCACACATGGTATCCTAACCTTCCCTTTGGCTTAGGTCTACATATCAAAGAAACGACTGAAGTGGATTTTATCTTCTGTTTTAATTGATACCTTCAGAAATGGTGAGAGTATTTATTTGATGTTGCACTAAACTAGTAAGTAATTACAATGCAAGCTTAATTAACTCCTCAAGTGCACCCTATTGGGCTCAAAGTGACTGAAGAGGTTTCATAGAGCCATTTGGTAGACTACAGAAGTGTAGGGTGTTGGTCCAAGGTCTAGAATAAACCTTAGGATATTTCAGTAGCCATGGCTACTATCAGATGTCAGACAAATAAGATCAGAGAAGGTTATCATGTGTAGTTTTAGTGGATTCTTACTTATGGTTATGGGTATGACTTGACTGTGGTATGCTTACCTAACTTGCTTGGGTCTCTAGGCTTCACTGCTGCACCAAATACAGAAGGGGGTGAAGGACAAAGAAGAGTAGAAAGAGCGAAGAAAGGAGGAAAGAGGGGAAGGTTAGAAAAGTGGATTGAATTGAGAGACAGAAGAAGAGAAGGAGAACATTCTTAACCAGTTCTTATCATAATTCACTCAAATACACTTACAACCTGATGTAATAGCTTTTACAAGGCAATAACAACAAAATCTAAGCACAAAGTACTTCGTTGCTATAAATTTCCTTTTGATGTTTATAGAACATTTAACTACAAGTGCAGCATACTCCATGAACATAAAAATCTTAAGCACACCCCAAATCCTTGGAGCGGAGCGAGCAACTGCTGAAGGATAGCAATTTCACATAAACAATACACTTAGCCCTTAAATACCTAAGAACTGAAGCATCCATCTTAAACAAAGTTAGCCAGTATAAAACCTTAACTTTCTCCTAGTTCTAGGGGAATATACATTGCACGGTCTATATCTGTCAAAGGGAACCAGAAGCAATAGCTGAATCACACAATGTGAAGAGTTTGACACAATGTGAAGAGTTTGACTAGACATTACGGTAGCATCACTTTGTGCCTGGAAAGATGCACAATCGCCTCTCTTTGGTTCATGAAAAAGTCAACTACTTTAACAGATAAGCTAGCAGAAAACTATCAACACAAATGCTGCTGCATTATCCCATGCGGTACTGAAGTCTACCACAAAATAGTTCCCCCAAAATTAGATTGTGAGAGTAGTGAAGTAGTTGAAATCATTCAAAATTTTGAACCATACTGCCTGGGTTCAATGTAAATTTCCATACTGAATATTCATGTGATATTGAGAAGAGGTACGATAAGCCTCCCTTGTCTCAGTATCTGCACAGGGTTAATAAAAATAATAAGAATAGGTTAAAAAAGAGAAGATTATCGCCATCCATGGTTCTTGGTTGGAGAATCAGTCTCAGAAAAGACCCCTGTGCCCAGATTTTTTTGGTACTGTTGCTCTCCTTGTGGAGCTCCAGTCCCCTCCAGGTCTTTTATCTCCCCCTTCTTTCATAAGATTCCCTGCACTCTGCCCAAAGTTTGACTCTGTGTCTCAGCATCTGCTTTAATACCCTGCTGGGTAGAGTCTTTCAGAGGCCCTCTGTGGTAGGCTCCTGTCTGGTCCCCTGCACAGATGTAGCCCATGGTAGCTCAGTCTCCAAGTGGGTTCCCTAGTAATGGGAGTAGGGGCTGTCTCTGACATGAATTCAGTGGCTGGCTCTTTGATCACCTCCCCCTGAGGGGGTTGCAGCCTTACCAGGCCACAGAGGAAGGCAATGCAGACAGTCAGAGGGAAGGGGAGGAGGACCTCCCCTATCAGTAGACTGGGGGAGGAGCATGGGAACAGAAGAGGGAGGGAGGGTGGGGTTGGAAGGGAATGAGGAAGGGGGCTACAGCTGGAATACAAAGTGAATAAATTGTAATAAATAAAAAAATTTAAAAAAGAGAAGGAAGGAAGAAGTGACTCTTTTTTAGTACTCTGAGTAATTGATCTTTCCACTCATCATTTCTTTTACCTATTGTGCAATACATCCTATCATCCCAAGTACTTCCAAATATGTATTTATGTGTGTATATCTGCAGAACAGTATATGATATAGTAGCTAATGTACCTGCATTTCTATTATATATATGGCACATATAATACATAATTATAGTAGTATTTGTAGACTATGATTTCATGTAAACCTTATTTTTATGCGTGCATATGCGCATGGGTATATTCATTTGTAAATGCTATTTTGAACATATGTAACATAGTTATATTAATATAAATCAACATTTATAAGCACTACTCCAAATATTAAGTAACAGTAACATATAACATATTTAAAGGGCTGTGTGGCCTACACAGTCCTAGGTAGAAGGTTAAAGATTAGAGAAATGAACAGAAAGGAGCTCTGCCTACTTTTTTTTTTTTTTTTTTTTTTTTTTGACAGGGTTTCTCCATGTAGCCTTGGCTGTACTAGACTCACTCTGTCAACCAGACTGGCCTCAAACTCAGAGATCCGCCTGCCTCTGCCTCCCTGAGTGCTGGGAGTGCTTTTTACCCATTCTAATTTGCACTAACACTAACTACTGGACTTCATTTCACTACACTACAGACTTCAGGAGGACAAATCAGATAGCAGTGCCGCCTGGCATTCAATCAAAGGTAAACGATGGACAAATGGTACTTTAATAGCACAGATCATTATAGCAAGAAAGGCATAAAGAATGTGTGGACAAAGCAGTCATGTGTCCTGAGGATAAATAAACCAAGACATAGGAATAAAGTATAATACAATTAATAAATCTAAAACTGTGTTGGGATTAAACAAAACAGATTAAGCCCTGATTGTGTTGGCAATGACTCCCTGTAAGAAATGTCCCCAGTGTCTCTCAAGTTCACCGTGCTTCAGTCCAGTGTCACTCCCTAAGTGGCTTCTGTGCTTTTAGTACAGGATATCCATATACTTTTAGAAAATGAATATAATTAAATATAATATACTTATTACATATAATTTTTTACATTTTGGGGGAGATGTTAGAAGACTAAGATGAAAAGCTGTCCTCCCTGCTTCTATTACTAAACATCTAGATATTATATTACACTTCTTAAACTAAGAAATCCTTTCTCAAATGTCATACTCTATTTATGCTTTTCCCAATTCAACAGTCCTGAAAATTAAAAGGTTCTTGATCCATTTGCGATGCTATCTAAGGTTAGACCCTCCTGGCTTATTAATTTTTTAGTGAGAACTTATTATTTTGAAGAAACATGAAATACAAAGCTAAAATATTTATAATGACATTAAAATATTTATACACGCTAAAGCCAAATGACGTCATCCAGGCCCCACTAGATCTCCTAAAGAATAGAAAGGAAATTTAAAAAAATTAAAAATTGCTTTCTCCTTAATTCCATCAAATGATCAAACTGCCAAAGTTTGAAGGATTTAATTGTTGCTGCATCATTTTGACTGAACATGTAGGCACCAAGGAACTTAGTGTTCTTGGGCATGTCTGCATGGTGGTCTATGCTGGTACTCTGCCTGGCCTTTTCTCCCTTTCAAAGCATGGCAGATTCCTACCAGGCCTCTACGAGATCACAACCACATCTCTGATTCCTTCTTTCTTTTCTCCCTTCTGTTCCTCTTTCTGAGAATTCTGAGTGCTTGTGAGAACACTCCCAAAACAAAACAAAACAACAACAACCAAAACTAAGAATCTTGTGACCTCATTTTCTTAAAAAACATAGAATTGTTCTTAGAATTTGCTTTAGTGCCCCTCCCAGGTGTAGTGGATAGGAGTGAGTTCACTTCATTCATACAGCTGGCTGTTGTTACTTGTTTATATGCAAGTATAAACAAGTGGAAAATAAAACGTGTTTTGCCACATGGCTTGTCTTTGAGCCTGTACATTTTATCCATGTACTCCTCTGTACTCTCAGAGTATAAATTGTAAGATTCTCCAAATGAAGCTGGCTATTGCCTAAGATTTTAGTCTGTCTCACTTTCAGGCCCTACTTTCCCAGATTCACACCACTAACCAGAGTGGTAAACACTCAATAAATCATGTACCCACAACTTCCCTGGTTGTGATTCCCCTATGTAATCTCTCATAACACAGAAACATTATTAAAATGTGGTAAATAATATAACTAAATGTTCAATCCACTTTCCACCTTCAGTGTATAAAAAAAATAAATTGTAGCATAGAAACTGTCCAAAGCACAGCGTTAACTTGTTAGGAAGGACACCATTGCTATGAAGTAGTTCCAGTGCCTAGGTGAAAAGTCAAAGTGAGGAATGCAGGTTAATGTCCCTGGGGACCAGCTGCTCTTGGGATTGGCTCTGGTGGTTAAACACCTGGTTTATACCCTTCTGGTTGTCAGATCCTCTTGTTCACCGAATTTGTTAATTCTGTCCTTCTAATCCATGTTTCATAGCTTACATTCATTTCTACTATAAAATTCAGTACATTTGTAATTGCTGCTTTATTTCAAGTGTAAATCAAGTTCAATTATGCTTTTATTTTGTCATTTTGAAAAATCGGTGAAAGAGAAATAATTAGAAACCTGGCACCCCACCACAATGTGAAATGTCAAGATCAGTTCCAGACAAGATAACAAGCTAGACTTGATGTTGGTTATTTTCCAGTTATTGTTCACTGATAAATTTAGCTCTTTCAGAACAGCCCAAACGTAGTATAGTAACATGTGAGATCACGCAGGGCTGGAGTTGTAGATGGTTGTGGGGCGACATGTGGGCACCGGGAATTGAACCCAGGTTCTCTGCAAGAGCAGTAAATGCTCCTAAGCATAAACCTATATCTCCAGGCTCTGTACTAGAAAAAAAAAATAGCTAAAAAAATTTCTTATTTTGGTGAAGTGCAAATCACATGTTCCTTCATTGCTTCCTTCTTTAGCATGTAACAAGCATACGTAATTAAAAACTTAACCATATTTTTAAATTTGTATATATCTGTAATTATAAATTTTATATGTTTTCTATCTTTAAATTGAAAAAAGAACTGTATTTTTAAGCACTTCAGAAATATTTCTTCCCACTGTTCTGTTCTCTAAATATTAACCCAGCAGAATCAGAAACTATCAAGTGTGGAGCAGCTGAGAAGTCTGTGTCTCCAGTGAAGCCTAACCAATTCTCTCTCCTGGAAGTAGGATTCTCTCCTTGTTCAAGTGACTTCAGAGACAGATCTCATCCAGCTGTCTGCCTCCCACAGCTGGGAGCAGCGCTGTGCACTGACAGCACAGACCCCTCAAGGAATGCTGTGGCAGAGCCTAGACAACTCAGTTTTCGCTTTATAAACTTGCTCTTTATGTTACCATCCAATGAGGATCCCACTGAAAATCTATGACTTCCATCCAAGGCCAGCCACACGCATGTCCCTTCTTACAATGGAAACACATCAGCAAGGACACAGCTGACAAGAGTGCATCGAGGAAAGAAGGGAATGGGTTTGGCAGGAATGTCTCTGCCCCCGTGCAGCTCTGCTCCCTCCACTTCCTCCGCATTCCAAACCGGCAGACCGCTCTACAGCAGAAAGTGACATGAACCTCCGAGCCTCCTGCTGCCACCTCCAGAGTGCACGTGTGTATCGTCACGCCTGCTCTCCATCAACACTTCTCTCTAAAAATATTTTTTCTTTGTAAGTGTCAAGCAGGCATATAATATCTCTCCTTCATTTATAAAATGTTTTATTTATTTTTTTGGAGAATGTCATACAATATACTTCAATTGTAGTCGTTCTACTCCCCCGTCTTCTCCCAGATCCTCCCCCGTCTTCCGACCACCCAGCTTCATGTTCTCTATCGCGTTTAAAAAAGCAGAAGAATATGGAGTCCGGGTTGTGTTGGCTGACTGCTGCGCAGCATGGGGCCTGTCCTGCAGAGCAGTGGCGATGCCCCAGTGCAATGCCATTGAGGAAAACCGACCTCTTCTCTCCCACCAGCTACCGAATGCCCATAGCTCACTGGATAGGGATGGGACTTCATGGCAATTTGTATCTTGCACGTACCCACATCCCATACCCTACCTCCAACCTCTCCAGGTTCCCCTGACACCTCTTATTCTCTTTCAAACAGCAAGCATGGAGTTTTACAAGACACGCCCACTGGTACATACTGTCATGATTCTTACGGAAATAACCATCTTTTCTTTTCAAGGTCTGATCATTTATCTTAAAGACTGGACTCAGAAGTAGAAGTCTTAAAAGAGGTCAGCCTACATCCTCTGGCTATCTGTTCCTGGACTTTTTCGTTGGCCTCCTTCATTCTCTTGGCTAAAATTCAACATCTTCTGCAGCCTCCTTGTTTTCTTAATGCAATTTTCCTCTAGAGACATGCATTAGCATGTGCGTAGCTGAACACGTGGAGTAACGGGATGCTGACACTTGGGTGCTTTGGTCCTAGGCTTCTTACCGTCTGTGCCGAAGAACTTTCTGAAACATATCGGTAGACACTATCTTCTTTAGAGAGCTTGAAAAGCTTTTGTATTCTAACAGCTCTTTCAGGGTTCAGCAGCTGAGGCACAGTAGTATCTGTCATCCCTGGGATGGTCTCCTGTCCTTATTTATTTACTTATTTATTTGTTTGTTTGCTTGTTGTTTTTTATTTTTTGTGATAGCCAACTTGAGAAAAGTCAGTGTATCCCAGAGCAGGCCGGTACTCCCTCTCTCCAGTTCTCCATGGTCTATAACAAAAGTGGCCCTTACTTGACAGCAGGTTCTGTGGCTCAAGCCACCCTGCTTCCTGAGAAGACCTGAGTTTATTATTCTCCCTGCTAATTTGGACCACATATCCCTTCTGCTCTTCACACAGAACATCAGCAGCTACTTCTGTGTACATGTGCTTCTCACAGAAAGGATGGAGTTTGCATTCATCACTCACTTCCATCAGTTTCCGGCAGCCAGTGGCTGGGAAGGAAATATTCAGCTTCATCATGACATGGCTAACCACCTAGGAGGTGCCATGAAAAAGAACCCAGCTACTTTCTGACTAGATTAAAGGCCCACTCCATAACACTGAACTCATGCCTGATCCCACTAAATGGGCCAAAACCCTGTGGTTGGCTAGGTCACAGGCCCAAGGGAAGACTGTAATAGAATCATTCCACTAGAGAAATGGAGGGCTAAAGTGCCCCCCTAAGTTTTTGCCTCTCCACCTAAGCAGAGTAGCTTCTTTCTGCAGCAGATGGTGATGAACACAGGTAATGTGCAGACAATAAAGGACTGTAGAGCATTCAGCTCTGAAAAGGACAGTTATGTCATACCCTGCCACCCCGAAAGGCTTGGGGATCACAGTGGCAAGGAGGGCAGGAAGATCCTAAGACCTTAAGATAACAGATGGCTGAAGACAAGAGAGCTGGACGCACATGACAGCACTGCTGCACATATGAACCCGCAGTGGCTGTAACAGCTTGTGCACAGGCCTGCACAGAATCCAGCTGACCAAAATTCCCAGCACGGATGCAGGAGGGAGTCATGAATCCATCCCAAGTCAAGGAGGCATTACCAATGGTGGCTGCTGGGGAGAGAGAGTCAGATTTCCTCGGGGATGCCTAGTGGACTCAATGTGTTAAAAAAAAACAAAACAAAACATGAAGTTTGAAGAAACAAGTGTTGGGGGAGAAATGCAAGGAGGAGGTTGACTGTTCAAAACGTACCATGTACATGTACGAAATTATCACATGATGGTAAAGGACTAAGCCCACTTTTTCCCCCTAAAATCTTATACTTGCTCAAGCAGCATCAGGTGTCATTAAGGAAATTTAAAACTTTTGTTTCCTGAAATAGTCCAACTACAGAGGCTACATTTTACTCCCCTGGGGGCATTTCTACATGTAGATATTGAGTAAGAATCTCTGACTCCAAAGAGCTTTCAAGAAAGCATAGTGTTAACACCAAACACAACGTTGTACAAGGTGGTGCAATAAGCATCAGAAATATAGGTATAGATAGATGATGTGGTGGTTTAAATACAACTGGCCCCACAGGCTCGTGTGGAGGGGCACTATTTAGAGGTGTGGCTTTGGAGAAGTAGGTGTGGTTTTGATGGAGAAAGCCCACTTTGGGTGGGCTTGGAGGTCTCAGATGCTTATCCAGGTTCCGTGTCTCACTCTCTTCCTGTTGCCTGCTGATCCAGCGCTAGAACTCTCAGCTACCTCTCCAGCACCATGTCTGCCTGCACACCACCATGGAAACCTATGACCTGTAAGCCAGCCCCAGTTAAATATTTTCCTTTGTAAGAGCTGCCATGGTCATGGTGTCTCTTCACAGCAACAGAAACCCTAATGTAGATGACCAAATTATTTTAATGTATCTATGACATAACTTCACAAAAGCCTCAACTCTCTCACTGCCATGGATCATTCTACTTACTGCTAGAAGAGAAGAGCAAGGGGAAGAAGATATAGCAGAGATCGATCGGGGAAAAGAAATGGTTAGCTAAAGACAGCCAGAGCCTCCTTCCTCTGGTAGGAAATAAAAAGCAATAGCCTCATGATGCTGTCCACAGAACCCCAGACACCTTTGACCTCAGGGGAGGCTGAACAGGACATGGAAAAGCTGCAGCCATGAGTTGGATCACTGAATGACACAGAGCAGGAGACATGAGGAAACTGTGGTTCAAGGTGGCCAGCGTTTCAGCTTTCACATACACCTTCAAGACAAAATTCTTCTTTGCTCCCAGAAATAGCAACAGTGCAGCCCAGTGCTGAATTACAATGCTCATCACTTTAATGCATCTCTTTTATTAAAAAAAAATTTAACAATTAACAAAAAATGGTAAGCTTGATCGAGCTTTGAATGCACTTGTCAAACACCCAGGATCCATGCAAAGCCAGGACGCGGCTGGACACTGTCTGGTGAGGGCCAGGCCTGTTGTGCAGAATGTTTGGGATCACTCTTGTCTTTGGATCACATCAGTCCTGATAGCCTTTATAAAGCATGGAACAGTTTAGAATTATTTCTAGAAAAGAAAAGTCCTTCACTGCAAAAACGCATTAAGAGTTAATCTATAACTGTTAATGTAAAAAGCTGCTTGCTTCTCCCTGAAGGTCACCTTCATCATTGATATTCATTCCAAACTGAGAATTCTATGCACATGAAGGTCAGAGCTACCTGAGATTCCTCTCATGAGGAAAAATATTATTTTTAAAGTGTTATCAATGCACACACATGTAGGCATATAAATATTTATTGGAAAGTTACCGCCCTGTCAATGAATAGAAGTGGGAATAGCAAGGATGTTCTGGGAAGCCTCCCTGTGTGGCTGAGCTTGCAGAGCTACTTGCATTTACTTTGCCATTTCTCCCTGAGTCTAGTGGGAAAAGGTCAACATTTCATAGAGTATAAGCAGAAAGAGACCTTGGGCTCTGCCCTAGTTTACAGAAAAGAAGAAAGGAAGGGCCCATGGGATTCAACTCCACATTGGGGGGCTAAGCCGAAAACACACTTCTCTTCATTTTCAATCCTTCTCTAGCTTTCTAATAAAGCAGCGATATGGGAAAGAAAGAACGGGGTTAGCAAGTCGAAACAGGAGGCATTAAAGAAGCAGACACTGACCTGTGCAGCTGACTTAGAGCTTGAGAAAAAGACAGCATCATGGGCTCAACAAGGTTCTTTGTGTTCCCTTTACCCCCACATGTAAGAAGCCAGACATACATACGACAGGAAGTACAGCTAAAAGGAACTGAAGGCTGAAGCTATACACATTCCTTTGAAAGAGCCTAAAGAAGCAGACTTGGGTATTCAGATTAAAATTTTAAAAAATGTGTAGGCAGAGCTCTAGAGGGCATAGGAGTGCCACGGTGAGGAAATGTTTGGGAATTGGGTACAAACAGGTCATAAACAAACATGAAGACAGCAAAAGGCTTATATGTCAAATGGGGCATCAGCTTTCAAACTACAGAACAATTTTTGTAAGTGTTTTATCCTGTTGCTTCTCCCATGACTTTTGTCAAGAGCAAAACCAGGAGGTACTGGGCCACACTGCCTGCCAGCCTGTTCACAGACAACGCAAGGGCAACTCCAGACAATCTGTTCCCAGGCCTGGGATATGGTGAGATGTACTGAGGGCCAGGAAGTCCAGGCAGCATGAGGTTTGGATCGATGACCTGCCCCACAGTCACTCGATGGGCCTGGCCCAGACAAACAGTCCAACAGCAAGCTCTTACATCTGCCACAGGCTGCATGCTAAGTCTTCTCTAGGGCCACACATTTCATATTAAAAAAAAAAAAATGTGCAAATTGGGCCTCTTCGCATTGCATCTTATTTCATGAAGGTCAAAGCATGAGTGTCAAGGTTAAAGAGTCCTTGTTTCTAAAACAGTGATCAGGTCCTCAGTTCCATTTTATTTCACAAAATCAAGGTAAAATCACAATCACAATTAATGTAGAATTTTTCTCAAAGATATCATACCAAATTTCAAGTACGTTATTTTCCAGTGTGTGTGTAGCTTCTTCTGAATAGAATTTGAATAGGATGTAGCCTAGACTTCATGAGTAGCACGTTCTGATCACTATTTTAAGTCATCAAAAGTAAACCCTGTTTTAAATGGGAGCGATGGGTGTCACAGCTCCATGTGTGCACACACACAAATGAAGGTCAAAAGAAAGCCTTAGATGTCCGCTTGAGGAACACTATCTCCTCTGACACAGAGCCCTTCATAGGGTGCCCAGGCCAAAGTGGTCATCTCTAGACCCACTGTTGTGGGTAACAGTCGGCTGTGTACATGTGTATATATAAGGGAAATAAATCTAGAAGTCACCCATTCAAGAGGAGACTAGGAGCAGAGACATGGGAGATATCAGAGTGGGGAGAGGACAAGCACATCTGATGCAGACACAGAGTGCTCTTACATGAAATTATCAAAAGATAAAGTTAAATTTAAAAATTTACAGACCACCCAAAGAATGTTTCAGATGGCCTTCTGAGAAAAAACGGATTTCATTCCTTACCTGACAACTGTGCACATCAAAACAACGGTTCCCAAAAAGATTATTTAGAATTTCACGTGGAGTTCTTTTCCTTTAAGAAGCATATAGATGTTTATATTCTCAGATATACACCTGTGTGTGTGTGTATACATAATCTCCTAGAGGAGAACATCAATTATGATAATCAATTATGCAATTATGATTGCATTTATTGTTTTCTCAGGGCTACAGATATTGAATATAACCTCTAGACTAATTTATGCTTACAAAATCCATTCTATACAAAAATAAGCTTTTTTAAACATTGGTATATACTTACAGATGTGTGCTCTTAAAACATTTAGTAATTATTTTCCTACATCATTCCAACAGTAGGAACATGCTTTCCATCTGACATTTGTTCTGACTGAGAGAAGCTGAAGTTTTCTTACCATCCAGGCCGTGACAAAGTCCCCCATCCAGGTCCCTACAGCGGCTAGTTTCATGAAACTTTCATTGCGGATGCCCATATAGTCCGTAATGAGATATGCTCTGCGGAAACAAACACAAGACATTGCCCAGACTCAGAGAACTGTCCAGTCAGAGCGTCACTATTTACCCATATGCTCTCTCCCCTCTTAGAGAGTTTCCTAGCTATCATCCCACATTTGTTTACACACCTGCAAAGGGAAGGGAAAGTGTAGAGGGTGTTTGGGTCACTTTCAGTCAGATCTGAATACTGATTGGGAATTTAGACATGGCTGTGTACCTTTCACCCTTGAGCTGCAAGACCGATAGCAGCTTTTGAACATCCGAACAGCAATACTCAGCAATGGCCTCATTTCATGTTCACTCAAGTGTGAGCACAGTGAAACAATTCCTGACATGGAGCTTGAAAGGAAAGATGTGTTCTGTCAAGTTAGCATCACTGGACAGGTGCTTGGCAGGGCCTCTGTGCACCATACCAGGATAATGTCACACCAGAAAACCGTCAGGTTTTAAGAAAGACGTCTCCACAGTGAGCTAAGGTAAAATTTGATTCAGATATTAAATTATTGCTGAAACAACAACAATGTTTAATGCATCATGATAGCTTACATAGCTAATTCTTACTGGCTTGTAATAATATAAATTCATATTCTTCACAACTCAAGCAGAGTTGCTGGTGGTACCATGGCATCAGAAAGAAGACCATGTTGTCTTCACAGTACTCTTCCTTTTCTATTTTCTCCAGTTACAATTTTTACTAATTATTATTTTATTATGTCTCTAGAGAAACTGGGATAATCAATATCATGTGAATAAATAAATAATTGTTGGTAGTCAAATTTCTCCCTTTTTTCTTAACTCTAGGGTTTTTTTCACTCTATTTTAATTTTAATTTTGCTTCTTTTCTTACAATTTGCAGTATTGATTAAAAAAAAAAAAAACAAAAAAAAAAAACAAAAAAAAAAAACCCTGCTTCTTCCCGGAATGGTCTTAGGTAGATAATAGCATGTTTTTTTTGTTTTGTTTTGTTTTGTTTTTTACTATCTACTAAAAAATTTGAAGTAGATTTTTTTAAGTTGCTGAACTGAAATCCATTTTTAATTTGGTTATTTTCTTCCTGGAGTTACTTTAGATAGTTTCATTATTTTTAAAAAGATACCCAAAAGTTTTCTTTTAGAAGACAAACATTTTATACTTTTAAAATAATGCTTTCTCTATCAATTTCGTTCTCATCTTTTTTGGAAGGTCTAGGTCAGTGCTTCTCAACCTTCCTAATGCTGTGACCCTTTAACACAGTTCCTCATGTTGTGGTGACCCCCAACCATAAAATTACTTTCATTGCTACTTCATGACTGTAATTTTGCTACTGTTATGAATCACAGTGTAAATATCTATTATGCAGGGTATCTTATATGTGACCCCCGTCACAACCAACACATTAAGACCACTAGTCTAGGCAATGGGTTAAGCTGTCATGAAAAACCTGTAGTTGCTCATTGGATGTCCATATTAGGTGCACAGAGGTAACTGCAAGAAATTTAGGTTCACAGTGTGTAGTTTAAGGGCAATGTGCCCATCAGATTTCCCCTACATATAGTGACGTGTTTTACTGTTTGTATGTTACAGATGCGAAATCAACATCGAGAGTTCTTCAACTTGTTCTAAGTAAGCACTTCACAAAGGAGTAGGGCTAGAATTTAAATATTCCTGTCTCTTCCATATACGCTCTTATCCATGTGCAACGCCTGCCTCCTGCAAGTATCAGTGGAGATGTAAAGACGCGAAGAAAATCTACTTTGTGCTTTAATTGACGATGAAGTTGAATCAGAGTAGGAATCCACCAGTAACATTAGCCAGTACTCAGAGCGACCACCACGTCCTGAACACCTTCTGTTTCAGGCTCACCAACCCCTGCCTCCATCTTAAAGCTCCCAGGTTACCCAGTTCAGCACCCCACCATCATTACGTAGCTCTGAGACAGTGAAATCCATGCCCTGTGGAGTATCAGCTTTGTCAATTGTTCAGCATTTTCATTATTTGAATGAATAAGTTCAATGACATCTTACTCCCTGTCCATTTTTTTCAATGAATAAAAATCCTTAAGGCATGATGAAAATGTCAGGGTACATTTTGTGAGTGTGTATGTGTGTGTGTGTATGTGTATATGAATGCATATTTTGTTTCGGTGCATAGCTTTAACATCCTTTCAACTGAACAACTAAATAAATCTAAGTAAAACAACTAAAACAAATCTAAGTAAAAATGAAAATTAAGCCCTATAAATTCTGCCTAAATGCATCAGAGTTAATGTAACAATGGAGATTGAAGAACTCGGGCAGCTCATTGGAGAAAGCTGTGGGATGCTTAGACGCATCTTTCCTGGAGACACTTGCTTATTCTGTGTGCAAGGTAATGACAAGCTGGGATTTCCCTGATCACAGAGCAGCCCCAGTGGTCAGAAGCAAGAATACTGGAAACTTAAGGGACCACGATTCTGTTGAGGAAGGAAGAACTAGAACATGAGACTACACGCAGCTGCTTTGCTTTTCATTGTCACATTCTGAACATCTCTGGGGAAGTGACCGCAAGGCTAAGTCAAGTGAAGAATACTGTCACAAAATATGCTAAGGAGACTGGTTGTTACAGAGTATGGGCTAAGAAAATACGAGACCATGAAAGGCTGGAACAGGGGTGCTCAACCTGTGGGTCGCAACCCCTTTGACTGGTCAACCAATCTCTTCACAGGTGTATCTGAAGACCACGGGAAATACCAGATATTTACATTACAATTCGTAACAGTAGCAAAATGACAGTTATGAGGTAGCAATGAAAATGAATGTTATGTTTGGGGTTCACCACAACATGAGAACCTGTATTAACGGGTCGCAGCATTAGGAAGGTTGAGAACCGCTGGGTTAGAGAAAAGAAAAGAGGGGTTAACCTTGATGAACATGCAAATCAGCCCTCACCATGTCCTTTCACGACAGGATTACATTGTTTCAATTCTACTCTTGCAACAGAGAAAGAGATGAGCCTATCCTGGAAAAGTAAATATAAACCAGATTCTGTATACATTTCATCCATGATATCTACTGGTTATTAAAAAAATGAATAGAAAACCCAGATTAAAAACAGATTTAATTCTGCCCCTGAGATTCTCTCTTCCATCTCTTGTATTCTGTTTGTGAAGCTTGTGTCTGGGGTACCTGTCCTCTTCATTAGGTTTTTCATCTCCAGTATTATCTCAGACTGTGTTTTCTTTATTGCTTCTAATTCCATGTTTTAGGTCTTGAACAGTTTTATTCATTTCCTTCTCCTGTTTGATTGTAGTTTCCTGTATTTCTTTAATTTCTTTAAGGGATTCTTTCAATTCTTTCACCCGTTTGATTGTATTTTCCTGTGCTACTGTGAGAGCTTTATTTTCCTCCTTTAAGGTCTCTATCATTTTCATAACCTCAGATTTAAAATATTTTTCTTGCTCTTCAGATGTGATAGTATCTAGAGGTGACAGAAAGCCCCATAAGAAGACCAACAGAGCCAACTAACCAGAGCCCCGAAGGATTTGCTGATACTGAAGCATCAACCAATGACCATGCAGGAACTGGTCTAGACCCCCTACAAAGATGTAGCAGATAGGCAGCTTAGGCTTCATGCGGGTTCTCTAGTAAGGGAAGTGGCGACTGCCTCAGACATGGACTCCCTTCCTAGCTTTTAGATCATTTTCTGCTAGAGGTTACGGCCTTGCCAGGCCACAGGGGAAGAGGACAGGCCCAGTCCTCAGGCAACTTGATGAGCTGGGGTGGATGGGAGAGCGAGCTCCCCTTTTCTGAGGAAAAAGGGACAGGAGTGAGGAAGGGAAGAAAGGGAGGGTGGGACTGGAAGGGAAGGGGCTACAACAAGGATGTAAAGTGAATTTTAAAAGAATACAAAGATATATTTAATGTTAACAGTAACCACAAAAAATAAAAAAATAAATAAAAATAAATTGGAAAAAACATATTTAAACATAATGAGCTCCAGAAAGAGAGCGGGTAATTTGAGCTATTTTGTTCACTCCTGGTCCCCTAGCATCTACAGTGCTAAAAGAATTAAGCAAATGATCACTAAACATTCACTTAACCCATCACAGATGGAATATTCATTTGCCACATACATTAAACCTTAGAAATATCAACAAAATGGGGTTGAATCATGAAGAACTTACACACAGAGGAAGATGTTGGAAATCTGAGCTGTTGGGTATGCTTGCTTTTCTGCAAAGTGCATTCCTAACTTCTTGGTTACAGGATGACTGCCTCTACTTACCAGGAGTCATATGTGACAGGAGATACAGTAACTGTACTTCTCTGTGGCTGCGGGCATACAGTTGGTCCTCCCTGCTACAACAGTACAGATGGAGTAGTACCGTTTATAAAACAGCCAAAAGATGCAAAAGAAAACAGTGATGTATGCAGACCAGTGATGATTACTATTGTTTATTGCTTTTGACAAATACAAGTATACAGACTTGATCTAAAATCATTCAACAATTACCTCATTAACTTGCACATCAACTGACATCTAATCATGTTTCCTTGTTGGGTTCTAAAAGATAGATAATTCTTTGATTTTTCTTTTCATTTTCAATAAGTTTAGCCAGAGGAAGATCACTGTAAAAACTGAAATTGTGGAATTTCCCATACTCAGCTGTTGGGCATAGATTCAGAATTAGCTTTCGTTGCTACAAGGCAATTTGTAATTTTAGTTGGTGCTACAGTTGCTTCTTTCAATCACGTGCCATGTGCGCTGATGTTTCCATTACTAATAGATCTTGAAATCTCACATATACATCACCCTTTCAGATAAAATTTCTAAATTAATTTCTTAGAATCAAACTTCATTCTTTTTTTTTTTCAAACATTATACTTAACTGCCAAATGTGTGGAGACTTTAATACACAGCATCTTGGGAAGAGGAGTAATTATCTTAACAGCTCAGCAATAAGAACACATAAGACTGTATCATATGCAAAAACCTAGGTGCTCAATTACTACAATTAACAGAGTAACAAACAAGTTACACAGTCCATGCAAGCTCACATGAATGAATTGGTCTTACAGGTGAGAGTCCTGATCACTAACAATGAAAGTTCCAGTTCACGTCCACCAATTATTTATACTAAATGGGTGTAGTCAGTGCCTGGTGATTTAGGGGTTGGGTCTCTGAGAGTTTAACAGGGTGCTATAAACATAGATCACCAACCCAATACGGATTTATGCTTCACTGCAGATCCATCTGTGGCCAGCTGGATTCATAATGTCACGGCTGTCTCTCCCAGCCATTTTTGGTCAACATAAACAAGATTGGGGGCTTGATACACAAGTAAATCATAGGGAAGGAGTTGACTTACAAGAACAAAACTCTGTGTCACACAAAGAAACACTTGAAAAAAAGCTTTAAATATTCTTAACTCACTGAGGCAAAAAAAAAAAAAATTGTCACCACAGCATTCCAGGAAGTAAGCACATATCATTGTAGAAGTCAATCATTATCCAAATAAACACACATAAGTATTGTTGCCCAAAAATTTACATTTTTGGCTACTAAAAGAATTTGCTAGAGCTCAAACACACAAAAGAACTTCCTGGCCACACCCTGGCTATAAGGCTATGGATAAATGCTTATGGCCATACTATAAATACAGCAGAGAGTTGCCTAAAGCACTCCTTAAGGACTGAATGCCCACCAGGCCTAATGAGGCTCACTGACAGCTTGCCAGCTCAAATTCTCCAAATTAGCCTTCCATTCCCTCCTATTTCCATATAGAAAACATACATATACCTATACACTTATACACTGAGTTTTAATTGACCAAAACCACCCTGAATACATACACTTTACACTCATTCTTCCTTTCACTCCTTACAGAACCATTCAGCAAATTCTATCTGGGTGAGATATAGACTCTATTTCAATACAGTCCCTCCCTCCCCTCAACCCTCAGCATACAACTAATCACTAAAGTGATTTCTGAAGGGCTCTCAATTCTCTTCAACTTATCCGTCATCGTCACTATTGATCTGTTCATAATTATTTCTAATATGAAATTAAATAGCCTTTCATTTTCCTAGAATATTTCTCATTTGTAGAGTCTTTGTGCTTTACGACTTCTGTGGAAGAAATATGACTTACTGGAGGCACTAGAGTCATGAGACTCAAAACCAGTTTTGAAATTTCTATAGACCTGTGCTGCTACCCAGAGGCCCTTGCATTGGAGGCTTGGTCTCCAGCCCCTAGCACTTTACGGGGAGGTGGTGGAACCTTTGTAAGGCAGAACCTACTGGGACCTCTTGACACCATTAGAGGTGTGGCTTTGGAGGGGGACAATGAGCCATGAGATGAACACCTTGGCTCCACTAAACATGCCTGCCATAATGGTTCACCATGACACAAGACTCTCCTTGTCATGTGCTGAAAAGTCTACAACTCTAAGCTTACAACTACATTATCTGCTCTCATTGTAGCCAGTTATCCTAAAGCTACTGCCTCAGGAACACCGCTCACGCCCCCAAGACCTGGAAAAAGTATTCAACCTCTGTAAACATGCATTTTCTTATTAACCAGAGCATAATATGTATGTATATTAATATCACACTGAACTAGCTATAATAAAACATATTAAATAAACATTAATTAAACAGTGAATTCACATAGTCATGCCAGTTTTGTCTTACTAACCCAATCTACTGCCAGTTCTAATACGGCAGTTTAAACATCTTAGTAGAGTATTATAAAAATTGACGAAAGATTGTATGAGAAAATATTAAGATTAAGGCATTACAAGTATGGAACAAAATTTCCCTTTTCAGAATTTAACTTAATATTACAGGTGAAAAAGAATATGTTTCTAGAACAACAAGCTCACTATAAACAAAGATAGAAAAAGGAACAACTGTCTAATTGGACATCATGCCCACTCAACAGAAGGATCATGTCTAGTCCTGTACATTCAGTTAACTACTCATGACTAGTGAGGTCATGAATCATAGAGCAGAACCTACTACAGTCACTTTCTTAAGTCTATTTTCCAAATATTCATTCTCACACCCACTGATGAGTGGAGCATTCACCCTTCATCACAGACATTTCTGTTTACAGCAGGTAGAAACCATTACAGAAAGTGTCAAGTCGTCAAAATGCAGAGAACGGACCATGGGGATGCCCAGCCCCAGTTACTGCAACAGTATGAACACCTAAGGCAAAAAATATTTACAGAAATTAAATAGCTAACTGATTAGAGTAAGAAAATTAACTATTTAAACAGCCTGACACCAGAGAAAACCAAAAGTTACAGAAAAGCATTCAAGGTGAAAACAAAGACCCACAATAATATAAGGTAAATCTTATACCCATCAGAATGGCCAAGATCAAAAACTCAAGTGACAACACATGCTGGAGAGGTTGTCGAAAAAGGGGAACCCTCCTCCACTGCTGGTGAGAATGTAAACTTGTACAACCACTCTGGAAATCTATCTGGTGCTTTCTCAGACAACTAGTAATAGCGCTTCCTCAAGATCCAGCCATACCACTCCTAGGCATATATCCAAAAGAGGCTCAAGTACACAATAAGGACATTTGCTCAACCATGTTTGTAGCAGCTTTATTTGTAATAGCCAGAAGCTGGAAACAACCCAGATGCCCCTCAACTGAAGAATGGATACAGAAATTGGGGTACATCTACACAATGGAATATTACTCAGCAATGAAAAACAAGGAAATCATGAAATATCCAGGTAAATGGTAGAAACTGGAAAGTATCATCCTGAGTGAGGTATCCCAGAAGCAAAAAGACATACATGATATATACTCACTCATACAGACATATAATATAGGATAAACCTACTAAAATCTGTACACCTAAAGAAACTAATCAAGAGGCTAAATGCTAAAATGCTAAATCCCCATCCCGAAAGGCAAAGAGGATGGACATCAGAAGAAGAAGAAAACAGGAAACAAGTTAGGAACCTGCCACAGAGGGCCTGTGAAAGGCTCTGCCCTGCAGACTATCAAAGCAGATGCTGAGACTTATGGCCAACTGTTGGGCAGAGTACATGGAATCTTATGTAAGAAGTGGGAAATAGTAAGATCTGGAGAGGACAGGAACTCCACAAGGAGAGCAACAGAACCAGAAAATTTGAACACAGGGGTCTTTCCAGAGACTCATACTCCAACCAAGTACCATGCATGAAGATAACCTAGAACCCCTGCACAGATGTAGTGCTTGGCAGTTCAGTGTCTAAGAGGGTTCCATAGAAATGGGAACAGGTACTGCCTCTGACATGAACTGATCGGCCTGCTCTTTAATCACCTCCCCCTGAGTGGGGAGCAGCCTTACCAGGCCACAGAAGATGACAATGCAGCCACTCTTGATGAGATCTGATAGACTAAGATCAGAAGGAAGGAGAAGAGGACCTCCCCTATCAGTGGACTTGGGGAGGGGCGTGTGTGGAGAAAGGGGAGAGAAGGTGGGATTAGGAGGGGAGGAGTTCATGGGGGATACAAAGTGAATAAAGTGTAATTAATAAAAATTAAAATAAAAAATATAAAAAACAACATCAATGATAAACGATGCCACCTCATGTAAAATATATTTTTAAAAACAGTCTAACTTTAGGAGGCTTGCACTATTTTACCTTTTTATTCTTAGCTGTCTAAAATACCACTGCAGGCGGTTGGCAGTATTCTCTTCGTTTTGATTTCAGTATGCTGTGGCCTCTAATGTTTTCTATTAAAAACAGTGACAGATGTGAAATAATGATGTCTTACTCTCCCTTTGCTGGGATACCATAACCAAGTGGTTCGTAATTTATGTATGTTTGTGCACTGTGTTCATGTCTAAGTCTGTGGAGGCCAGAAAGAGGAAGTGGCATCCCATCAAACAGAGGTGACAAGTGGCTGTGAGCTGCCGCATGCATGTGGCAATCGTGCTCTGAGCCGCTAAGCCACCATCCCAGCTCCTCAATACATAATGTAATACATCACTTTGCTGGTGTAAGCTGTATAAAAGCCATACAGTAAAAAATGTTTATTTTATCCTTGTAAGCGAAGAAAAGACAATTTACTTTGCCGCCCTTCAAAGGGACAGCACCAACCTGCCTTTGCTGTTCGTACGCAACAGAGCTTAGATGTCCTAGAGGTAAAAGGTAACTCAAGCTGAAGGTTAATTGTAAGTTACAGGCGGCTGTTTGGAGCATCTTTCTGGTTACTTATTCACTTACTGCAAACATCAAAATCTGTGATCTAGCTTGATGCTAAAATGAGCCTGTCTTGACTGTCAATGAAGGAAGCACATTTTCCAGTTAAATGAGATTCAACCTGTTTAGAAGTATTCAAATGAATGTGCACAATAAAGTGCCATTGCTATTGCTGGAACAGTGAATTGCAAGGTAAGCCTGGATGGTATTGATCAACTTCCTCTGCCTAATAATGTGTCTTCCATCCCTATTAGAAACTCATGACTATCACAACAGCCTAATGTGTTGATGCTATTCAAAGCAACACCAAGTAAAGTTTGTTTCAATGGATGTATCAGTAAAAGTAAGTAGCTTTAAAAGGCCAAACCAGATAAGAAATAGATAAATATAATCACCTGTAGCAGACAGGACAATTTGTACACATGTACAACAAAACTGAAAAACCTGGAAAATGAATCTAAGTTACTACTTCCTCCAAAAATCTCAAATCCCAGGTTTTTACAATGGTGATCCTTTTCCTCCTGTATGCCTTCCCTTCTTCTCCATTTTCTTCTTGGTATGAACACAACATTGCGTTCTCATCCCCACTAGTTCCTTGTCATTTATTCTTTTTAGAGCTAAGCAAGATTATTAACATAGCTAAGCAGTGATTAACATTCACATTTATTATGTCACATAATACAAATGAAAGACAAAATTACTACAGCACAATATATATTCTCTGCATGATCCAAAATATTTAGTGCTCCTAAAAACTCTCTTTAAAATTCAGTAGTGCATCAAAATTAAAAGCATATTCTGTTTAAAATGAAGATATGGTGTGTTCTCATAGACTTAGACTTCAAGAAATATCAATTTAGCACAGTTTGAAAAATTGCAGGAGAACATGTTTGAAGGACAGATTCTAATATAGTGTGACAGGTACAGGAAACATCAGACTAAAGGCTTTAGATATAACTCACAAAACCTAAGCTGTCAGCAGAAAGATCCAGGTGTTTATGACTAAGGCTAGCACTGTTATTCACCCAATGTTAACAGCAATGTTAGGCATAAAGCTTTTACACTATGAAATAATTACCATATTTAAGCATCTCATTTTAAGATAATAATCCACTGGGTAAAATTAATGACATACCATTGCCTAATTATTATATCCATAAAAATCAATGAAGCTCAATTTGGTTATACATACACAGGAAAACAAGGACAGAAAGAGAGGAGGAAAGCATAAGGGACAGGTGTTAGGTGAAGATGACAGCCTTACAGGCTAACCATGTTAGAGCAGGCATTTAACAGGATGCCAGGATGCGCGAAAACAGACGATTCTGCAAAACACCAAGCCGAAGTATACGGGTGATCTATGGCAAACAAAAGTTTCTGAAAGGAAAACTACTGGCTTTGCAATCAAAAATCTCCTACTTGGCAAAGAGATTTGGCCTGGTGTTTTAAATGTACAGGAAATGCGTGGTGTTAGGGATCCAGTCTTAATTTCCCTCAGAGCCATGAGTACATTCATACTATGCATCTTTTTACTTCCTCCAGCTGGTCAATGAGTCCATCCTTTTATATCCTCCTTTTTATCCTCAGCCACCCCTGAATCGCAGATAGCAGCATGCCACTTTCTCTTTTTATTCTATGGGAGCTCAAAAGTTTGCCTTAAGCCTGAGCAGAGAGTTTTGAACTTTAGAACAGTGTTAGAACTGTTGTGACTGTGAGGCTCCTGAAGTTGTATGAACACACTTTACATTAGGGGATTACCATAAACCAATGGAGTTCAGGAGCACAACACCATGGGGTGAATCTTGAATGTTCCTCCAACAAATTCATAATCTGACCACTTACTGACCAGGGAGAGGTAATCTTTAGGGAGAAAGGTCTATGGAGTTTTTAAGAGGGTAGGGTCTAGTTGATGGAAGTAAGCCATAAAGCCTTTGACTTTGTATCCCAGGCCTATACCCAAGCCTCTCTCTGCTTGCTCTGTTATTATGTGACTGGCTAAGCTATCTCTTCTGCAGCCATGGACAGAGCAATTGCACTGTATCTTCCTCACTGTGGTGGACCAAAAACCCCTGAGAACATGAGCCCAGATAAATCTCTTTCCCTTGAAGTTATACTGTAAGACATTTTGTTACAATGACAAAAAAAAAATGTGTTCTATATATAATCCTATGAAACACATACAATTGATCAGCCTCTGGCAAAATGGATAAAACACACAAGCAGGTATAAATGACTAATTACTGGGATGAAGGGAAGACATTGCTACATGGACATTGCTACAGAGATTAAACAAAAGACATATACATAAAAAATCTTATGCCAATAAGTTTGAATCTTTGATCAAAACATCAATGTATTTCTAGAAAATAATTCAGAATATGCTTAACTGTGTACTGGTACAAAATGAGAAATTTAAAAATTAGATGTGCAGCCATGCACAAAATGTACTTCATAGCTATAAACTTCACACTATGAAAATCTAGGCCCAGATGTGCACAGGGCACCCAGGAATGTGTGAAGAAATGTTGACAGGACAGCTGTTCATAAGAGCCTGCAGCCGAAAACAACCAGAACGCCCGTCAACAGAGTGGAAACACAAATTACGGCAGACTACTCAATGGTGAACGTGAACAAATCACTATGCCACGAAGCCTGATAGATCTCATACATGGTGGTACAAAAGATGACCATGTAAAAGGAACGAACATACCAAGAGATTGTGAGTGTCCATAAGCTCAGGAACAGGAGACACTCACCAGCATTGGAGAGGCCTTTTGTGAGGTCTCTGAAGCAAAGCCTGCAAGAAGCATGTGGTTATCCACGGGAAGGAGGTTCACAGGGCAGAATTCAGCCAGAGGCCTCGGGAATGCTTGTGACATGCTTTCACTTAATGTGACTGGAGGTGGACACAGGCAGCATGGGTGAGCACTTAACATGATAACTGCCTTCCACAAAATGATGTTGTGCACATGTGTTTCATAGGCTTGGCCATAGGTACATTATTCCACACTTTAGAAGAGTGAAAAATGCAGAAATAGAACTTGTTAGCCTAGTAGACGTCCCAGAAGTGGCAGCTTTTCTAACCAGTTTATATGAAAAACACTAGAGAAATTTTAAAGAGAAAATTCACTTTTGGATTGAAGGTGCTCATACTGGGACAGAGGGGAAGCAAAGATTCCTGAAGTGTGATTCAGGCCGTGCCTTGGAATGGACAATCAGGGAACAACCTGGTGAGGAGGACAGGATACCGAACAATAAAAGAGAAAGCTAGAACCTCTGGATGCATGGAAAGGTACAACGGAACTTAGCTCCAACATCAAAGTCTATGGACACTCCATGTCTGGAAATCAGATTGCTTGAATTTCTTCCATGACCTGATGCTTAACTGCTTAACATAGCTCTTGCATCTGTTCCTAGAAAGGTAACATTTTGCTGACTATGTGGACTGACATTAGTGTGTACAATGGAGATGAGGTCAGGTACCACTATCAGGAGCCATACAAACTTTGACCTGCTTCCTTTATTTCAAGGAAGTGACCTAACAGGTCACGTCGGAGCACACACTCACTCAGGCCCAGGAAGACTCACTTACTTTAGTGGATTCCTGAGTTATGAGAGTTACTGGAGAGGAAGTAAGCCATAAAGCCTTTGACTTTGTATCCCAGGCCTATACCCAAGCCTCTCTCTGCTTGTTCTGCTATTATGTGACTGGCTAAGCTCTCGTAGCCTTCCTCTGGAGAGGAAGACTGGTAACACCTCTGAGTCTCTAGAAAAGCCCTCAGGACTCCTGACAGGCAAGCACTTCAGACAGGACTGTTGAGAAGAACTTGAGAAAGGTCCAGAAAGATGAGGTTTCTCCACACATACTCTGGCCATGTAGATGGCCATGCTGCTAGGGGAAGGGCAGGGTATCGGTAGGAACAGAATCAGCACTCAGAGTGATCAATGGAAGCTCCTCAAACACTGTGGAGTTAAGGACTCCCATAGACAGTGCAGGGACTGAGCCACGGAGGGCCCTTGGAGGCAAAAGTCCACAGTACTTTGAGGGTCTGCTTCAACAGTCAACAGCAATCGAAAAACACGTGAGGAAGAGAAAAATAATTAAATGGTACTGCACTTTCTTTGACTGTTACTTGAAAAAAATGCAAACTTTATAACCTCAACCTGGAGCAGGAAGGCATTATTAGAGTTAATGCAGTGCTTAAACATCAAAGGGAATACTAAACTCTTTATTAGGGGATGCAAGTAGAGCTTCAAGCCATTAATTTGATAGGTTAAACTATGTCATTGCAAGTCTGCAATCTGATTTTGAGGAGCACCTATGCCACCCACATAGGATGCCAGAGATTTCAGCACAATCAGCTTAAGTCTGCTTGGCAGACATATTATATCCCACAAAACTGACAGCATCAGATTTTTCTACCAAGTAAAAGGTCTGTCTGGGGATTTTTCTTCAGGCAGTGCAGGTACAAGAAGCTTAGAAACATCCAGCCCTGAAAGACTAGGCACTGAGGATGCCTTCCAGCATCTGCAACTTCACATAAAAGCAGCTGCTTATCCTTGAAGGAGAGGACCACCTGCTTATTCATTCTTTCAGCTATATTGATTGAATATCATCTATATGCCAGCGACTGTGCTAGGTGATGGGAATACCAAGATGAATGAGACACAGTCATTAGCATACAGTAAATGGAAAAGGACTTGCAAACATATCCACAAGCCCTAAGGGAAAACGAAGTGAATAAGGAGCTAGGCTGGGATGAAAGGCCCCTAAATCTTCCATGGTGAAAGGGAAAAGCAGAAAGCAGGCAAGGCCTCGGAGAAGACAGCAAATGTGCTTGAAGTAGAAGGAAGCAGATGTCCAATGGCAAGGAGTGTCTACAGGGTCCATAGAATGAGACAGGAAGGTGGCAGAGAGGCATTATCCCAACAGCACATGAATATTGTCTATGCCGTATCTTCTAAAAGCTTCCCATTTAGGAAACTGTCTCGATCAAGGTACTTCAGCAAATAAGAAGCAGCAGGTAACTGTGGATGGATGAAGAGATGAGGATGGTAACATACAGATGATAAAGAATAGATGATAGGTACATGGAAGACTGATGAGATATGAATATAAGTGATGCTGTTTTTGTGGAATGTATACAATTTACTCTTGTTCATTCAAATGCTGATTTCTCTACCCCACTATCTTGTTTAAATCTGGACATTGCATTGTGATGTTTATTCTAATCATCACCTGTCTCAAGTTTGTGTAAACATGCCACCATTTGTTCTCTGTACTGTCAATAAAACAACCAGCCAATGCTGAGCAATGGAGAGAATAGGGTGGGACATCCTGGTCCAGAGGAGATGAGAAGGAAGCAAGTGGGAGTAGTTGGAAAAGATATATTGGCAGGAGAGGACTTGGAACCAGAAGGAGAGGTGAACCAGACCTAAGTTATGACTAAAAGCAAGTATAATGTGGGAAATCTGGATAGGAAGAAACTATGTGGGCTTGGAGGTTTAGGATGGAGTAACTGTTGCCCAGATTTGTGCTCTAGGTTAAGTAAATAAATCCCAGTCTCTGTGTGATGATTTGGGTATACAACTAGTTTAGGAATAACCACTGTTTAAAAGATAAATCAATGATAAATATTAATGTTCAACAACAAAGTGATAAAAAACAAATCATAAAAATTGATAGATATATAGATAGATGATAGATTAACAGATTCTGAATATACATACACATTATAGGGAGAGATTTATTTCAAAATTTGTTTTTTCTAAATTGTGGGTTTGGCAGGTTCACAGATTTGCAGAACAGACATGAGCTGGTTGAAATGTTCAGGATATATTGTCTCTCTCTCTAGAAGACCTTCATTTTCATTCCTAATATCTTCTAACTGACTGACCACTTCACACTGAGTGCAAGCTCCTTTATCATTATTTAAAGTCCCTGGCCGAAGACATCAACCACATCTACTAAACACTGTCAGACCAACGCCTAGACTCAGCACTGACTAACAGAGTACTGAGCCTGTCCAAGCTGAATTATTTAAAAAAAAGGATCAAATCCATACTACCAACTTATATTTGTAACTATTACCAGAAACATTTGATAAAATATTTTAAATCACTACAATCCCATTTAGACATTAAAAGATTTTTTAAGTTATTTGTTTAATTTTTGTTTTATTTTGCTTTATGAGACAGGGTTTCTCTGTGTAGCCCTGGCTATCTTGGACTTGCTTTGTAAACTAGGCTGGCCTTGAACACACAGAGACCCACCTACCTCTGCTTCCCGAGTCCTGGCATTAAAGATGTGTGCCACAATGCCTTGCCCAGCTATTTAATTTTGTATATGTATCTATATATCAAACATACATGTGGAGGTCAGGAACACTCACAGTACTCAGTAATCTCTGTCTACCATGTGGGCTCTAAGACTTGAACTCAGGTTATTAGCTCATGGCAAGCACCCATACCCTCTGAGCCATCTCACTGGACCGTAATTTAAAAATTAAATGCAAAAATTCTATTATATCATCTCAAATTTTGCCAACACTCACAAGATAAGTTTGTGTGCACAGACACAGTGTGCACATACATTCCTCTGCACTCTGACTGCATGTGTGCATGCACACACACACACACACACGCACACACATCCAACTGCATGCATTTGCACACACATATACACACATCTTTTTTTTATTTTTCTGTATCACTTTTTAAAATTTATTTATTTATTTTACTATTAATTACACTTTATTCATTTTGTATCCCCCATAAGCCCTTCCCTCCTCCCCTCCCGATCCCAACCTCCCTCCCCTTCTTCACGCATGCCCCTCCCCAAGTCCACTGATAGGGGAGGTCCTCCTCTCCTTCCTTCTGAACTTAGTCTATCAGATCTCATCAGGACTGGCTGCATTGTCATCTTCTGTGGCCTGGTAAGGCTGCTCTCCCCTCAGGGGGAGGTGATCAAAGAGCAGGCCAATCAGATTATGTCAGAGGCAGTCCCTCTTCCCATTACTATGTAACCCACTTGGACACTAAACCGCATGGGCTACATCTGTGCAGGGGTTCTAGGTTATCTCCATGAGTAGTCCTTGGTTGGAGTATGAGTCTCTGGGAAGTTCCCTGAGTTCAGATTTTCTTATCAAGCAGAAAAGTTACTAATTCTTATTGAGACTATGAGCCAACATCCGTTCACCATCTTTCAACATTTTATAGTGCACAGATTTCCAAAGCACTTCTGATTTTTTTAGGTCAGTTTCCATGAGACCATACGCATGCCTTACTAACAAACTTTGCTTTGTGTGTTTCATTTCCACACAACTTCCAGCTCCTTTCTGTTACTGACACTAGAGCTGTTTGCTAGGCACCAACTTTCTCTTCACATCTGAACAACTGCATCTTAACATAAAACTGTTCACATTAGTGTCCAACCTAAAAAGCATTTCTCTGAAACCCGAAGGTATCCATGAATCACAAATGCCTCATGAGCATGGAGTCAGGTTTGGGTTAGGTACTTCTGTCAAATAACCCTTTTTTTTTTTTTTCAATCAAAAAACAGACCATGTCTTGAACAGAAAGAACTATGTGTTGCAACCAGCCCTCTGCTCAGTGCTCAACAGTGTAAGAACAGGGCTATGGTTTTAACTGTAGATCACCATCAGCCAGCCCTTGAAAATCAAAAGCCTGCCTGAGCCCTGAGCATGTCAGGACACTATGTGAGAAGGACCAATGATATTTAACACAGAGCCTGAGGCTGCAAACTCTCAATGGATACCGATTAAATCAAAAGGGAAAAGAACAATTTTTTCTTCTGTGGTTGGATTGCAGAGGGTGTTGCTATCAGATCAGGATATTGTTTGGATGTGGGCTCAATTTATTTTAAAGAACCATATCATTACAGACATTATGCTCATTCAATATTGAGCTTTCAGATATCTTTACAGAAGTACTCAATTAAAGTGAACAAGTAATCTATAAGACAGGAGAAAGTGATGGAGGCGCATTGCTGGATCTCACTATCACGGTTCCCATCTGTGAGCCCCACACCCACGAGGATCCAGAGCAATCAGTCTGAATGGGGACCCTGAATCCAAGGGTTGGCAGATAACTGACACCAAATTAGAGTTGAGCAACCATTGGAGGGTCAAGCGGTCAAACCCCTTGGAGGGGAGAGAATGGGGATTAAAGTCAGGGCATCCCTACAAATGGAACAGGGAAAGATGGTGCAAGCTCTGAGGAGAAGAAACGCAGGCTCTCTGGTTGCACAGGGTTAGTTTTTTATCTGGTGCTCAGAGCTGTGAGGAAGGGCCTGCCAGCGGTGCCTGAGGAGGTGGAACAGGCCTGAGGATTGTCTGCATCAGACAGCTGTGTCTGATCTTGGTGACCCCTCTGTGGACCGTGCACTCACTGCAAGGGACAGTTGGCTTATAGTCCGCATCTTCTGCTGCACATGGTCTTACATTCTCTATGGCCCTCACTTGCCTCAAGGCCCACACTCATGTCAAAACTGAGATGTGCAGACTGTGAACAGAAAACTATAACTTCTGCTAATTTTAAGTATTTGTTCTCAACTTTTCTCAGTACAATCTTGCCTGCTGTGACTACTCAATTTCATGGACACCAGAGGGCAGCCTAGTAGTCACCGCAGGCCTAATTCTGATCTTCTGCCTTCCTATTGGCTTCCAGATCTCATTCTGCTGACTTTTGATTGATTGATTGATTGATTGATTGATTGATTGATTGATTGATTAACTTTACATTCTGATCTTAGGCCATCCCTCCTCTTCTCCCATTCCCATATTCTCTCCTAGTTTCCTCTACACCCCCTTCCCTACTCCTCAGATAAGGGGAGCCTCCTCTCTATCAACTCAGACCAGCACTTCCAGTCATATCAGGATTTAGTGCGTCTTCATCCCCTATAACCTGGTGAGGGAGCCCTACCAGAGGAAGTAACTGAATAGCAGGCAACAAAAACCATGTCAGAGACAGCCCCCAGCACATCTCGCCTTTTTAGGTGACTCAGATGTTGCCCAAGGTACCACATGTGTAGGAGGCCTAGGTCGAGTCCATGCATGGTTTGGTTGGTACTCCATAAGGCTCCCCTGGGCCCAGGATAGTTGGATTTGTTGATCTTGTGGAGATCCCGTCCCCTCTGGATCCTTCTATTCTTCCCCCATTCTTCCACAAGACTCTCTGTGCTCTGCCCACTGTTTGGCTGTGAGTCACAGCATGTGTTTCGATCTGCTGTTGGGTGTAGCTTCTCAGAGGACAGCAATGCTCGTGTCCTATCTGAAAGTATACCAGGGTGTTGTTAATAGTGTCAGGGCTTAGCTCTCTCCCATGGGGTCTCAGGTTGGGCCAGGCATTGGTTGGACATTCCTTCAATCTCTGCTCAGCATCCTGCTGATTTTAAGTGGCCTGCTGAAAAGCCTGGATTGTTTTTTGCCACTTCCTTAAAGTACCACTCCCAGATGCCCCAGTGCCCTTCCCAACATGACAGTCACTCTCAGTCCTTCTCAGTCTTGTCCATCATAAGATGCACCTGGGAACTCTGAAGAAATACCATTGAGCAAGTCCTTTCCCAAAGATCGTGGCTCACTTCAGCTGGTATTGAGCAGAGGAAAGAACTACACAAGCAATCTGTGTGTCAGCAGCTGCTGCAAAGAAAGGATCATTGAAAAGCAGAATGTATAAGGTTAGGAGTGGTGGTGAGTTTAAAGCCAATCAGGCCTACATGGCAGCTACCAGGCCAGTTGGGGCTACAATAATGAAACCCTGCCTCACATGATGTGCTCGAATGCTCATGAGTGCATGTGCGCGCGCGCACACACACACACACACACACACACACACACACACACATACACTCACTGCCCATGCACTCCCACCAGAAGCTCTGAGTCAATCATAGCCATCACAGGAATCACAGACACCCAAAGGACACAATTAAGTATATTTGGATAGAGCAGGAGTGTTGAAGGCTGACACTGTTGAAAAACAAATGTCCAATTTCCTGACTTGGATAATGAATCTTAGCTCATTCATCAGCTGGGTGTTCCCAGGTTAGCAGTCAAGCTCGTCTGAGGAGCAGCGGGAGTCTGCTTGGGGGCTCAACTCTGAACTATTCATTCTCCCTGCATGCTCATGAAAAAATGATGCAATTATCAAAGAACAGACTGTTTCGAACCACGGCTTTAAAGTGCACAGCAGATGATGATCATTCGCAATGTCTTTGGGGATCCACAAAACCAGAAATTGCTTATAGTTAGAGATCCTGGTTGAAACAAGCTGCGCAATGTGGAGCTGTATTCGAACCCAAAGCATTCAAAGTACAGCAGGAGGAAACCCCACACACAAACTGTTTTTGTTATAGGAGAGTCCGTTCTCACCCTGTAACTATGAAACCTCATTTAACAATAGAAATGACTTGAAATAGAACTTAATATTACTCTAGGTACTATGCAAAAGTTGGAGAAACTCTCTTTGCTAATAGTTGCTGAATATTCCTGAAGATAACTCCTAAAGGAAATGTAAAAACTGTATTTTAAAGCCATAGATGGACATAAGCCCATTAATGACAACAGAGTACCAATGTATATCTAGGGATGCGATATACCGGTACATTTAAGTAAGTGGAACTTATCTACCTGGAAACATAAAGTTGCCTTGATACCATCATTAAAGCCAGATCTTATACTAGGCAAGGAGGCAAGTAGCACTCAAGACACTGAGACCAAAGGATCATTAATCTAAAACCAGCCTGGAGCACATAAAAAGGTCAAGATTGGGGGGTGAGGGGGACAAGATGGCAGCGCCAGGAGAACACTGCATCTGAAGAGCAGGACAACATTTTCCATACAGCGACCAAGAGACTGAACTCTAGGCCCTAAAACAACAGCGATTGTGTTTCCCAGGTGAGAGGAAACCCCCACGGTGTGGGAATCAGTCAGGTCCACTCTCAGATCACCCAGCCAGAACCCAGAAGAGATCCCATGTCGCGCAGGCACTAGGTCGCCAGACCAGAGCCACACAACTTCCCAGGCTGAACAGTGGGCACAAAAACACCACAGACTGAGAGTCCCAGTTGCGAGAAAAACAACTCCTGAAAAACACCAGCCATACAGTGACCATACCCAAAAAGATGAGGAAGCTTCCTCTAGGAAAAACCATTTTCCTGCAAAGGTGATTCTCTCCACCACAGGATTCCACAAACAACCAGAAACTAACACCCAACACCTAAGATAGCTCAATGGGTATAGGCCAGCATAAAAGCTCAACCAACAAAGGACAGCAATATGGCATCTCCAGAACCCAGTTATCCAGGGGCAAGTAGCCCTGGACACACCAGCATATTTGAAATTCAAGAATATGACCTAACATCTATGCTCATGAAGAGGAAACAAATAAAATGTGTAAAGAACTAGAGGAAGAGAAACAGATTATGGCCATCCATAAAGAAATAGAGGAAGATAAAAACAAAGAGATTATGGCCATCCATAAAGAAATACAGGAAGTTGCAGCCAAACAGTTTGTGGCCTTTAGAGAGGAAATACTTAAATCACTGAAACAATAAAAGAAACAGAGGATTGTTCAAACAAACAACTGAAGGAATTGAAGGAAAAACAGGAAAACACAATCAGACAGGTTAAGGAAATCAACAGAATGACTCAAGATCTGAAGATACAATTAGAAAAATTGAAGAAAACACAAACAGAGAAAATCATGGAGAGGGAAACCTAGGAAAGAAAACAGGAACTATGGAGATAAGCATAACCAACAGACTACAGAGATGGAAGAAAGAATCTCAGGTGTGGAAGATACAATGGGAAAAAAAATCAATGTATTTGTCCAAGAAAATGTTAAATCTAAAAAATTTCTGGACCTAATCTGATTGGCCTGCTCTTTGATCACCTTCCCCTGAGGGGGAGCAGCCTTACCAGGCCACAGAAGATGACAATGCAGCCCCTCCTGATGAGATCTGATAGACTAAGATCAGAAGAAAGGAGAAGAGGACCTCCCCTATCAGTGGACTTGGGGAGGGGCATGCATGAAGAAGGGGGTGAGAGGGTGGGATCTGGAGGGGAGAAGGGAGGGACTTATGGGGGGATACAAAGTGAATAAAGTGTAATTAATAAAAATTTTTAAAAAATTTCTGACACAGACCGTCCAAGAAATCCAAGACAACATGAAAAGACAAAATCTAAGAATAATAGGAATAGAGGAAAAGGAAGATTCCCTCCTCCAAGACCTAGAAAATATTTTCAACAAAATTATAGAAGAAAATTTCCCCAACTTAAAGGAGAGGCCTATAAGAATACAAGAGGCCTAGAGAACACATAATGAATTAGACCAGAAAAGAAAATCCTCCCGCCACATAATAATCAAAACAGTAAGTATACAGAAAAAAGAAAAAATACTAAAAGCTACAACGGGAAAAGGCCAAGTAACACATAATGGCAAAGCCATAACAATCACACCTGACTTCTCAACAAAGACTATGAAAGCCAGAAGGGCCTGGATGTATATCATGCAGGCTCTAAGAGAAAACACAGATGTCAGCCCAGGCTACTATACTCAGCAAAACTCTCAGTCCTCATAAACAGAGAAAACAAGATATTCAATGATGAAAACAGATTTCAACAATACCTACACACAAATCCTGCATTGCAGAAAAGACTAGAGAGAAAAATACAACCCAAGAAAACTAGCTACTTTCAAGAAAACACAGGAAATGATTAACCTCACTACAGTAAAACAAAAAGCAACCAAACACACCACCTTATGACCACAGCCAACATCAAAATCAAAGGGATCTAACAGCCACTGGTCATTAATCTCTCTCAACATCAATGGACTCAATTCTCCAATAAAAAGACATAGACTAACAAAATGGATGCGTAAACAAAACCCAACAATGTGTTGCATGCAAGAAACACACCTAAGTCACAAAGATAGACATCACCTGAGGATAAAGGGCTGGAAGATGGCTTTTTAAGCAAATGGACCCAAGAAGCAAGCAGGAGTAGCCATTCTAATATCTAATAAAGTAGACTTTCAACCAAAATTAATCAAAAGAGATGGGGAAAGACACTTCATACTCATCAAGGGAAAATTCCACCAGGAAGACATCACAATCCTGAACATCTATACCCCAAATACAAGGGTACCCACATTTATAAAAGAAACAATGATAAAACTTCAACCATACATAGATCCCTACACATTAATAGTGGGGACTATTAATAGTGAGACTTCAACACCCCACTCTCAACAAAGGACAGGTCAACAAAACAGAAATTAAACAAAGAAACAATGTCTCTAACAGAGGTCATGAATCAAATGGACCTAACAGACATTTACAGAACCTTACACCCAAACACAAAAGAATTTACCTTCTTCTCAGCACCTCATGGAACCTATAATCCCTTGTATCCTATCTGATCACCATGGAATAAAGCTGATCCTCAACAACAACAGAAATAGCAAAAAGCCTACACACACATGGAAACTGAACAACTTGCTACTAAATGACAGCTGGGTCAGGGAAGAAATAAAGAAAGAAATTAAAGTCTTCCTAAAACTCAATGAAAATGAAGACACAACATACCCAAACTTGTGGAACACAATGAAAGCAGTGCTAAGAGGAAAGTTCATAGCACTACGTGCCTTCAAGAAGAAATTCGAGACAGCTCATTCAAGCAACTTAATGGCTCACCTAAAAACCCTAGAAAAAGAAGAAGAGGACACACCAAAAAGAAGTAGATGGCTGGAAATAATCAAACTTAGGGCTGAAATCAGTCAATTAGAAACAAATAAAACAATTCAAAGAATCAATGTAACCAAGAGCTGGTTCTTTGAGAAAATCAACAAGATAGACAAACCTAGCCAAACTAACTAAAAGGCAAAGAGACACTATCCAAATCAACAAAATCAGAAATGAAAAGGAGGACATAACAACAGACATTGAGGAAATCCAAACAATCATTAGGACTTACTTCAAAAGTCTATATGCCCCAAAATTTGAAAATCTAAATGAAATGGACAATTTTCTTGATCGATTTGACTTACCAAAGATGAATCAAGACCAGGTAAATCAATTAAATAGTCCTATATCCCCTAAGGAAATAGAAGCAGTCATGGAAAGTCTCCCATCCAAAAAAAGCTCAGGACCAGATGGTTTCAGCGTAGAATTCTACCAGATCTTTAAAGAAGAGCTAACTCCAATTCTCTTCAAACTATTCCACAAAATAGAAACAGAAGGAATATTACCAAACTCATTTTATGAAGCCACAGTCACCTTGGTACCTAAACCTCACAAAGACCCAACAAAAAAAGAGAATTTCAGGCCAATCTCCCTTATGAACACTGATGCAAAAAAACTCAACAAAATACTTGCAAACTGAATACAAGAACACACCAAAGATATCATCCACTATGACCAAGTAGGCTTCATCCCAGGTATGCAGGGGTGGTTCAATATATGGAAATCCATCAATGTGATCCACCACATTAACAAACTGAAAGAAAAAAACTACATGATAATCTCCCTAGATGCTGAAAAAGCATTTGACAAAGTCCAACATCCATTCATGTTTAAAGTCTTGGAGAGATCAGGGATACAAGGCACATATCTAAACATAGTAAAGGCAATATACAGCAAGCCTATAGCCAACATCAAACTGAATGGAGAGAAACTTAAAGCAATCCCACTGAAATCAGGGACAAGACAAGGCTGCCCACTCTCTCCATATCTCTTCAACATAGTTATGGAAGTCCTTTCTAGAGCAGTAAGACAGTTGAAGGAGATAAAGGGAATACAAATTGGAAAGGAAGAAGTCAAATTATCATTACTCACAGATGATATGATAGCATACCTGAGTGACCCCAAAAACTCTACCAGGGAACTCCTACAGCTGATAAACACCTTCAGCAAAGTGGTCGGATACAAAAAAACTGAGTCCCTTGAAAAGGATACTGCTTTCCAACCGGTAGATCTGCCCAAGGGATGGCTGTTCAGTGTGCTCCACGTTCCCAGGTCTGTAAGCTGTCACCCAAGCTGGGGTGGGCATTGGTGATGCATATATCTTTGAGTCATTTCTGCTTCTGTAAATAACCCCTCACCCATATTCCTATAAGTAGTCCCAAAAAAGACCATTGCCTCACTTTGGTGGCATCCACCCTTTGATTTGTCATGGTTCCCTGTCTGGGGTACCAGTAGATACATGTGAATACAGCAGGAAAGCTTTGTCACACAACAGAATTTCTACATTTGAAGACTTAAAAGTTTCCGATGAGGCTGCATTTCAATAACCTTATAGTAACTGGAAACATCATTAATTTCATCATTTACTACCTCAAATCTGCTGAACTTCCCAGCTCAGCAACGCAGCATATGTCAGAGATTGGGCGGTTACTTCTATTACCATGGAGCTGTCTATTACACAGAGAGTGTCATTCTGCAAAGTTCTCGCCCAGGAAAAGATCTAAATCCTAAGTAAAGTTTCTGCTAAAAGTGTGTTGCGTTGGTATGACCGTATGGTTAAAAAAGAAGGCACTTGAAGTCAGGGCCGTCTGTATTATCAGTTGGACCTATATTAGGAATACAGTTTGCTCCCATGTTCAGCACAGACAATATTAACACCATAGGAAGTCAGTTTGTAGTTCTGTCATTTCTCTCCCTCACCAGTGGACTTTAGCATTACATGTAAAGAGAAGCTCTTGTGTACTGTATGGAAGCATCACCTGTCAATAAAAGGCCAATGGCCTATTAGCTGAGGCAGGAAATAGAAGGTGGGAGTTCTGGCAGACAGGGGTGAACTCTGGGATAAGGTCAGAGGGGAAATTCACCCTGACTCTGAGGAAGATGGGTGCATGAAACTGAGGAGAGCCATGTGACACACATAGACCAGAATAAACAGGTAAAATAAGTTATGTGCTGGTTAGGGAATGAACCAAACCTCATGGCTTAGGCATTTATTCAAAAATAATAAAGCCTCAGAGTCATTATTGCGGGAACTGGGGCATGGGGTGGAAAAGCCCATGGTGACAGTTACCTATCATGCCCTGCTAACTAGAACACTGACAAACCCTAGCTGAGAAACTGCCAAAGGCATGTCAGGGGTCCAGAACAGACTAAGCTGACTTTGGGTACAATGGACCCAATCAATATGTGCCGTGAACACAAAGAGCACTGAGAATGGGAACTAAGGAAGACAGGACTCTCACTGCTATGCAGAAATATGCAATAACTAACAGCAAAACAAGGGTGACATACTACCACCAGGAAAAAAATAAATGGGAAGCACTTTAGCTAAGACAAGAAGGACAGAAGAATTAGAGGAAATAAGGTGGGAAAGCTTTGAGGTGAGAGAGATAATTCTACACTCAAGCCAAAGTACCCCAAACCCAAGAGGTGGAGAAAAAACAGAGTGAAGAGAGCGAAGCTTGAAATGCCCACAAGAGTCCATTCCCCTCTCCACATGCTGTGGAGACAGCTTGAGCTTAATCTCAGATATGAAAGGAGGCTTTCAATTATTCCAAACTTGGTTGTCAGATGCTTCAGATTCTCATTTATTAGACAAAGCTGACATCAGCATGGAGGCTTGATTGATAAGGCAAAGCCAGAATGAAATTAGAGCCTTTAAGGGCCATTGCAGGGAGTCAAGTGAAATTCAAAGGGCTGGCGAAAGATTCAGCAAGAGAAATGAGGAAGTAGAGACAGCAGGTGCTGAGATGCAGGGCCAAACTTTGGGCATAGCGCAGGGAAGTCTAATGGAGGAAAAGAGGGGTTGGAATAGAGGGACATGGAGGGGACAGTAGCTCCACAAGGAGACCAACAAAACTAAAAGAACTGAGCCCAGGGGTTCCTGCAGAGATTGATGCACCAGTGGAGGACCATGCATGGAGAGGACCTAGACTCCCTGCTCAGATGTGGCCAATTAGCAGCTCAGTCTCCATGTGGATCTCTGAGTGAGGGGAGCAAGGGCTGCCTCAGTCATGAACTCAGTTGACTGCTCTTTGATCACTTGCCCCTGATGATGCAGCCTTGCCAGGCCACAGAGGAAGAGGATCAAAGCAGTCCTTATGAGACTTGATAAGCTATGGGCAAATGGCAATAGTGGAGAACTCCCCCTTTCAGTGGACTAGGGGAAGGGGATGAGGGGAAGAGGGAGAGAGAGTGGGACTGGGGGAGTTTAGGGGAGGGGCTTCACTGGGGATATATAATGAATAAATTGTGAAAAAAATTAAAAATCTATCTCATTGGTCAGCAGACAAGCATGGTAAAAAAAAAAAAGATGGATGTGAGAATACACTTTAAGTTTGCTCTGGCAACTGGCAGCATGCTTAAAGTAGCACATCTCAGCAAATGCAGAAATGAGGAGGGAGGGACAGATTAGAAGAAAGGGATTGTTCAGCTCTGAAAGGCTGAGCTTTAGACACCTGTGGAGCCCAGGCAAGAGCTGCACAGACTGGCTTTGAAGGGGCTCCAGCAGGCCCAAGCATGGCAAACATGGCTCTGGAAGGCTTTGCACTTCTCTCCATTCCCTTCTCCTTGCCGAGATCCAATCCTTAGATTACATTCCTGAAGATAGCTACCAAGGTCAAATTCCCTCCATTGGCCTCTTCCTCCTCCAGAGGCTGACTGTCAAGATCCAGCTATCAAAGTATTGATGTCCAACAATCAAAAGCCCCCTTTGCCCACACTAACTAACTTGTCCAATCAAAATTAAACACCTCACCCTAGCATGAAGTTTCCTCTTTTACCCTTATAAACTGTCATTTCCCTATGGACCATGTCTGTCTCTATCCAGAGGCAGTCCTTTGTCCCTCTGGGCAAATACCTCTCCCCGTCTCCCTTGTTCCTTTCCCCTTCTCCCTTGTCTTCTATTTCCTGTCTTTGTCTCATATTCTCTGCCCTTAGTACCCCTGGGGCACATACTTCTCTTTTATGCGAGGTCTTGGCATATTTTGCCAAGTGGCATATTTTGTGCCCACTTTGAGGTACTTTTCAGGTTGCACTGAGCTGAAGCCAAAAGTGGGTTTGTAACTCTAGCAGAGAGGCGATGCTACAGGAAGATTAAGGCCATCAACTTTTGGGACACAGTCAAGAATGAAGCTATGTGTGGAGACTTCTGATTGCTTGTGAGAAAAGTCCAAGAAAACAGCACAAGGTTTCTGTGATTTCCACCCTCCAAAGCCCAAGATTGTTCTTGGAATGTGCTTTCATGCCCCTCACAACTATTCACTTCTTCTGATTGCCTATCATCTTATTATTATTATTCAGATGTTGTTTCCAAGCTCTGGTTGTCCTTGTGACTATACACAACCTAAACTCATCTGAACATGCCTTGCCCTTGTGCTTGGATACAGCTTGAACTCATGTGAACTTTGCTCATGTGGCCTTGCATAACCCTCAATATAAATTGTCTGATGCTCTGAATAAACTTGGAAGTCGTATGATAATCTAGTGTTGCAGACTGGTCTGTTCCTATGTATTCCACTGCTAATTGCTGGCTCCCAAGATCTGACTGCTATTCAGAAAAGCACATTCTCATGTACACCTGCCTTTGTTGTGTAAACCTTGCTCTACCTAATTTAAAGATGATTAGTTAATAAAGATGCTGAAGCCTGTGACTGGGCAGAAGAGAAGTAGGTGGAGCTTAGGTTCCCAGGCTTGGGGTCTCTTCTTCTTGAGGAAGAAGAGGAGAAAGGAGGCCCTCGGCAACTGGATGAAATGGAACAGAAGCAACAACAGACAGGAACTATTAAGGCAAGTAACATTGGGTTTGTAGCAGGGAATAGCTTAGAGGGTTGATCCCTGCCCAGTCACTGTGCTTTAATGCTTTTATAAATCCAAGAGGTCTCTGTTTCAATTATTTGGGAACTAGTGAAGGTAGAGACACCCTCTAGAGTCTAATATCTGTGCCCAATGTGGGAGAAGAAATTTTAAAGAACCTAAGCTTAGGATACAAAATTCTTAGAAAAAGGCACACTGTTTCTTTTTCTAAAAAGGCTGAGAACACAGACTGTGCCTTTCAAGCTATAGCTGGGAAGAGGGGGAGGAGACGGGGTGGTAAGTTCCTTACCAAAGGTGGTTTTTTTTATCCCCAAACCTTGAAAGGTTGGGAAAGTGCACTAGCTTGGCCTGCTAGGTTGGCACATATGCTTCCACAGGCCAGACCATTTCACAGACGCAGCTACTGGCTGCTGCCGCAGGCATCAAGCTTGACTCACAAGGAGCGAGGAGGTCAAACATCCAGTGGACACAGAGCTTGCCAGCAGGAAAGCAGAGACTAACCTCAGCCCAGTCCCTGCTCTTGGGAAAAACTTCCTGGAGACCACAACCCAATTGTGGAACTGGGGAACCAGCAGCCTTCTAATGGAGCTAAGGGATCAAGCAGCGTTAACCACCTAGATTAAAAAACAAGGAATTCACAATGACAGGGCATTTGGATTCTGTTTGAGTTTGTTTTCTGCAGCATACAAATAATTTTTTCAGTGATGATTTCAGTTTTGTATATCCTCTTTGAGAGAGAGCAGAATAAGATAGACTTAGAGAAGGTGGGCACTGAGAAAATGATTTCTGGATTAGAGACATAGAACAGATTAAAAATAGCTCCAGATGAAAAAAAAAAGTCCACAGGAGCTCGAGGTAATTGCATGACAGCCCATTGAGATACTGAATAAAAATGCTTTTCCTACTGGGAGACTAGATATTATATGTGTACTCTCAAGGTTCAATTACTGGATAAAGGTCTATATGCTAAATTAGAAATGCAGGCCCTGTTTGATGTTGCCTTGGAGCAAAGCCATTTAATGGCATACATGCTTCATGTTACAGTGTTTAGAGAGAGCTGAAAGATGTGCACTATACCATAGGTTCATATTCAGAATTCCAATGGGCTTTTGCCTTGAATTCATGAGAGGATAATTCTGAGGTTTCTTTTTTGTTAGAGAAAGAGACTATCATGGAGGTGCCTTGCAGATTAGGGCTGATGCTACTTTGGCAAGTGTATCCATTGGAATGTAAGAGCTTTTTGGACATTATGACACAGAAAATGTTACAGATGTATCTTTCAGTCCTGCTGGACAAGCACTTATGGAGAGGTCTAACAAATTTAAAAAGAGAGATGCTCATAGAACAGAAGGGATAGTTACATTACGCTTTGTTGGCTTTGAATATTTTTTAAGTCAATGAGACAAGTTATACAATCATTAAAAAAATACAGGGTTTTAGAAAGGACAGCTGAATTAGATCAGCATATAAAGGTCCTAAATCAAAAACGGAAGGAAGGAGGAATGTTGCGTTGGGGAGGAGATTTTACACTTGTTCCAACAGAAAAAAAGAAAGCTATGTTCTCCATCCAAATTGGTGGAAATCAGATTTGGCAGAGGAAGACCCTCTGGAGATCTTGGCTACAGAGAGGAAGAAGGACATTGAAAAGACCAAGATAGGTAATATATATGCTGGCCCCCTCTACTTGGAAACAGCCGTGAGACTGGCTGAGGTATGTGTCTTTGCAAAGACAATACATCTTCTGGACTACAGAATCCTTATGAATTTTTCGTATATGTCATCCTTTCCTATGACACGGATAGAGACTTATGTTGCAGTCTGGTTATACAGTCCAAACCAGCATATAAAGGAAGACAGATGTCTTTCATCTGCTCAGAGGTCAGGGGATCAACTTCGATTGGTCCTGTGACTTACACATGCCATGCATGTGTGGTTACAGAGCTGTATATTGCCTGTGAGAACTTCTATGTTTACAGAATAAAAGGACCAAACATCAATGAAGTTGGATAAAACCTGACAAGAGTCATCTCCAAGATGCTGAGATGCTGACCCGTTTATTCCAGCATCCTGCGTGATCCAGCCTCAGACTGCTTCAGACACTGTCCCATCAAAGCTAGCTTCCAGGACAGCTTCAAGGGAAAAGCTTCTGATCCCAGTTGTTCCAACTTCACAGACTGTTCCAAACAAAGCTTCATTTAAGCCTGCATTTTCTTAGCATTTAGAGACAGGACAACAAATGTTACTGCTAGATTGCTTAACCATTTTTCTCAATTTCCTTTGGACTTGCAGAAAGGTATCCTCTGCCCCAAACCAGCAGGAAGCACTCTCAAGAAAAATAACACCCCATTCCCTTAGGTTGAGTGGTTGTTATACTGGGTGATGGAGGCTAGTCATTATGAAGGGGTTGCTTACAAGTTATAAATGGCCTTGATCAGGGAAAAAAGCAAGGTAAAAGAAGTTAGACTCAGGGATTTCTCTTTCCTCTTCTTTCCTCTATTCTTCTTTCTTTCTTAGGTAAGGGGAATGGAGTTTGGAAAAAAAAGGGGGAATATGGGACTATCATACAAGAATAATAGAAGAAAAGGGTAGATTATTGAATCTATACTTAAGCAATAGAACCATCATTATTCTCGAATATTTTTGATACCTTGGTATAGAATATTGTATGTTTATACAAAAAGAGGTTATTTTTGTTGACATTAGTATAGGTTTTTTTATATTGATACACATGTATATATGTTTCAACTCTTGTATAAGGTATTAGACCTATATAACTCATTTATAAATGCAAGGTATATTTCCAGTCCTTTTAAAAGCTGCTTTATAAATGGTTTAGAATAATTAAAAATACAAAGTCAAATCAAACTCATGGTCATGTCAGGTACTAGTCTAGTTTATCACAAAAATCACGGAGTGGAACAGAGCATTGGGTCAGCCATGTGTGTAATGCCCTGAAGCACAGCTACATATAATCAGACTGTGGAACAGTTTGTGTCTCTAGTGCTTTAAAGATTATACATGTGAGTAATATTTAATTATATACGATGCATGTTCTTTTCTTAAAATTCATGATAGATTTTTTTTTAATTCTATGATGACTTGAATTTAAAGTTGCAGAGATATTTCATCCATGGCTTATTTCAGGTTTTTCTCTTATTAAAAAAATTCAAACTGTCTAAAACAAAATCCACATTCTGGAAACTTGGCACTGGCAGCATTTTTGTAGGAATGAGTGTTTATCTTATTCTACAAATGAACAAAAATGATGTTTCCCTACCACCTCTTTTTATATTTACATGTCTTTTTAAAACGGTGTCTCTCTCAGTTTGTAGCTAGCCCCTGAAACTCACTTTGTAGACCACGCTGATCACTAACTCAACAGAGCTCTCCCTGCCTCTGCCTCCTGAGTGCTGAGATTAAAGGCATGTACTACCATGCACAGCTTTCTCTTTTTACACTTCTAAATAGGTGAGTGAATTTTCAGCATCTCACTTCCTTAGTGCACAGTGGCCCATCGTTTGTTGATCACCTAAGACTGCTATGAGGGTAATTAATCCTACTACAACTTGTTATTGGTCTTCCAAACAAAATGTGGAATATGAATACACAGAAAGAACAAATTAGTTTTCAGAGGCTGCTGAAGAAGAAAGAAAAGAAAAGAAAAGAAAAGAAAAGGAAAGGAAAGGAAAGGAAAGGAAAGAAGGAAGGAAGGAAGGAAGGAAGGAAGGAAGGAAGGAAGGAAGGAAGGAAGGAAGGAAGGAAGGAAGGAAGGAAGGAAGAAAGAAAGAAAGAAAGAAAGAAAGAAAGAAAGAAAATGGATGTCAAATGTCTCACTGGCCATCCAGCTGGAATGTGGTCAGTAGAGATGTCCCACAACAGCCCACGTGCTCCAGGTTTGGTTATGAACCTATTGTTAGATGATGGAATACTGTGGGTGGGAAGAAGTTAGACCGGTGGGTATGTTTCATTGAAAGAGATGTTAGCATAAGAATGCTCTCATTCTTGCTCTGAACTGGTTTCTCCCCTTCTGATTACATCTTCTTCTAGCCTCTGCTCTCCTTGTGGTTTACTGCCTTCACATATGCCCAGAGGTAACAGGGCCAATGACTGTCCACTGAAATTTCTGAGCCTATGTGTGAAAACTCCATGACTAGTAAGTTAAATTTCTCAGGTTTTTGTGGCAGTAACAGAAAGCTGATAATAAAGTTTCCTTATTACTGCTGTGATAAACCAACTTGGGAGAGGAAAGGCTTTTATTTGGCTTATACATTATATGGTCCATCATCCTGGAAGGCTAAAGCAGGAACTCAAAACAGGAAAGAGGAGACAAGAACTGAAGCAGAAACAGTGGAGGAAGGCTGCTTATTGGCTTGCTACCTCTAGCCTCTTTTTCTTTTTTCTTTCTTTTTTTTTAATTTATTACAGTTTATTCACTTCGTATTCCCCTGTAGCCCTCTCTCTCATCTCCTTTAGATCCCTTCCTCCTTCCCTCATCTCTTCCCATGCCCCTCCTCCAGTCCACTGATAAGGATGGTCCTCCTCCCCTTCCATCTGATCTTAGCCTATCAGGTCTCATCAGGACTGGCTACATTGTCTTCCTCTGTGGCCTGGTAAGGCTGCTAGCCCCTCAGGGTGGGGATCAAAGAGCCCACCACTGAGTTCATGTCAGAAACAGTCCCTATTCCCATTACTATGGAACCCACTTGGACACTGAACTGCCATGGGCTACATCTGTGCAGGGGTTCTAGGTTATCTCCATGAATAGTCCTTGTTGGACTATCAGTCTCAGAAATGATCCCTGAGCCCAGACTTTTGCTCTCCTTGTGGAGCTCCTGTCCTCTCCAGGTCTTTCTATCTCCCCCTTCTTTCATAAGATTCCCTGCACTCTGACCGAAGTTTGGCTGTGAGTCTCAGCATCTGCTTTCATACCCTGCTGGGGAGAGTCTTTCAGAGGCCCTCTGTGGTAGGCTCCTGTCCTTTTCCGTTTTCTCCCTCTTCTGATGTCCATCCTGTTTGCCTTTCTGAGAGAGGATTGGTCATCTTACCCAGGGTCCTCCTTCTTGCTTAGTTTCTTTAGGTGTACAGATTTTAGTATGATTATCCTATATTATTTGTCTAATATCCACTTATCAACCTAGGAGTGGTTTCACCCACAGTGGGCTGGGCCCACCCATATCAAGCACACATCAAGAAAATTTCCCACAGACATGTGCTCAGGTCAATCTGATGGAGGCGACTCCTCAATTGAGGCTCCTTGTTTTAGCTGACTCCAGCTTGTATTAATTTGACAAAATCTATGTCAGCTGACTTAACATAGAAGGCCTGATTTGGAACCATTGATTAGGCAATTTTAAATATTACAATCAGCCCCTCCACGAAAAAAAAAAAAGAAGTAAAACTAAATATTTATTATGGAAGAAGTGCTGTGTAAACTCACAAGAGGAGTATAACAAAACATTGTCATGTTTTCAATAGTGCAAAAGTACTAGTAGGAAAGCATGAAACATAAGGTCTGTGCTTGCTCCTCTACACTACTATATGCTGATTTTAATAATCAAATCATGTCCATTTGGATCTTCATGTCCACTCATGTTCAAGACAACGAGGCAGTGTGTATGCATCTTAACGAAACGTGGAAATGCCCTCCAGACACTTAACAGCAGAAGAGAAGTCTAGAGTCCAAGAGTTTTAACTCTTTTCTATGCAGCACACATACAAATCTTAGGTCAGCTCTTCCCTTCTTTGTAATGCTGTCCCAAAGGCAGGGGTTCTTAAAAGACAAGACATTAACTGGACACATGTCCAGTTAGTTTTTTGAGAGTTTCATGCAATGTATTCCAAACATATTCGCCTTCTAATTCTCCCCTTCCTTGTCTACGTAACTGTTTGTCCTTTTTAGAACCATTCAAGACCAGGTTTGCTGCCTAAATGCCTTACTGTGTGCTTTTATGTTGGGCATGATTGGTTTTAATATTATATTTCAGAAGTCAAGAAACTCAAGTTCAATTGCTCACCCTATACCTCAGAAGCTCTGGGAAACTGAAGAACTCTTCCTTGACTTCTCGAGTTTAATTTTCTTGTTTGCACCTGAAATTGGTGATTTTATTCAAAGTTCATCTTTATGGTTGATTATTAACTTGGATTATATAAACTATTGGTGGAATACTGAAAATTTTTAAATATATTTTCCAAAACGTACACATTTTATTATTATTAGGGGTTATTTGAATTATAAGTTAACAGATTTCAGCTGAACCTGTTTATGGGCGTAATCGAAATGTTATAACAGATGTATATGATATATTACTGCTAGCTTTACTCGCCATGCTGTGCAATAAAACTCAAAGAACTCTGACTGAAACCTTGAACTCTTTCATTAATAGGTAAACAGTATACGATTATTATTCAAAGTACAACAATATATAAATGCCATTCACAACAAAAAAAAAAGACCAACTGGAGTACTTTTTTTTTGTATAATTAGTAGAAAACTGGACTTCAGTATTTAAAAGTATTTGTTACCATTGCTTATAGTCATGTTTTACTCTAATAAGTTTATTAGCAAAAAACAGAGGCTATTTTTATAGATTTAAAACAGATGTAACAGACTGAAGCTCTCTAACCCATGATAGCAAGAGCCTGGAGGCCATCACATCGCACTAAGTGTGGTGGTTTAAATGAGAGGCTCCCTCACAAGTGTGAACACTTGCTCTCTAGCTGGTGATGCTTGTGGGAGGCTCAGCCCTGCAGGAGGAAGTAAATCACTAGAGGCAGGTGTTGAAGGTTCAAAGCCACATGCCATTCCCAGTTTCCTCTTTCTGCTTGATGTCTGTAGGTCAAGATGTGAGCCCTTTCCTTCCACCATGCAGTTACTCCACCATCATCTATCTACCCTAACCCTCTGGAGCCATAAGCTCAAGTAAATACTTTCTTCCACTAGTTGCCTCAGTCACAGTGTTTTATCATAGCAATAGAAAAGTAACCAATACAGGAAAAAAAATTAAATGGAAACTCTCCAGGGGACCACTGCTGTGGCACTAAACTTGCTTGAGGAATTACACGGTGTGCACTTCTGACAATTCTGCGAGCAGAGGACTCCAAGGGAACTGAGTCACAGAAAGCCTCTAAGCATTCAGAGGCTTGCTTCAGGACTCTGCCAGACTGGCAAAGTGAAAATTGTTTCTGTGTGCTTTTAGAAAGAACGAGAATGACTGATAATTTGGGGGTACTCTGGAGCCCTCTGGTCTTTGCAGGCCATCTCTTACAACATCTATTCTGCAGGGCCTAACCTTACTGCAGCCCAGTGCGGTTGCAGGAAGGAAAATGCTTGACTGAGCTCCTTCCAGCCATCCTATTATGTGCGTGGGCATAATGGAGTCTGAGAAGCAGCTGAGAAGTTGGCATTCCAGGACACAGCCTCACTGGTAGATGAGACTTAGTTGCTCTATACATTTCTCTCCTGTCACCGTGCTACTTAAGGCTGCTACACTACAGATCCTTTCATCCAGTACAAAATTACACTTTTGTCCAAAGCAAGCCCCAAAATGCCAGTGCTGGTGACTATGTCCTAACCAGAAGGACCCTGACTAGATAAACAAAAACTTAAATTTGGCATTCCCTAGGAATCTCATAAGGCAGGTTTCTGTTTACAAAGAAAGTGTTACACTGTCTCCAGAGTCTACTATCTGGGCAAAGGCATCTAGTTCTAGTCCCTACTTGACAGGTCTCTGAACAACCTTCACCTACTGTAAGACAACCCCCTCCTCAAATGTCACAAAAAATCTGCCTGCTTTCTCACTGAGCTGCTGTCCTCTACTCTTCGACACAGCCCCACAATCTGTTCCATCAATAAACTCTTTCTTCTACCCATAGAATGGTGATTTCACTGTGTCCTCACTGGAAATTACCACCTCCTCCAAAAAATAATGCAGTTTGAATATACTGCATAGATATCAAGAGTCAGACAGACACGGAAAAAGCCCGGAAAGATTTTTAAAGTACCATGACTTAAAATGTTAAAGATTTAATTAAAAAAAAAAACAGACAAAAATAAGTAGATGGGTGATGAAAGAAGAGAGAGATGTTTAACTAAATACTGTGACCAAAGAGAGGAAGAGGAAAATGAAGAGGAGGAGGACAGGAGGACCTTTGATGACTCCTTAGTAGCAGACACACCTGAAAAAAAAATGTCAGCTAGGAATATGTCCACAGAAACTCCTGATGTTGAAAAGCAAAGATGGCTGAAAAAAGTGAAATAAAATATCTAAGACTGTGAAACTAGTAGAGATGGTGACATGCACCCATCCCTGCTGGGGGAAAATGAGCAGGAAAAAATGCATGAATCAACAATACCAGACACCAAACAACAGACACAGAATCACAACAAACACCCAGGGACATCACCTTTACACTAAGGAAAATAAAGGAGTCTTCAGAGAAGCCTGAAGACAAAAAAAAAAAAAAAAAAAAAGTCTGACTCCAGATTAATAAAGGAACCACAGAAGCAAAATAAGATAAGAAAGAATGAAATGGGCTGGGGAAGACAGCTCAGTTCAAAGTTGAAAATTAAAAAAAAAAAAAAAAAAGATGTTGAAGTGCTTACTGTACGAGCATGAGGCGCTGAGACTTTCTCCAGAACCAACATTTTTTTTTTTAATTAACAAAATCTGGACTTGATGGTGCACACTTGTACTCAACCCAGTACTGAGAGGCAGAGGCAGGTGAATTCCCTGGACTCACTGGCCAGCCATCCAGCCTACTTCCAGGCCAGTGTGAAAAGTCTCAAAAAAAAAAGGAGATGTCATCTGTGAAATGATACTAGAGGGTATCTCTGACCTCCACATGAATGCACACCCATACATAAATGTACTCTCACACACATATATGAACACACACGTATACAGCGCACAAACAAACATACACATAAGGGAAGATGCAGAGTTAAGGGCAGGAAAGGCACCCTAAGCTCTGACTTGTGTTGCTGGTTCAGGAAATAGAGTGATCGCCTGCTAGACAGCGCAATAGGCAGCTCCTGGGCAGCTCCCGTTGAACAGCCTGGTGAGACAGGTGTGAGGAACTGTCATGGGGACACTGATAGTTTCATACTTTGAATGACCATTGTTCCTCTGTCTTTCTTCGAGGTGCCAACTTCCTTCCTGTTAATTTATACTGTGAAAGTTCTAGTTCTGGGTTCACCAGGCCATAGTGACCATGTGTGAAGAGCACTGGATCATGTCTTTGACTAACAAGAATTAGAGAAAACGCAGGGACCAGATTAAATCCATGGTATCATCTACAGCGCTTGAGAGGAAAATCAAATAAAGACTAAATGAAAAGCCAAAGAAGAGATACTGTAGATGCTCAGTAAGGGGAAAGAATACTGTTGACTCAGCCACACGACTTTCTCATAGATAATTTGAGCTCCGACATTCGTCATTTAATTGCTGTGTGGGTTCTGTAGCGGGTACTGGCATCCATCAGTGTGCCGAGGTACAGGATGCTGGAGGATGGCCAGCATCCACAGGAGTTAATTGAGCAAAAGGGGGCATGGGGAAAGCATCATCAAAGGTTGAGAAGGAAAATGGCAGAAAAGACAGCAGGGCATAGTGGAGAATTATGGGTGATGTTAATGAACTAAAGGCAAATAAGACTTTTGCCAACATCTGCAAAAGAGGGTAAATGTACAAACCCATGGAAGTATCAGTAATGATTATAGTGTCTCTCTACGTTCAGTGGTCAAAAGCAGGAGCTACCTGCAGGTAGTTGGAAGGAACCAGGCCACCACTGCTCCTCAGCCTTCAGAGCAGCACTGCCTGATGTTGTCTGCCCTGGACTTATGATGCCATGGACTATGAGAACTTCACACTGCCTGCAGCTCACAGGAAACTTCATGGGATTGCATGGATACACTGCAGGGAAAAGAGCTAATAAAATGATTTTGACACTGTTTCCCCTATTAGAGAAATAGAAATGTTTGCTAATTAAAAGAATTTTTACAGTATATATAAAATACACATGATGGCCCAGGCATACAAGAGGCTAGAGAAACAAAAAAGAGTCAATAAGCAATGTCTGGACCATTTCAGAAGATCACTTTCTTCTAGAAGATGTGCAGCCAGGAAGACAGAGGCTGAGATAAGGAAACACTGGAGGAGGGGGAGAGACAAAAGAGGAAAGGAAACACAGAAAGTGACCAAAAGACAAACAGAAGAATTTGAGGACATTGACAGAGGCAAAAAGAAGGAGAATAATCACTACTTTGTTTTTATTTTTTTGAAATTGAAATTGAAATTTGAAATTGAAAATATAACTATTTTTTCGTATACTATATTCTGATTAACCCCCCTCTAACTCCTCAGAAAAGGAGAGTGGGGGAGCTGCACGCGATCGGCACACTCACATTCAAGATTCTTCATGCCTGAATTCATCACACAGAAGAAAAGACACGTATGTATGTATATACATGTGCATATATGCATGTGTGTAGTATGTATGTATGTATGTACACAGTTACAGACATAAACAAACGTGGGGAGTTGCGTAAATAACCTTCAGATAGCCCTAACATGTGGAACGTTCTCACAGAATATGAATTTTGTATGCGTTGCTGTGCTTTCTTCTCAGTACTAATAGAAGACGGCCTGCGTCTATTCTCTAGGAAACAATTTTTCTTTATAATATCTCCCCTCAGGCTTTTTCTTTTCTTGGCTGAGTAATTGTTCCTTTTCGGCTTCTTTGTGATTCTAATGTTCTAAACTTTTAATTATCTTTATTGGTTTCCTGTGCATCCCCTGTAAATCTCTCCCAGCCCACTGGAGAGTAATCTAATAACAAGAAGCACATGCATTTGCATAGAATAGACGAGCTACACGGGCCTCATTTCCTTTGACCACTGCCACCTCCCTGTCATAGAGACATTACAGTGATCAGACCAATGAGGGAAAGGCACAGAGACTAGATACACAAGAAAACTAAAGGCATGGACAGGAGCATGGGTTCAGGGGCAGGTCACAGAGTGTAGCGAATGAAAAGGAGAAACAGAAAGTGGGAGCCACACCTGGGGCTGCTTGTGTGCATGAAAAGCCTCTTTTCCTTTACTCTACTAGGCATTGAAAGGGTAAGGCAATCGAGTGTAGAGCCCGGTTAAATGTAGGCCATCCTACCCACTGAATGAGTGTGGTTTGTAGCAGTGAAGTCTATACCCATATAAAGACTTGGAGTATCTTCATGTGAGTGAGCCAGAGGAAACACAATGACTGCTAAACTAGGACAAAAGTCACAGAAATTGAAGCTTCAAAAGACATGCAGAGGATGCTAATGGACAAGGGAAGAAAAGCTCATGACAGAGACGGAAGAGGAAGAAGCAAAGCATCAGGGAGTGTGGACGAGGACAGTGGCACCTGGGGAAGTGGTTCTGTTGTGGGGTGGAAGTCTGTGTACTCCCCACACTCGTAGGCTGACTTTTCAACCTTCAAGCTTGCTGGTTCTAGGAGGCAGGACTTTGGGATGACTGCATTAACAAACTGTGAATGAATGAGGCCGGTGCCTTTGGAAGGAGCTTCAAGAGCCGTGGTCCTGAACCTTCCTAATGCGGCGGCCCCTAATCCAGGTCCTCATGTTCGGATGACCCCCAACCAACCAATTATTTTACTGCTACTTCATAACTGCAATTTTGCTATTGTTATGAATAGTAATGGAAACTTCTGATATGAAGAATATCTGATACGAGATCCCCAGAGGGGTTGCAACTCACAGGCTGAGAACCGCTGCTCAAGGGAGATGCCTTGCAGCTTTCACCGTCTTTAGGACATGGCACACTCTGTTGTATGAAACAGATCCTGGCCCATGCCGGACACTGACTGTGCCAGCACCTGGATCTCAGCCTTCCCAGACTTGCTGCTGCCTACAAATTGCACAGTTTATGAGACTCACGTGTTACAGCAGTTCAGACGGGCTAACATGACACAACAGGCCAGGTGCTGCAGAGGAGCCCTGGAGTCCCTGTATGGTCATCACTAGACCAAGGGGAAGTGCATCCCATCCGAGAAGAAAGACTAGAAAAACCGCCTTCGGTTGAGAAGTGAATACTGAGAAATAAAACCTCTCCTGCCTAGAAGTTTTATGGTGATGATGAGGAATGGTATAAGAAACTAAATTAAGGGAGATTTAAAAGGCAGAGAAGGAGTTTTGATGTGGCCAACGCTATATACAGAAGAGTGTGGGCAGAATACGGGCAAATGAAGCATTATGTTGTTATGTGTGCAAACACATCATCACCTGACAAGGGTCAGACTTGGCTAAAACTGGAATGGACCTGGTATTACATATTCTGATGATGTGTAGTAATAATACATCGATGAATGCTATAAATCTAAGAGACAATTAGGATGTTTAAACCTGTTATCAGTCATTGCACGCATAGATGTTCACATGTATTTTGAATTTTCTACCTGCACTGCCCTCAGGAAAAAATGACTAGCACTACATGGAAAAATGAATCCCACTTCTTTATATATAAAACCAGTCACTGCACGTCACCGTCCAACATTCAGCAGGAATCAAAATGTGTGTTTCCAGTCCGGGATGATGATGGGACATAAAGTAATCCATGTGTTCAGTTTTAAGCTTCAGCATCATTTTTAAGTACTTAGAATTGTGTCTGGTCTAAACAGGATTAAGGAGTAAAATTAAACCTTGCTGTAGTCTTAGGCATCCTTCTATGCTTGACCCTTTGTTCATAAAGAATAATTCAAACCTTAATACAATTTTAAGCACGTTGGAAATCCCCTTAACATCCCCTTTGCTGATGCTCTGCAATCCGTAACAGCTCCTTACCAGTGTTGTTACAAGCCATCATTCTTAACTGTCCCTGCTACCCCAAGGCATGTTCAACTTCCATTTGCTATGACTGCTAGGTGCATTTTAGCCTTCCCACTAACATCTCATTTGTCTTGAAGAATGCAGTCTGGTCTTCCATAACATAGATAGGTAATGAAATTGATTTTTTCTCATTCTCCTTTTTACCAATAGCACTAGACATTATAGTTCTAACACCTAGATTTTGAAATTATGTTTTATCAAGTTTGATGCCAGGACTCTCCTCAACTCATCGCCCTTAAAGCCTTCATGTCTCAAGGGTTAATTATAGCGTGATCTCTGTACTCTATTCCAAAATAAAGCTGTACTGCTAAACCGAGAGTTTGATCAAAAAGAACAGCTTTAGCATTCTAAAGACTGTACTGTATTACTGTCACTTTATAAATTCCACAAACAACTGTGTACTCAAATATTTTTATTGTCTTCAGAAAGCATGTTTATAATATGACCTTTGCTGTGATGTCTGCCATACCATCTTGTGGCATATGCTATAGTTTAAATATGATTTTCTTCTCCAAGGATTCATGTCTGAGGCCTCCATGTGGGGATAGGAAGATCTGACAGAACACTCAGAAAGTGAAGCCGAGAGCACAGTAGCTGGTTACAGGAGATGGTTGCCCTGGAATGGATTACTGTAGCTCACCAGGGACCTGCCTAGGTTGTCAAAAGAAGACTGTTGTAAAGAAGGACCCAGGTCCCTCCCCATCCTCTGGCTTCCTGTCTTATCGTGTGATGCCTCCCTTCATCTGTGCTCACCCCATGCTGCCATCTGACACATGTGACACAGTCTGAGGTGAGCACATGCTAGCACCATGCTTATGAGTCTCCAAGCCTGCAAGCAGAAAATATTCCTTTCACAAACACTCAGCATGGGGTTTGGTAACATAGGTGGACTAAGATAGATTTTTCTAGCATATTCAGTATTAGTCTCTTCATCCATGCTCCCTGCAGGGTACCACTTGGGGACAGAGACAGAAAGTATAACTGAGATCTGCAAAACGCAGTGGTAAAAATAGACTCCTCGCTAGCCAGAAGTCTATTTAAGTATTGTGTGCTAAAGGGCTTTTTTTTTTTTAAATAAAGAGAAAAATGCTGATACCAGGAAAAGACAGATTTCTGTGAAAGGGTAATTAGTTGCTGCTCTACTTAAGAACTCTCTAAGAAAGTGGGAATGCCTTCAAGTTGTCCTTAAAACATAAATAAAATAGCCTGAGGTTGGCTTTGCCAGGGACCAAATGATAGTAGCCTTCTCAGCAGGTGGACAAGACTTGGACATCAAAAAGCAAATGAACACATCATGTGAATGAACACCCCCTGAACAGTTTGACGGACATTCCATAGGGTGATAGGCTAGCCCTGGGCCAGCCACACCTGAGGGAGGAGGTGCTTGCAGTAAGATGAGCTGAGATGCCAACATGGCGGACCACCATGAGGCTAGCCCTGGGCCAGCCACACCTGAGTGAGGAGGTGCTTGCAGTAAGATGAGCTGAGATGCCAACATGGCGGACCACCATGAGGAAGCAAAGGAGCTCATTCCACCTCTGCGGTTGGCACAGCACCTCTCAGACCCACAATTGGTACTAGAAGGGGTGGGTGAGCCTGCCCTTCTCATACGCTGCAAGAACAAGAAGTGCTAGGAGAAAGAGTGGACGACACACGTAAGCCCGGCTGGCAATTTCTTAGGAGACTTGGAAAGACATCATAATACAGAATCTGGCACTGAGCCTTCAAGACTCAAAACCTTGACTTTGACAGTCGTCTGAGATTAGACCACCATTTAGGGATGGACTCATGGTAGAAAACAGAAGGTACAGGGTCATACTCAACAGAGAAATATAAACATCACAAGCACCAAACTCCTCCTACTGGGTCGACCAGAGCATTCCGCCCCAATAAGCAAACACTTCTGGGATCCAAATGATCAAATTATAAGCAGAAGCCAGCCTGGTTAACATAGACACAGAAATAAAAGGTTATCAGGTAGATGATTCAACTCTTAAATAACCACCAAAACACACCAGCTGCTTCCATGTCTAAAACACAGATGCTCTGGGCAATGGAGGATGGTGCCCTGCCACAACACTCCAAACAGTGTGCTCAGTCACATGACACCATGGCACATCTATGAGCAAATGCCTCTGAGAAGTAAAGATTACTGTGTCTTACCAGCTCTTTATTCGGTGTGCGGCACCTAAAAGACTGCCTAAATGTACGTCTGAGCTGGGAGAATTCAATTCAGCCTTTTCTGTTTGCAAAGCTGGCTGAAACGTATTCTATTTTTAAATAAGTTCATATTCAACCTGATCACTAAAGGATCTGCTGACCCTGGGGGCACTTTCTACAGAACCTGACTACCCTTTGCTCTAACTTATTAGTGAAAATGGTCTGTTAGAGCAGTCATCCTATCTTCTCTACTTTAAAATTCATCGTGGATACGACCTGACTGGTCCAAAGACCAGCAGTGTGCATGCTGTCCAACTCCAAATTATTTTCTTTCCAAACTGGGAGCTGGTATAAATCTGGACGCTGTCATGTGGTCCTAAAAATTAGTTTCTAAACTGGAATAAGTGGCAATTTTGAGTAAGTGGCTGTCCTCCTCTTTCCTGGTGCTTTTTCTTGTCAGTTTTCCTTTAACTCTCAAGACTGGCCATCATTTTTCTTTCCATTCTGTTCTGACATATGCTCAAAATCCACCTGCCATTCCATTAACCTCTAACAAACAAACATGCCTCCCAGTTTCCAACTTCTACTGCAGAGGATGTCTCAAACTTAAATTTCTTAATTTTTGTTTTATTTTAATTTACACTATTTATGGGATAGTGTCATAATCTAAGACATGAATATAATAGTGCAGTGATAAAATTAGGGTTGTTATCATTTTCACTTCCTTAAACTTTTGTTTTAACTTTCAGTCAACATGTAATAATCATATATTTATTTATGTTTAAATAATTTATATTTACAATGTATACTATAGTTTATTTATACATGTATATAATGATGTGTTTTATAACTTATGGTGTAACATATTAATACAGGTACATAATGTGTACTGACTAAGTCAGAGCAATTAACGTATAAAATTTTTTATATTTACTTGAGGTTTGTGCCATTTAGGTTCCCTTCCTTCTATTATTTTTAAACTATCTAAGTAACTGTGACACCCACTGTGTTGTAGGAATTACTGCTTCTTTTTAACAGACCACCTGTACCTGTGTCCAAATCTATCTCAATGTGATCTTTGTGCAAGCTGAATTCACAATCCTATTTACAAAGAGTTTGCCTGTTTCTTCATTTTCTCCCAGTTTGCTTTATTCATTAATTAATAGTGTATGAGCTTTGAGAAATATTGGCATGGGTAACTGTGGGATAGATTTTGATAAAATTGATGGGATTCCTGTTATACCTTCTTAATAGGAATAGGGGAAAATGAAATATATTAGACACGAAAAGGAAGATTAAAGTGCATTTTCTTATTGATTGATTATGCTCTTTTTTTCAGCCATCTTGGCTTGATCCCCACGTTAGAGATGTCAAGGATGATTTTTGTCATCATTCCTTGTGGGGCTTTCAGTATAACCAGAAAAATCAGCCAAATTGAAAAAAGAAAAAGCTATCGTTGCTACTAATAAATGCAAGATTCTTGGCACAATGTCAAAACATTCCCAAAGAACAAAATTTTAACCTCCAATTCATTCCACTCACTCTGTCCAATTACCAAATGCATGCCATTCTCACCAAGGAGCACGTTTTCAAAGTTTGACATTGACATGTTTCTCACAGAGATCAGAGCTGGGCAGACGCCCATGACTCACTATGATTTATATTCTGTCACCAGAGCTAATGCGCAGTGAATAGTTCAAAGTTCTCTTCCCTGTTGTCAGCCCTTTAAATGGAATCAGGCATAGGCACAATATTAATTTTAAAGTTAACTTACTCTAATTGAATGGCAATGCTTTATTATAGTCGTGTATCAAACCAGAGCCATCATATAGCATGAGTGACACAGCTAACATAGATCCTTCCATCCTTTGCTTTTCACTTTGCTTCAGTTTTCATTTTGGAGCACCTGAGGCACCACTCTCAGCAGATTAATCCCTGTTAGTAAATTTCCATTCGCTGACTCACCCCTATACTGTCCACAATGCCCCTACATCATGCTCAACGATAGGCAAGCCCATCCATGCCTCCTTTCAGGATTCTCATACTATGGAAACCCCTAGATAAACAAATTTCAAGCAGTCCTCTGACCTGCATGCTTCTGCCATAGGTGTTCTGCTTCATTGTTCCTTACCAATCTGTCTCTTAGCAGGAGCCAAGAAGAAATGACATCACTTAAAAGATATGGGATGCTATTTACCGAAACAAAGATGTTCCTTGGTGGTTTGGCTGATTTATGACTCCACTGAGGAGAAGCCTCCTGTGTCTGTATTGAGGAATTAAATATTAATTGCTGTGTCTGGATTTCCTTTTTTTGCACTCTAAGCATAGTTAGTCTAAAACATGGCTGAGTTTTGTACCAATAGATTTCTCATCCTTAAGAAGGATCCTGACTACCATGTTCATGTCTGTATTAGTTGTGAGAATTTATTTTTTAAATATATGCACAAAATACCTGAAAACACTTCGTTAAAATAATATGCAATGGGTGATGATGATGAAGAACTGGAAATAAGGAAAGCAGAAATAAAAATAACAAAGTCTTTGGCTTTCCAGTATGAGGAATTGAATATACAGTTTTATTTGAATAATGTGAGAAATTCTGGTACCACAAGGATGACCAAAGCAGTACAATGTAGGTGAGTCCAAGTTTCCAACCTGGGCCTGTGTTCTCAATCCAGAAGCTTACTTACTTGTCTGCAGCCCGCTTTCTAAAACACTTGCTTACTCCCTCTCTCTAGTGCTGCCTCTGCTTAACTTCTGGTTATTCTTCTGACTGCAGCATAAATGTTCAAGGAAGATTTCTATCCAAAACACTATCCCAAATTAGGTCAGGTCAATTCCTCCCGTTACAGACTCTTGAAGCAGTTTCTCCTCCTCCTCAAAGCGCTGAGGGATAATTTGGTTGTACTCCATGGCCTAAGTGCAGAGGGCCAGCTCAGTCTTGATGGTCCACTCTGGCACAAAATTGGAGGTCAATAGCTATTAAATGAAGAATGAAGACCTAGACCTCAATCTTTTGCTTCTACGTGGAGACCACAGAAGCTCCTCTATCAGCCTGAGCTCTCTCTGTAAATAGATGTGAAGTTGTTTATCACGCAGTTGCTTTTGATGGATTTCAGTAGTTTTGATCTTCTGAGTTGGCTTCAGCAGCATCTATTTCATTGGTGGTGTCACTCCTATGTGGGAGGCAGAAAATGCCTCTGATTTGATGCCTTTGAATGTTCCATTATGATCTAGATGATCATGCAGGTAACATCAACTACATGAGCCCGCACTGATGCTCTCCCAGGCAATCTGTGTTCTCACTGACATCACTCAGCAAAGGCCTGCTGGCATTTGGATCACTTCTGGGAGCTTATCTTTTAGCTTTTGATAGTAACACTCTGTCAGAGTATGGAAGAGAAAAATACACTTTTAGAAACTCTATGACCTTCCTCAGTGTGAAGAATATAGAATGCAATAAATTCCTCTTTCAAGTTGAGCATTTCATCCCACACACTGGTAAGAGAATGACTTGTTTTTACATTTATCACTGTGTTATTTTACTATAAAGAGAAACAGTTACATGTATCAGATTCTTCACTTCGATCAATGTAACTAGAGTGTATCATCATTCACACCTCAGAAGAAGGCATCTGAACTAAGCACCTTGCAGTGTCACTTGGGAGAGCTATACCCTTCCATTAGTCCCACACATCTCCCAGACTGTAATTATTCTTCTCCAGCACCATCCATGTCACTGGAAGATGAGGGTATATGGACAACGATAAAAACTGATGACTAGACTAGCCTTACAGATTTTTTTTTCTCCAGGATGACAGAAAATTAAACTAAAAACATGCAATTTTAAATTGTTTTCATTTTTATACTCCAGCCTCTCCTGAATAAACAGGACATATATGTCCTTTCCAAAGCCTTGAGCCTTACAAAGAATGCAGAGCTGATCGTGTTCTCCCCTCTAGTGTGCCAGGTGACTTTGCAATGTTGAGCAGAGAAATAATTCCATTTCTGACCTTAATATCAATCAGTAGACAGTGTCAGACTTGACATTTTATTGTCCTTTCTTAGTGGCATGCTGTAAATAGAAACATTATTGTTATAAATTGTTCTTTGAGTTTTGACACGGAACAAATTACACTGTGTACTCTCCTTTATTAAATGGTAAAACCCAGCAGGCTTTCTATCAGGACAATGAGCAATACTCTGTTCTCCTAAGAAATTGAGTGCTGTGTAAACAGGCTAAGTGAGAGGCCTCATCATAACCATTCTGCCAGCAAATAAGTCATAATATCTTTTTCCTGGGATACTCTTTAAGGCATGTTTCTTAATCTGTTTTTAATATAAAGCTTGCCATAGGGCGGTAAGCACCATAACTCAGCTTGACCCAATGCATGCATTCAGCTAAAAATAAATATAATATAATAAATAAATAAATACAAGTAATATGAGTAAACACCAAAACAAAAATTAATACACAAACAAAAAAGCAATGGATGGGAACTCATATCAAATATTTTGGATTTTTTGTTTGCTTTCTGGGGATTCTTTTGCAGGGGAGGGGGAGTGTAGCCTTTCAAATGTACTGAAGTCAATCACAGACACCCAAGCAGCCAAACACATGCTGTTTGATGTACTGAAACTGAGGTACGCAATATAAACATAATAATATAAATTATTGCAAAGCTGGAGAGAGGGCTCAGTGGTAGAAAGATTTGCTGCTCCTGCAGATGACTCGCTGGCTTCCCAGCACATTTTAATGCTCAGCACACATGCTCACCTCGGCAGGTCCCTACAGTTATATGTATAGACCCCACAGGAACCCATACACAGTAATCACAATTATAAGTCTTTAAAAATTATCACACTATTTATAGGCACACAATTTTATTGGGATCGTGGCTGCTTTTGTTTGAAGACATTGAAACCGAGTCAGTCCAACAGGGGCCAACATCCAGTCAAATCTGGAACGTTTACTTGCTTTACAGAAAACATTTGACTGCTGCCCTGCCAAAGGCTAGAGCAGTAAAAACAAAACAACAACAATAAAATAGGCAATGGGTTGGTAAAGAAAGGAGAGAGGTTGGGTAATTTTTTTTAAAGCCACAAATTTGAGAGAGAGCAAGGAAAGTAGGATGGGGGGGGATGGATATAATTACACCATAATCTCAAAATATAAAAGACAATTTTTTAAAGGAGAGAGGTTGGGGGAAAGGGTGGAAATCAGTGAGGAATGAGGATAAGTGATAATCCCAGCAGAGAACTCTACATGAACCTAGGGGCACAGAGGGAATGTGGTTGGGGGGACTACACCTAAGCCAACCAGGCTGAAGCTGCTGGGTCACCTGGGAGTGGAAATCAGACAGAAAAGGTGGTGCAGAAGGTGGCGCCGACAAAGCTGCTAGAGGCTGGCATGCTGGCACACACCTTCAATCCCAGCACTCTTTAGACCGAGCCCGAGACCAGCCTGGGCTATATAAAGTGAGGTTTTTGTCTCAAAAGAAGTAAGACTTTTTCTCCTCTTAGTCAACACAGGAGAACTTTTATGTGATGGTGGCTTGCCATTGCCTTTAGCAGAGAGGTCAAACAGCAAAGATACAGTTTAGAAAAGCATTCCCATTTTATTTCAATGAAAGTCATTTGATTGCATCAAAGGAGATTGATTCACTGCCACTGCGGAGCAAAGATCATCCCAGAGCTTCCTGTATCTACAAATTCCTCCCCTCCTTTTCCATTCATGTCAAAGTGCATCTGGCACTGTTATTTATACTTTCTTACCCAGCACATACCTATGTCCCTCGCACCTGTGATCTGTTTCATACTTGAAGAATCAAAGCCCTGAGCCACATCTCGAAAAAAGCTGACTTGACCGTGGCTGGTTTGATTCACGGCTCACGGGTGCTGTCATTTCCATCCAAAGGTTAGAGTTTGAAGACGGTACAGAGAGTGCAGCTCTCCACCTAGATACCCGTGAGGGCCAGCTCCCGGGCAAATGGTTTTGATATTTTCACTCCTGGCGGCGATTTCAGTCTAGCTAGGGGGCTACAGCTCAGCCTCGCAAAGGCAGCAAGGAGAAGTGGGGGAGTGAAGGAGAAGGAGGGAGTGAAGTGGGAGGGGCAGCCAAGCTTGATCCGGAATGATGGGTTCAGGAGAAGCACACTCCTAAGAATTTGGGTTACCTGCAACCATATTCACCAGGACCACCAGAAATCCAAAGACTTCCTTTTGATTCAAATCAGCCTCAAATTCCAGAGGTTGAATAGAACCAAGTCTAGTTGGACCCAGCTAACTCTACGAAGAACTTTTCTTAGGTTGACCAGTAAGAAGGGAAATATGTTATAACGGGGAAATCACGGATTTAAAGGTTACTTTGCTAGTGAAGAGCTCCCTGGAGCCAATCACTGCATCTCCCTCTGTGTAAGGTAACACTGTTGTCATAACCCGGGAGTGGTCCTGAAGCTGTGCCATCTTCCAGCCGCTGCTCCTCTCTCCTGCAACAGCATCTGGGGCATCCGTAAAACAGACCTACTGACAACATAAAGATGTGATTTGACTTTCCACTCTATTAGCCAAGTTACCAAGTGATGGCAGAGGTTGAGTATGCCGACTGCCCCAAACCCTGCCTGGGAGAACTGAGTACTGCACCTATATTTGTGGTTCACAGAATTTTCTAAAGCAAATCTCAGTCCTCACTAACTTGTTAGCTGGCAGTGGTGGCACACACCTCTGATCCCAGCCCTCTTGTTGCAGAGGCAGGTGGATCTCTGTGGACTAGAGGCCAGCCTGGTCTACAGTGTGAGTTCCAGGACAGCCAGGGCTACAGAGAGAAACCCTGTCTTGAAAAACAAACAAAATGAAACAAAACAAAAGTATAAAGAGTTTCAACACCAAAAATTGAAAGAGAATTACTGTTGGATAATAATGATAAAACTCTTTAAACATGCTTTAAATAAATAAAATCCTCATGTTTGCTCCTCTGATAAATATAGACCTATACTAGAGAGACAGAAATATGTTTTAATATTCTACATAATTTACAAATGAGAAGAGATGACACCGTTGCGGGCTCAGTTATCTTTGCTATGGTGCATTTATCACGTTGACTCCAAGATATAAGCCCAACTCATGTTCTTTGGTGCTAAAAACACTAAATTAATTAGTTAATAAAAGTGATTTGTAAAACAATATGATTGGTTGGTTTAAGTTATTAATTATAAACCATTGTATTTTGCGAATTTAGTGAGACGACAGGTGTTAATTTAGAACTAACAGTTCTCGTCATGTGTCACAGACAAAATCAATCAGGAGGGGATCTATAGCAGTGTGCACAGACACCTCCCTTGTCCCTGGCTTCATCCAGAGTCGCCCTGACAGCAAGTCAACCTCAGCTCAAAACGAATCACAGAAAACCCTGGATCTAAGCAACCCAGCTAACTGTGACTGCTGCTCTGAGTAGCATAATTCAATCTGCCACCATCCCACCCTGCCCCACCTGGCTGGGATCAGCCCCTCGCCCAGCGTCCACTCTGTCTATGCTACCCAACCTTGGTTAATAAGAAAGAGAAAGGCTTTCTCTTTCACAGGCTTGTTACAGGACACCACTGTTCAACCGCTGTTAGTTTCTTACTCACCCTAGCTTAGAAATTCAGCTTCATCACAGCTATAGAACTAAGCATTATATTTGGAGTTTGACATGACCTGACTTCTCAGGCATCTCCTGGTAGACGACACTCTCAACCAAGAGAGACACCCGAGTAATATAAGGAGGAAAATGCCACCTATATTTTGTGGCTGGTTCTGCAATCGATACTATTAATATATTATAAATGTCAGCTTATTAATGTTAATAAATAATCACGTTGGTTTAATTAAAATGAGACTAAAAAAGAACTATTTTCAAGAAACGAGACTCAGAATCAACTCTGCTTATTGTAATATAAGTTTTGTCTGGCCTCACCCACTATCCTCATGACCTTGCTAAAAGTGAAAACTATTATTAAGAACTGAGCAAAAGCATTTTGTTTTGATAGTGAAGCAAAATATCAAACCTCAAATACACAGCAGAGTGGACTGTAAGTGGCCCTCAGCCAAGGACTATCTGCCCTCTCCAGATGGATTCTGTTTGGGATTGGAGCCAGGAGCAAAGCAAGTCAAGCTTGTCTGGGTCTGAATGGAAAGGGAGTTTAAAGACAGCAGGCCTGGCCAATGTGGTTCTGAGGTGAAGAGCAGGGCTAAAGAAGATGAAGGCAGGATGGAAGAGTTGGGCACAATACCCAAGAATCTCTAGGCCGAAGCATTTCAGCATTCTGAAGAAACACTCAGCCCTAACCAGGAAGCTATCTATAATTGATAACCAACTGTAGAGGAAACATTAGTTTTCTTCTATAGCGTCTCACTGAGACCACTAGCCACAGTTAAGGCTAGGCCCCATGCCCAGCAGTAGATAGCCAGTACAAAATGAATTCGATAGTGGTTTTGTGGATTTTTTTTTGTCTCATAATGCTTTTTTATCTTACATTTTGTTGTTGTTTATATATTATAGTTTCTGGTTCTGTATTTTTATTGGTTTTGTTTTGTCTGTTTGTATATCTGTGTTTTCTTTTGCTATTTTTTTTAAATTCTGGTTTGTTATTTGTTTTATTTGCCTATGTTTTTATTTTCTAAAAAGAGAGAAAAAGAAAGCACAAAGAGAGGGCAAAGAATTTGATAGATGAGGATGTGGCAGGACCTAAAAGAAGTTAGGAAAAGGGAAACCATGATCAAAATATTTTGTATGAAAAATTATTTTCATATGTGAACAGGCATATATATATATATTCTTCTCACACTGGTCCTACCCCTGACTCCAAACCCTGAGACTGTATGTATTGCACTAAATTATGCAGATGTGACGATACGACATCATTTACAGAATTGTAGGCTACCCTCTTTCCATTTACATGGCTTCCAGTAAAACAAGAACACTGCTTGGCAAGAGGTTTATTTGTTGACTCACTTAGAAGTTCTGCACATTGAACATAATCCAGTCTCAGAGAAGCCACATGGGAGTCATTAACTTCAAACTTAATTATAATCCATAAGCATGGGAACCTCAAAATCTAAGAGAGTCTACTGGAAGAAAGCCATCCCATAGCGGAAATCTGAGATTTAAATTCTGTGGTAAACTGATTATCGATTCTCCACACGTCAGTTTCTTTCTGTATAAACAGATGATCGCAGATCCCAGAAGCTTCTGACTGTTGGTGTGAATAATCTCAGGGATTTGGATATACTTTTTAATACCACATAACATGAAGCAAGTACAAGAAGTGAACTGGGACGTGAAAAGCTAGAGCACCACGCACCTCATTAGGATTCCATCTAGCTGAGTTAAACCAGACACAAACGTGCTTTGTGATTCCATAAACACATTGTTTTTAAAAGGACGTCACTTGATTACATCAGAGACAGGACAAAAATTCTAAATTTCAATGAGTCATCAAAGCTACACTTTAAATTAGGAGAAAAATGCATAGCTACAATGGCTTTTCCTCTTTTTTTTTCTTCTGTAGCCCGGGGTGGCCTGCAATTGATTCACTATGTAGTGGAAAATAGCCTTGAACTTCTAATCCTCCTGCTTCTACCTTTTAAATGGTAGGATTACATCATGGGCCACAGTGTCCAGTTTCTGCAGCGCAGGGATCAAACACATGGCTTCATTCATTCGAGGCAAGAACTCTACCAGCAACACCCCTAGGCCTGTATCCATCCTGAAGAGCCAGTATTTCAGCTTTGAGTGTCAGCTCATTTATCTACTAATTCAAAACTGTTGGGAACCTAGGACAGGTAGTGCAGATGCTGAAGGACAATGCTTCTATGATCCAGTAGAGCCTGTTATAAGTCAATAAGAAATAATTACAACACAAAGTCCAGTCTAGCCATGGAAACTACTTACATTTTCATCTCACATGTATATATGAAAATTAGTAATTAAAGTGTAAATTTAGCAAGGTGGTGCACACCGGTCATCTCAACAAAGAACCTTCCTAAGATGCATCTGCACCCACGAGAGGAAAATAGAACCGAATATTTACATGACTGCACAGGTTCTCAGGCAGTACTTTACAGAACTACCACACCTCAAAACACTCACCCGGATTCATTTTAACCCGCACTCACCGGATACTTCTGAGAATACAGAATTCCGTAGCTTATTTCTTCCCCACTCTCTTACACATTACATTTCCAAGATCTGTCATATTCAAATCATCTTGGTATATTTTTAAGTAAGCAAAAATAAAATACATAGTATTTCCTCCTATCCATAGGGGATACTTTTTAAATACCCACACAAGATGTCCAAGACTGAAGATGGTCCTGAGCCTTACAGACATCACTCTGGCATCTGCACCCTGCACCACCACACAGTGCCAGGGCTGGCCTGCCCCTCCACACGGTACGCCCTGCTATCTCCTGCCCATCGCTACCCTGGGCCATCAGTGAGTCAATCAAGTTGTCAACTGAAGACAATCACGGGAAGAATGCGCCTGGTGATTAATTACTGGGCCAGCTCTAGAGTGATAAATGGGATAGTAGTAGACACAGCATGGATTTGCTGGATGAAGAAATGATTGATGTCCCTGAAAATCTGGGGAAAGCTGCAACAACTGGACTACCTTATAATATTCCCGAACTTTGCACGATTCAGAACAACTTATAACCTAGAAATAGTTTCTTTCTGGAAATTTTCCACTCGTTTTCAGAGTATGAATGATTAAACTGTGAAAAGGAAAAGAGGACAGAGGGAAGATTGCAACATTGTAAGGTGAGCACCAAAGAGCCTTCCCTATGGCTACTCCAACCATGTGTCACTCCCAAGTTGTCCTCAGAACTCAGCCTCAGCTGCACATGGCCAGCTGTGGTTGAGTCAGCCATATACACAGAGCCACTGTCCAAACAAAGATGCAGCTGCACAGCCAGGCTTTCTAGAACATGAAAAAGGCATGCCACTTGCACTGCATGACATCTATTCTCAGCTGGCTCCTTCATTCTAAGGATTTCCTATGATTTTGTCAGCTCTGATAAGATATCCAACAATTCTGTGAGATCTGGAACGTTTCGGGGGAGATGGCACATTTCTCTGCTCTGAGGCCACAACCCTGAAAATGCTAGCTGAAGAAGAATTGTTAATAGTTTGAAAATGTCGTCTAGACCAGTGATGTCAGACTTCTCAAAATTAAACATTTTAGATGATTATATCTTTCATTTGTTTCTTGGTTTTTATCACCGGCACAGAAGTTATGATTATTTAATTCCTGTAATTTTCCTTTCTGAATTCTGTCTCTTGCTTCTCGTATTCTTTTGAGTTACCTGATGTAGAGAATGTCAGGGAAATAAATACTGGTGATTTATTATCTGTGGAAGATAATTATAGCAACATATTCCAGTATCGGAGAAATCTTAGAGCTGTATCTTTGAACAACAGGATTTTCTATTAAAAGGAAAAGTACAAGATATGAACCAATAACCCAGAACTGTCAGCACAAAGAGTAAGTAATTCACAATACTGGAAAAACATTCTTCCACTTGAAGGCTGTGGCAGAATCATGAACATTGCCCTTTGCATTGTTTTCAAGATTACAATTTCAAATGAAATTACCTTAATGCTTCAAGGCTGCCCTTAGAGAGTGCCCCCTTCATTAAACAACAACAACAACAAAACCGTAAGATATAATTTAGCAATTTAGCAGGTGTTATTTCAAAACCATCCTCTTCAAATCAACCCAAGGGTGAGAGGACACCTCCAAGCCCAAGGCTGAGAGCTCGTTGGGCATTATGCTACGTGGTCAGTGAACAAGCAGGAAAATGTATTAGTTCCAGTCACTGTGTTTCTTAAAAACAGTTCCAGCTGTTCACAAGAATAAAGAGATTTTTTTCTTCTTTTTTATAAAAAAGGAGGGAGCTAAGATGGTCTGAACACTCCGTGAAAATAACATCTTCAGCGCTTCAAAGTGGAGCCCTGACCTGTTCCCAGCACTGCGCCTGCAGAAACACTGGCCTAACAGATGCCACTGCCTTGGGGGACATGCTGGGAGTCACTTTTACTGCCTGCAGCAGCCTAAGGGTCTTAGAGCCTGATTGAGTGCTCCAGCACGGTAGCTCTTATCTCCCCAGGACTTCCTGGGATGGCTCCTGGGAGTGTAAGTTGGTTCCACCGTCTGGAGTTGCCAGCTGTTAGGAACAAAGACACCTGGACTAGGTGCTTGTTAAATGGCATTATTTCTTCTCCCCGACAGTTCTGACAGACTGAAAAATCTACTTCTTGGTCTGCCTGTGGTTTCTTTAATTGCACACTGCCAAATGAGTAGCTGGACCCTTCACCTCCACTATTCTAGCAGTGCTGGGAGCTTGCTTCTCTGGTCTGCATTCGTTTTGGAATGGTTACTTTCTAGGAGCTACAAGGAACTGACCCTGGGCTATACTTATTATGCTAAAGTTCAGTTACTAAAGAACCAACTATTTCATCCAGACTCGCCTAGAAATTAACATGTTGTTACAGGTACTGAAAATATGAATGTAAAACAGCACTGGTTAATTGGGAAGATATGATGTAGAAAAGTCAGGTCATGAGAAGACCACCTCATTTACATATTACATAACTTTCAGAGTGAACTGAGGGGTGAAAGCAAGAAATGGGAACCTTCCTAACACCACCGTCATCAGCCACTGTTATCTTTAAAAGGAAAAGATGATGCGATAACATTTGAAGGAAGGAATTGCTTTCCCTGCCTTTGCTGTTCAGTTTTGATTTATTTGAATCCATGTTTCCTTATATACAGTTGATCCAATTCTTCATATCATTAGTTAAAAGAAGAAAAGGAGGTTCATACATCAAGGTGACTCAATGTCAGAGGTAATGTAAACTTTACAAGACCTCACATTTCAAAGAGTTATCCTCCGCAGTAGTCCTAAAGTGACCCAGTACCTATGAGAAAACACCACAGTGATTCCTTAGACAGTTGGGGAAATGTTTCCAATGTGATATCAACAGTGCCTGAGGCGTCAGTAGGTTGTGACGGTGGCAGTTAGTTTTTGTGTCTGCTGCTTGGCTCTCTGAGATGCTTCAAGAACCAAAAGGTGGGGCTAGGGGTGTGGCCCAGTGTGAGAGTACTCGCCTACCATGCACAGGGCCCTGCTCCAATTCCCAGCACTTCAAGAAAAAACAGCAACAAAATGAAGCAAAATCTATAGGGGAAGCTTTAGCACCATTTCCCTACTGGCTTAGCCAACGGCAACCCACCAAGCTGTAGCACTGTTCTCCCACCAACACTGTGGTACCAAAGCACAATCCCGCTGAAGCAAATCAAGAGAAAACCTCTTTCCAGACGTCATGCCATAGTACCTGGCTTCATTTCCACAACAAGGCGGCCTTATGCCTGCTCACACACACCTGAGTATCCCAAATGTACACATTTGAAAGATGACTTTGACCTTCCTCCTCATTCACAACAAACTAAGCCAAAAAAAAAAAAAAACAGCCCAAGAGATGGATACCGAGTGAGACTGCAGTTCAGCTTTCCCTCCCTTTCACTAAATCAATCAACTAAGATTAAAGTCATGCCTGACTCATCCTCCCAACGGCATATACTTTCCTAGGGACTGTCTATTATCTGCCCTAACTGACTGTGATTGTCAGCTTGGCCTAGTCTAGATTCACCTGAGAAGGGAGTCCCAATTGAGAAACTGCCCACACTGGCCTGTGGTCCAGCCTTGGCTGTTAACTGATGTAAGAGGTTGCAGCCCAATGAGGGCAGCGCAAGCTTGGCCAGATGGCCCTGGGCTGTATGAGAAGGGTTGCTAAGCACAAGCCTGTGAGTGAGCCAGCAATGTCCTCATGGCTTCCGGTTCCAGTTTCTGCTGTGACTGGGAGGAGGGCACTGGTGTCTCTCCCAGTACCAGGCCCAGAAGCTGGAAGCTGCCTGAATGTTCATTCTCGTTCCAGTCATTCAAAAATATCATTTGCAGAAAACAAGTCTAGGGACTTACTGCAATGCAAGGTTCCAAATTCTTCCCCACCCTGCTTAACATCCAGAAACATGTGTGTGCGTGCGTGCATGCGTGCGTGCGTGCGTGTGTGTGTGTGTGTGTGTGTGTGTGCCCGCTCACCTGTGTACTCATATGTGAGGGCTGTGCGTGCATGTACACATGTGTGTGTGTGTGTATGGAGGCCAGAGGCTGACACTGTTTTCCTGTATTGCATTCCTCTCTACTTTAGTGAACCACAAAGCAGCTAGTATGGCTAGGCAGGTCACTGGGATTCCTGCCTTTGCCTCCTGTGCTGGGATCACAGGAATTTTACCAGGCCCACTGGAGGCACATGGAGGCCAGGGGTCCACACTCCATGTTTCGGTTGGAAACACTTCATTCTCTGATCCATGTTACTGGCCCTAGGAGCATGCTCTTGCTTGAGACAGGTTATAATAAAGCCCATTTACAAAATAAATCTGGAGTCACTTGCCTATGAATTCAGTCCCCAACCCTCTATAGAATCTCACCCCCAAGGCCTAACTTTTCGAGAGAGTTTTGCCAGTACTATCAGAGTGCTACAGATAACTAGCTGTCACTAGCTGGAGAAGCAAAGGACACCTGTTTCTGTCTCAGGATTTGATTGATTGATGATTATAACTGTTAAGTAATTTAATAATCTTCTGCGTTTCAATTTATCTGTAAAACACAACATGAAAAAAATGATAAACCTCACATACAGTCTTATAAGGATTAAATGTAGTTTGTATTTTTCATAAATAACTGAAGCTTTGAGACTCCTGCATTCCTCATGCCCACAACTAAGGCTTTTATCACCAACATGGAGCCTTGGGTCATTAATTATTGTGGTCCCAAGGTCTGCTGGATAAAACAGCATCTGTCACCTGCAAGGGAAGGGTGAGCGCACACCTGGGCAGAAGATGGATCTGAGAGCAGCCCCGAAATTCCCATCTGTGCACACGGACCAGCATGCAAACACTGGTGTGGCACAGTGCAGCGGCTGCTCTGCTCCTCAGAGCAACTTGGAAACCCTGGCTGTAAGATAAATCTTATGTTGAGAATCACAGGTTTGGCAAAAGACAAAAGGCAATCGTTATTCTGATGAAAGAACTGCAATTTACTAAGCTAATGCAAATGTGTTTTTGTTTTTGTTTTTTCACAAACAAACACAGTGATGCATCTCCATGTTTCAGTCAGGAAGATGAGATGCTGCAGAGCCTGTGTGTGAATTCCCAGCATCTCTTCCTCTGTATCACACACAGGACAGAAGACGACCCACTGCCTGGACAGGGTAACATGTATTCCTGTTCCTCAGCCTCCTGCATTCCTCTAAGGAGCTCAGCTCTGGGGCAGCCACAGAGAAACCATGAAAAAATCATGCTCTACAAGCCTCAAAGGGAGTAGGGGTTCCTCCCACCATCTACTGTGCTGAAGCTGGAAGCAGATGGCCATGCTCCCCTCTGCAGGGCTCCAGAGTCAGGTCCCAGATGTGGTGGGCGTGCACAACATCTGCTTCGTCCTGACCCTGTCACTAACATCTGGGAGGCACTCACTTTGGGACCTCGGCTTCTTTCTGTTCTCAAAAATGGAGCTGAGCATCCCCTCTTGGCCCTCCCCAGAGGATCAATTACTGGATGCAAATGAAAAACGGTGCATCAATAAGCCTGGAAGTCGGGAAACATGTGCATGTATGTGTGTGTGTTTTATGTGTCCATGTAGTGTGCACATGCATGTGGTGTGTTTTCATGTGGTGTGTGTGTGTACACTCATATGTGTGTACACACGGATGGGGTATTATGTGTGCTGTATGTGTGTGATAGAGTATCAGTTAGTGTGGTAACCAACAGGATTTAGAAACCAAGAATGTTAGTCACAGTAGCTGACCGGCCAGCACAGGTCCACAGTGCCTTTTTTGCCTTTCTTGTGCTTCTGTGGGAACTAAGAATGCAGATCCCTTGATTGACTGCTACGGACAGCCTGGAGCACATAGGTGGAGTTTCTAAGGACAGGTGATGACAGCTCCTTTCCTTTCTTCTTTCTGTTTTGAGGATCCGCGTGCTGTCTGGAGCTAATGCAGCCATCCTGCCATAATGGGGCAAATTCACAGTGTGTGAAGGGAAATGTAAGAAAAGCAAAACTCAAAGGAGAGCAGGGTTCTGATACATTGCGGGAAAGTTAAACCAGTTCCCAAACCCTCCGACATCAATGGAAACCTTGAGAGAGAGAAGTAACTATTAGGCAGCTGTCCTACGGACTGCAGCCAGATGTGTTCCTGAGAAAAGAAGGAAACTGGAGGCACCCTCTAACAGCATCAGTCAGATCACTTCTCTGCTGGCAGACACCCCAAAGACCCTCCTCACTCCAAGTGGGCCCAGAGCCAGGATCAATCTGGTCTTCCGGCCTCCTACTTCAGTCTCCCACCACCTAACCTGCCAGTCACAGTAAGCTCCTGGGTCTGGACTCAGCCCCACCTCAGCCTTTGTGATTCTGGAGCTGTGGTTCCCCAAGGCAGTGCCCTGGCCCCACCCCCACACCATGCAGGATTTCCCACAGGCTCACTCTGCAGTGAGGCCTGTGGCTGTCCTGTCAGCATGTCAGCCTGCCACAGCAGCCCATCTCTAGCTCATTCCGCTTGTCTACAATTTTCAATATGATTATAGATCCATGTGCTGGGTGGTTTTTGTTTTTTTTGTTTTGTTTTGATTTTCAGCTTGACTCAAGTGGAGTCATTGAAGAAGGGCCTTCGGCTGAGGATTTGCTTCCACCAGATTCCCCTAAGGACAAGTCTGTGAGGCATTCTATTGATAAATAATTGATACGGAGGGTCTATTCCACTGTGGGGTCTGCCACCCCTGGGCAAGTGAGCCAGGGTTGTATAAGAAAGTGAGCTGAGCAAGGCACGCAGAGCAAGCCAGTGAGCAACAGCTCTCCATGGCTTCTGCTTCAGTTTCTGCCCTGACTTCCCTTCATGCTGGTCTGTAAGCTGTAAGCTAAAACAAACCGTTTCCTCCTCAAACGGTTCTGGTCATGGTGTTCATCACAACAGTCCTATTTGTCAATGCTGGGTGTCTTAGACCATGATGACAGTAACTATTAGAAGGGAAAACATTTCATTGGGGCTTACAGAGGCTTAGTCCATTGTCATCATGACGGGAAGTATACAGTGTGCAGGCAGACATGGTGCTAGAGGGGCTGGGAGTTCTGCATCTTGATCAGAAGGCAGCAGAAGGGGACTGTGTTCCACCCTCGGTGGAGCTTAAGTATAGGAGACCTGAAAGTCCGCCCCCACAGTGACACACTTCCTCCAACAAGTACCACTCCCCATGGGCCAAGCATTCAAACACATGAACCTATGGGAGATCTTCCTACTTGAACCACCAGCTAGGTTTCACATAAAGACTAAGGAATTCCTTTATTTTCTATTTTCTTGTGAACCATAAGAAGCATCAACAGCATTCAAACCAATAGTTTAATATTTATACCATAATTTTGAAAGAGATTTGAGGCATCTTTAAAACAAGCCACAAAGTCTATACCTAGTGAAGAATTACATAAATAAATATAACTTAAGACATAAAGAATTTAGTGGTTTGTGGCTTTGCCTCTGTGGTGTTGGGAATTGAGCCTGCGGCCTTGTGCACTTTATTAGCTACTTGTCTCCGTGCTGGGACAAAATAGCTCACAGAAGCGTCTCAAGGGAGAATGGTTTTATTTCAGCTCCCAGTTCCAGGGGAGGCATGAGAGCAGGAGCAGAAACAGCCTGCTCACCTTGGTTTCAAGTTCAGAAAACAGAGAACAGTGAATGACTGTGCTCAGCTTGCTCTTCTCTCTGTCTCTGTCTGTCTCTGTGTCTCTCTGTGTGTCTCTCTGTGTGTCTGTCTCTGTCCCTGTCTCTCTCTCTCTGTCTCTCTCTGTCTCTGCCTCTGTCTTTCTGTGTGTGTGTCTCTGTGTCTCTGTGTGTGCCTCTCTGTGTCTCTGTCTCTTCCCATCTCTCTCTCTATCTCTCTGCACTCCAGAGCCCCACCCAAGAAACGGAGCTGCTCATCCTCAGAGTGGGTCTTCACACGTCACAGGCATGCCCAGATATTTGTCTCCACACTGACTCTAATTTCATGCAGGTGACAACGAAGATTGTCACTTGTTGCTGTGCAAGTGCTCTACCAATAAGCCCAAACCTCACCAACACCAGACTTGACCTCCTTGGTAAGAGTGAGGGAAATCAATTAACTAACATATTGGCTGCTGCCTCTGCTACAAACCCACATCAATTTTCAGGTAAGAAAAATCTCTATTCTTCAAGATCAAAGTGTCCTTCTACACAAACAACAGCCTCAAACAACAGATGGGGACACAGATAACCCCAAACACCTAGCTGTCAATCTGCCTTGTCAATTCGTCAGAACATCCAACACAGCTCCAGAGAAGGCTCAGCACTCGCTTTCACCCCTAAAGCTGAGGCCAGAGTCCATGGCATCCTTCAGTCATCCCTCATGGACTCCTCTCCTCGGCCCTCCTCAGGGATCTTTACTCTGTTTTTTGCTCAGGAATGCTTGCTGTGGCATCACTGCCGTCAAGAGAAGCTTCAGGACATTCTTTTGGAGTCTATCTACCACACATTTGACTCCAGAAACCTGCCATCATGTCACCCTTTAGTGCTCCATCTCTTTTCTAACCGAGGCAGATACAGGACTCTGAAACATTGCTTCTCAGTTACTCCCTTCAAGGAGACCCATGAGTTTGTCTTGTCACACTCGGGTCTTTAGATGCTTGTTAACAGGGGAAGATCCCCTCCTCCAATCCATTCAGTGTCATCACTGAAAGGAGCCAGATGTCCCTAGCAATCATGTCTGTCCACTTTCCCCCTCTGAGATGCAGTTCTTTCCAAGCATCAGAAGAATGCTTATTTTGATACATTGCATCTTCCATATTTGAAATAGGATAAGAACAATATATTGGACACTGAAAATTAATCTTCCATTGACTGACAAATTTGAATCTTATTTAACCATACAGAAACTTTCTTTATTTGACTGTCAAGGGTGTTAGAGAGGTTACTTTGGGCAGAAAAATTGCATTTTGAAAAGCACATTAGCAAATTAGCTTGGCTAATAAAATATTCAAGGTTACAGAAAGAATACAAACTGTCAAGGACATATTTAATGGCTCTACAGCTTTATTACATTACTTAAAATATTCTTTTCACTTTAAAGAAGAAATAATTACATATTGAAAAAACACCAATATAAATTCTTCATATCATAGTGAAGACAATGGTGGCCCAGGAATTAGATTGCCTTTGGGAGTCTGGGGTAGAAAGATTTTGAGTTGAAACCACCCTGGCCTACACAGCAAGTTCGGTCTCTAAAAAATAAAAACAAAGCCAGAATAAGCTGGGCAGAGGGTTGGGAGACAGGCCTCTCATCCAGGTATTTTTTAGGAGTGTCCCCTCTCCAGGAGAGAAACAGCTGTTGTCAGGTTCAGGGAAATCGCCAACTCTCAGCAGAGATGAGCCTATGTGCTCTACCAGCAAATGTACTGCTCAACCATGGACTGGGGTCAAGGCTCTTCAAGAGTGATGTTCCAACATTATAGTTTCAGGCTCACATCTCAAAATCACTTTAGAACCCGCCATCTGGAATCATGACAAAGCCACTACTCCAGCCAAAGTTAGATTTCAGGAAATCCTTGTTTCCTGTCTTAGCATTTATCAAAGAAGGTTGCCTAGAAATAATAAGTCATAGTCTAGTCCATATTTTTTTTCCAGGCCATCAAGTATGTCACTAACTGATCAGCTGTTCCATGTTGGGGAGCCTCTCATATTCCAATCAGCACTGGCTTAAGACCATGGCTCCAGGTCAAGTCCCTCCTTCCTACATACATCTTATGAACCTTATTCCCCTGTGCTCTGTAACACTAGGAAGCTTTATAAAGTCAGTCTGATGGACCTGAAGCCCTTCCTCTAATATTTGTTTTATTTGTTCAGAGAAGTCTCGATCATTTGCTTACATTCTCTCCTGCCTCCTTCCCCCAGAGTATGTGACTGCCCCGTGCTTCACAGAGCAGGTGTTGGAGGCAGTGTGGCACAGCCTGTCACCATGAAAATCTCTCCCTAAGCACTGCAGGCACATGCCCAGATACAGTCTGGCACACCCTTCCCTTCCTTGAACTTTCCTATTCCCTCCGACCATCTCCTACTAAGACTTACAAACCTAGAGCATCTAGAGCATCTAATCTCACTTTCATTCCTTCAACATCTACCCCCTCTCTCCCTATAAATACAATAGCTTTAACCTTGAAAGAATATAAAGTAATGAAACAACCCAAATGCCTATGAGTATGTGCCTTCCTCTCTATCTGGTGACTATTTAAAAATTCAGCAACACTGATATAAGACTCGTCTTTCTTACAAGACTTTTTTTTTTCTTTTGGTCATAAAAAGAGAAAACCTAATCAAAGCAAGGACCAAGGTCAGCCAGGTCTTGTAGCTCTGCTGATGGGTGAGTGTAACAGTGGGTCATGTGACACAAAGCATGGGTTTTCAGAAAAATTTCCATTAGACACTGCTCCTTCTATACCCCTCTGTTTCGCCCCTAGCCATGCCAACTCACCTTGTCATCCTAAATGGCCTGAGACCTTCTCTCATTGTTTGATCTTCATGGTACCAATGTTTGCTTCTGTGTATAACTGAGCGAGGCCAGGCCTCTCAGCTCCTTCTTGTCCTCTCAGAACTACTCTTCCTATCCCACAAAGAAATAATCATGAGTGCCTTAAAAAGACAATCTCTGTCCGCTACCCCAAACCTCTGGGCCTCAGCTCCAAAGCTCGGCCTCCATACACTTTCTCTCATGCTGCATGTTTCTCCGGAGAATTAATGCCCTCTGCCTGGTGTCTGTCAGCAGACACCCTTCTGTAAACCCTGCAGCAGTCCTCCACTCTTGGCTGAGTGTCACCAAAGGCCTTATGCAGTTATTGTGTGTGTGTGTGTGTGTGTGTGTGTGTGTGTGTGTGTGTGTGTGTAAGAGAGAGGGGGGAGAGAGAGAGAGATTAGATCACTTTAAATCTTCCCCTTTTTTTTCAGATATTTCCTGCCCTAGAAATATCTCAAGAACAACAAACTTCTACAGCTTGAAAGCAAAGAGTTCTTGGTTTAAATCCAGCTTTACCAACTGAAAATTGTCCATCTCTATTTAGGTTCCTTACAGGAACCTAAACTTCCTTTTAGGTTCTACAGTTTGTTGACAATACTGCCTACTTCACTGGGTTACTATAAAATGTTAAAGCACATAGAGGTACCATACAGCAACAAGACTTGGGAGGAGATGAATGGATCATTTTCCTCACTAAATATGGCGGCCAGCCTTCTGTTTATATCCCACATGTCCTACGACCATCTATTCTGTCAGTTATTGATTTTACTGCTTCCCATCTTCTGTGAGAATCTGACCACTGACCATGGACCTCAGACTTCTTTCTTCCTTCCCCATGACTGACTGGCTCTGTGTGTGTGTGTGTGTGTGTGTTTGTTTGCAGAAGTGCAAGTGCGTGCATGTGCCTCTGTCTCTTTTTCTCCCTTCCTCCTTTTTTTCTGTCTCTGCCCACCCCCCCTTTCTGTAAATCTGTACCTATCAGAAAATTGATCAAGTCAATGATACATCTCTCATTCCTTCTCCTATGCTTTCCTGCTCTTTTTATCTCTAACAATCTCTGGATGTCTAAACAAGTGTCGTTTATTATCTCAGAAATCCACAGCTCCCAAGACATAACTCCCATCAATGTGCCTTGTTGTGGTAGCTAAACCTCTCAAAGATTTCATCAATATAGGCAGGTGGATGTATCCGGTCAAAGGCTCACGCCATCTTCCCACTTTGCTCACCACCCATTTCGTCTCAGAAGCTTCCGCTGCGTCACTGTGTGCTTCTCCTCTCCTAGGTCACCATTGTATGCAACTTTAAGAACAGAATAGAGAGTTCATTTTGTAACATTCTATGCTTCCCTATAGTGAGGCCCCAGAACAGCCTTCACCAGGACCTACCATAGACACCAATGGGAGAAACAATTTTTCCATGTTTAATCATTACAGGGTGGGGTCTTCATATTTATTTCTAATATTTGGAAATCATTTAATCGTTCTCATTATCCCATCTTTGTTTCACATGTATTTAGGATAGCTTCTCCCTAAAATTTGTCAAAGCAGAAATCTGTAAGTATTCCTCAGCTGATTTCACACTGCTCTCATTTAGGCTGTCATCACTTAGCCAACTGAGAGACCCAGGCTCTAACTTCAGTCCATAAAGCTGTCACTGCGATCCTCAAGGACAATTTACAGTGACATGCCCATAGGCATGTCAAGAAGAAATGCATATAAGTGTCAGAGTCAAATGCTTGGTGGCAATTTATTCTGCCGTTTCTCTTGCTGTAATTTTAATGAGCACAGTGTACACTCTCATGTGGCCTCACAATCCATTAGAGAGAGATGCTGTGCACACTGCGTAGACTCTGCTGACAAGATGAAAACCATGCTCTATTTCCTCAAGATGATACAAAGTGAGACGCTGGAAACCTCTGTAAATGACTTAACAAAACGAATGCCATGGCTTGTTTACGCTTTCATTAAAGTCAAGGATATTTCCAAAGATGACAGCAAATGTGACATCCTCTTGAACTGTTGAAACACACGTGTCTGCACAAATATCGTCGGAAGAGCCCCAGACTCTTAGATACTCGCCCTCTCGCTAGTGCAGTGAGGTCCTTTCACAGTTACTTACTTACATAATTTTCATCCGTCTTAAAGCCATTAGAATAAAAAGGCAAAGAGTAATAATTCATAATGTCCTTTTATGTCAGCACATTATTCCTATTTATTTTTACACTGTAGATCCTTTGAACAAACTAATATATGTTTTCTCTACCTCTTATAGATTTCTCTAATGTGCAAAGTTTACAGAGTAAAATTCTTCAAAACACCTCAACAACTCAGTGAAAAAGGAAGGCTGAAAAAGGGCCTGAGTGATGCCTCGGCAGTTTAAGAACACTGCCTGCTACTACAGAAGACCCGGCTTCAGATCCCAGCGTCCACACCTGGCAGCTTACACCCACTGCAACTGCAGGTCCAGGACACCTAGAACCCCTTCTTCAAGTCTCCACAGGCAGTTGCACACATGGGGTAGACATTCAGACACATACGCTTACACATAAATAAAAATTAAAATAAATCGTAAGGAAAAAAAAGGCTGAGAAAGGAGCAGGCAAGATGGCTCAGTAGGTAGAGGAATTGTCTGGCAACCTTGATGACCTGGATTCCATCCCCATGATCCACACGAAAGCAAGAGCTAACCGGCTGGACACATGTGCTCCCAGCCCTCAGGTCATTTGCTGCAGATTCATAGCACAATTCACTGCAGTGATTTCCTGCAGCGATGTGGACACCAGTCCTTCCCAGAGAGAAACCCACTCAACAGCAAAGCTGTCTGTGCAATCTTTAAAACCAGCATGACGGTTTGCTCCTTCGCCTCACGAAATTAATTAAGTGCTTGGAACAATAAAGGTAAGAATCACCACTTGGTTCAGCTTTAAATTAACATTGCGAGATATATATATCTATAGATATAGACAGATATAGAGATAGATATAGATATAACCTGGGAGAACTATCAACACTGGTATTCCAAGCATAGAAACGGCTGGACCAGGTAACATCACCTTGGATGCCTTGTGTAGAGCATTTGGTGAAAGAGCACCAGTCTCGAGCATCTGTCACGTTCCACAAGCAAACACTGGCCCAGAGCTCGTCACACCGGTCTATCTGTGGTGTGCTCTCCTGACTGGAGCTTGCTGCGTTTCTCAGTGGATGCTGGAGCAGGACCCACTGCCTGTTCCCAATCTCAAGGCACGGACGGTGACTGACTGCGCTGGAGACAGGAACATCTCTATCTTTACAATCCTACAGTGTCGGCTTTCTCCAAATTAAACACTTAATAAAAATTAAAGCTAGCTGTTCTCAAATAGCTTATCACTAGGGTTAAAAAAAAAACATTTCAGTACAAATTTGCTTTTTAATGGAATAATCTCAAGTTAAATAAAAATGGAAAATCTGGTAAAATGCTGACATGGAGGAGATGGGCAGATCCAACCCCAGGGTTTACCGAGACTGCACAACAAATCACGTCACCTACAGTTTCCCACGCTGGCATCCTGACATAGATTTTTTTTTTAATTTTTATTTATTATAGCGTTGTGCCTGCATGAATGCCAGCAGAGGGTACCAGATCTCGTTATAGATGGTTGTGAGACACCATGTGGTTGCTGAGAACTGAACTCAGGACCTCTGGAAGAACAACCAGCACTCTTAACCTCTGAGCCATCTCTCCAGCCCCCGATGTAGATTTGTTTTTCTCCATCCAGAGAAGTAAATCATGGAACAGGAAAGTGTACGCCCCGTCCCACAGTCACACAGCTAACTGGGTGTGGGATTAGGTCAGAATCTTGATCCCATCTGGACAGGAGGCACTCAGGTGGGCTGCTTCTAGGTGATTTGCAAACAAGTAAGTGATTATGAGCAAATCCTACAGTTTTCTCCCGTATCATCTGGCCACGCTGTTTCTGTCTTTTCGCTGAAAGACTTAATGATGCCTATTACAGACTGCCCTCAGGACGCCGATTGTCCCTGTTGGCCTCTGCATGTGAACGTGGAGGGAAGGCTTCAGGGAGCACGCAGGTCGAGGGTGCTCTGCCACAGCAAACACTATTCCTTCACAGTCTGACTCCCAGGCTGTCACGGTGCTTACGAGTCATCTGCCTCCCACCAGATGGCAGGACTCCTGACAGCCTTGTTTAGGTGTGTAAACCCAGGAGGACAATGACTAGAGCACAGCACAGAGCCTCGAGAAGAAGCAGAGCCTGCTGTAAGCTTGACTCCACCAGCCTTCAGGTGACCTCACAGAGACCACTTGGCTCTCTCTTCACAATGCTGTTAGAAGGTAAATGGATGTGTCCCCATCCGGATGAGATTCTCTCCATGTCCAAGACACATGATCTCTGTGTCAAGCACAGACTCTGAAGACCAGACTTAGACTGAGACTCCCTCTTACAGCTATGGAAGTTGAACAGGTTATAAATGTTCACCGTGCCTCAATTTCTCCATTTATAAAATTAGGACATAACCTGCCCCATAAAGTTATGAAGATCAGAAATAAAATGTTCTATATGTGTGTGTATGCATACATGTATGTATGAATACAGCCATATATGGATAGAGTTATATGCAAGAACATTTACATGGACACATACAAATATTACAGTGTCAGTAGGATGGCTTTACAGCTATTGCTCTCCTAAAAACCTGAACAGAAAATGTGCCGTTCATTTTACCTGCTACTTCCCCCACGTACCTTAAAATACAAAAGAAGAAGCTAATCTCTGTGCCTTGTTATCTGCGACAGTTGCCGTGAATTGTTCTAAAACCGTATACCAGTACTCAAGACTGTTTTACCAAATTCTTGCCACTGCAGTCAAGTAAGCGTAATTAAGATTGTAAACCACTTACTCTCTAGAAAAGAGAAAAGAATGAAAGCTAAAATGTTACCTGGACAAATGAGGATTTTTTTTTTATTGGTAATGCTCTTCCCAGCATAATGGAAGCAAGGGGATATGGCAGGGGTTCGGAAATGGGGTGTCACTGTACTCATTCAGCAATGCTGAGAAGAAAGGCGGTTGGTATTTAAAAAGCAGCTCATCATGACAAAAGCACATTCAAATGCATGTGCTGGGAACCACATGAAAGCCAACTCCTCACTACTGGTTATCCTAAAATTACGACCACTGCACATTTAGTCACAAAATCATGCATTGACTTTGCTTAAAAGAATCAAAAACTAGAAACAAGATAAAAGTATAAAACAGTTTATATATTATTCTTATGTATTACATATGATTTATATATAAATATAGAATAAAATGATTGAAGCTTTACAGAGTGAAATATTAGAGAAGTAGAAAACATTACACATAAAGTGAAAACAACTACCAGGTATGAAACGGGATGAAATGTTTGTTTTAGGACATGTGAGGCTTGGGAAATGGCCCAGCCGGGGAAGAGCAAACATGAAGAGCACAGTTTGGATCCCTGAGCGCCCACAAAAGGTAGGCAGGTGTGACAGGAGAAGTCCCCATACCTAGCTGGTATCCAGTCTAGGCCTAATGACAGGCTCTAGGTTTAATGAGAGAAGAAAGACACGTGACATCAATCTTAGGCTTCTAAAAACACGTGCAAACATACACTCATAGGCACGACCCTCACACACCTTATGAACATGCAAACACACCCCACACACACCCTACACAGAGATATGACTAGAGTATACAGCATTCAGCATGTGGAAGGACTAAGTACTTTGCAAATATTAGCTAATTTAATGTTTATATTAACTCTTAAGGAGTTGAACAATATTTCTACCACTTTGAAATGAGGACAACCGTGGGCAGCAGGAAAGACAGCCTGTCAGTGCCACGGAGATAACAATACATAAGAACGTATGCCAGAGCTTGAACTCAGGGTTCTGGTGTGAGTCTACCCTCTAATTCACTAGTTTTTCTCCTAAGGTTAATATTTGACTACTATGTTTGTTAAAAATTAAACAATGCAATTATAACATCTTATTATCATTAAAGTGAGTTTACTTATAAATAGAAAGCATGAATGGTGTGAGCATTTCCTTCCCTGATTCTAACAAGTAAATAATCTTTGACAAACATGAAAAGTATTTTAAATGTGATATGTATTTAATGCCAGGTATATCTTATTTTGCCTGTCACCCTGTAATTTAACTGAATAAAATGTTTCCTGATAACAATATAATCTCTGTAGGTTACTTTAAAAACTTCAGTGCTGTGTCTGTCACGGGCTCGTGCGTTTCAGCCTGAGATGCGCTCTGTAAACGGCCCAGTTGTACGCCTATTTGATCAACACGCCTCTCTCCACCGGAGGTCGCGGCGGTATTGACGTGGTGCTTAGAGTCTGGCTGCTGCTAGTCTCCTCCCACCCCTGTGCTTGGACTTAGGGCAGGGACGGTTTTTAAAAAGAGGGCCAATCTACGTCAACAATTCGACTGTTAAAATCACTATCACATAAACTAACTCAGTCCAAAAGGAAATAAAGGAAGATCATGCTCCAATAACAATAAATGTCATTTCTGACACTAACACCTATTTTCCAAAAAAAATTCCAAAGTGAATTTTGCTTACATCTCTCTTGAAATATCCTATGTGAGCTGTAAGACACCCTCTCCACAGAACCTTCACAATTATCATACCCAACACACTAACACACTTCAGCTGAATTTCAGAACTGGTTGTTCATATATTCAGAGATATTTGCCATAAAATTGATTTCTAGATTGCAAAACCCAAAGCTATCCTCCAAAAACTTTCAATATATGTTCAAGGTGTTCTTTATATTGAAAGCATCTTCAAAGAGCTCTGAAATTTTACAAATTACCTAATGTTGTTCCTCTCCAATTCTCAGTTAAGATTTATAGGCACAACTCTTCTTTCTAAGTAGAAACCCTTCAAAATAGGAAAATATCATCTTCAATACATGTCATTCCTCTCAAGGCTTTGATACCCAGGACCTTTCTATCTAAATCAGTTCACAAAAGGCAAAGCCTTCAAGGTGTTTACAGCAAGCATTAAAAATGTGTCACTAACTATCAAGTATGCAATTTTTCAACAAGTCCTTCCATCCTGCATCATTTCCTTTCACTTACAATCACCCAACTTCTTAAACTTCACAACCATCTAAAGCTATCACACTCAAACTTAAAGGCCCCATACCTCCCAATTCCGTTGCAATTTCACTCTGTAACAATATTTCAACATGAGATTGTAATTATAATAAGCTGTTAAAATGGGATTGTCTTTGGCTCAGCAGAGACACTTAGGAAATAGATAAAATTAACTTTGCTAAGTTCTAAGATTGCAACATAATAACAAAGTATGCTTGTCTTGTGGCTTTTCAAGCTCTTAGTGCGGTTCTTCATTTTGATCAGAGGAACTTGCTTTTGCAATGGGTGGTGTTTACTTACAGTTCACTAAAGTGCTGTAAACAAATGACCATTGACTACACATATCTACAGGCAATATCTATAACATCTCTTCCATGACTCAGGGGACATCATGAAAACATGGAGCAGAAGGTTGTGAGGGTTGGAGGGAGGGGCAGTGATGTGGGAGCATTATGTTCATGAACTCACAGAGGTCTGCCCAAGACTGGATGCTTCAGCATTCTATCCTAGAGGTAGGAGGAACTCAGAAAGCCTCGCTCCATGCTGAGGGTTTATAGGCAGTAAACAGAAGCCTCCAACCATCCCTAAGGAGCAATTGACAGCTAATGATAGCGGGGGGGGGGTGCAATTTCTTCAGTGGGGTAGCCACTGGTAAGTTGCCAACACTCTTAACTCCATGCTCAGTCTCATGTAAACAAGGTAAACTCATTGGGTTACTCATCTACCCAAAAAGACAAATGTTAAAAAGAGACTTATAAAGAAAAGAAAGGGGATCTACAGAAATAGAAGGCAAAAAAGGATAATGATGGAGTGAACGGGGACAAAAAATACATTGCATTCATGTAATATAAAATGACATAATGAAACGCATTAATTATAATTAACATATGCTAGTAAAAACAGAAATAAATGAAATATAAAGATAAAAATTGTAGTAGCATTAAAAAGGGAAAGAAATTATGCTCAGTCTTTGTCCCTAAAAGAGCTGAAAAGAAATTAAGTGGAATGATATTTATACAAGTTCCTTTATCTTGTCAACCATTTATTTCACAAGGTGACACACAAGGGCAATATAGAAAGAGTCAAGATGTGCAAAAGAAAGGGCAGCAGGACAGACTCAGGATGAGTAACAACCACAAGGAAAGGCAACCACAGGGCTAGAGAGATGGTTCCCTGATTAAAAGCACTTGTAGGTCCTGTAGACCTCTGCCTTCTGTGGATATTGCATGCTCCTGATACAAAGACATACATGTAGGGAGATCACTTACACACATAAAATAAAATAAATGACAAAGGATAAAAAAAAGAAAAGAAAGCCAATCATGTGGTTAGTGAACAGAACTTTCATCCCCTATCTGCAGGGAGTGGAAAGGAACTATATCATAAGTCCAGTCATGTGACTAGTGCTTTATGAAATGATAACTACCAAATAGAACCTAGATTAAATTCAGTGAGACTCCGATGGTGTGCTGGGAAGGAGAGGCACCAGTGCATAGAAGCCTGGCACCCACAATTCTTCCAGCACAGCTTACTATGTCTCTCTTCATTCTAGCTGTTCATTCTGTATCCATTATAAGAAAACAGAAATCCTGGGAGCTTTAGGAACCATAGTGGTCTGGCTCCAGGGCCTTCCTGGATACTGAACATACTGATGCACAATATCCTTAATATAAAATGTCATAGTATTTGCATATAGCTTGTATAACCTATGGCTTTTACTAGTGTATGCAACATATATGCATAAAGACAGAAGTTGGCAGCAATTGTCTTCTTCAATAGCGCCACACATTACCTTTTGATTCGGGGTCTCCAACTAAGCCAGGAAGTCACTGACTCCCCTGGACTGGCTCTAGGATCTGCCTGCCCCCTGTCAGCCAGCACTGTGATTATACACATACAGCAACATATTTTTATGCTTATAAAGAAGATAATGGAGGAAACAAATAAAATGCATAAAGAGTTAGAGGAAGATAAAGTCAAACACATTATGGCCATCCGTAAAGAAATACGGGAAGATGCAGCCAAACAGTTTGTGGCCTTTAGAGAGGAAATGCTTAAATCACTGAAAGAAATAAAAGAAACAGAGGATTGTTCAAACAAACAGGTGAAGGAATTGAAAGAAAAACAGGAAAATACAGTCAGACAGGTAAAGGAAATCAACAAAATGGCTCAAGATCTGAAGATAGAATTGGAAAAATTGAAGAAAACACAAACAGAGGAAATCATGGAGAGGGAGAACCTAGGAAAGAAAACAGGAACTACAGAGATAAGCATAACCAACATACTACAAGAGATGGAAGAAAGAATCTCTGGTGTGGAAGATACAATGGAAGAAATTGATGTATCTGTCCAAGAAAATGTTAAATCCAAAAAATTTCTGACACAGACTGTCCAAGAAATCCAAGACAACATGAAAAAACAAAATCTAAGAATAATAGAAATAGAGGAAAAAGAAGATTCCCTCCTCCAAGACCCAGAAAATATTTTCAACAAAATCGTTGAAGAAAATTTCCCCAACTTAAAGGGGAGGCCTATAAGAATAGAAGAGGCCTACAGAACACCTAATAAATTAGACCAGAAAAGAAAATCCTCCCGCCACATAATAATCAAAACAGTAAGTATACAGAACAAAGAAAAAATACTAAAAGCTACAAGAGAAAAAGGCCAAGTAACATATAATGCAAAGCCATCACAATCACACCTGACTTCTCAACAGAGACTATGAAAGCCAGAAGGGCCTGGACGGATATCATGCAGAGCCTAGGAGAACACAGATGTCAGCCCAGGCTACTATACCCAGCAAAACTCTCAGTCCTCATAGACAGAGAAAACAAGATCTTCAGCAACATATTTTTATGCAGGGACAGGGGATCTGAATGCAGGTCCTCTTGCACTTTACCAACAGAGCCATTCCTATTCTCTGCGTTAGGAAATCTCACAAGGTCACTGCTGTGCAAACAGCTGTTATACTAACCTATTTAAGGAAAGATGACTATGGAGAAATGTACATATCTGTAATAGACTTAATTTCCAAAAAAATATCATTTTAAGTAAGTGGGTAGTTGAATATATGCATGAAAAAAATCCACACACTAAAAAAAAAGGGACAGATTATATTGTTGTCTTGGGTTCTGCATCAGTCTAGGAAATTTTTGCATCTGACAGAGGGTTCTGTAAGCCCAGAGTCTATATCCAAGTTGAAAAGGAGGAGAAATACCAGGGGAACCCAGAACCTATGGCTGACGCCTGCTGTGGCAGCAGCGGAGTGAGGTGAACCCTAACAAGTGATGCTGCAAGGAGCCGGGTAGGGTCAGAACGGAAGTGAGTTACCAGACATGCAGTCTTCTTCAAAGCCACTAAACTGACCTCACAAAGAGATGGTTGAGAACTTTTGAGAATCTGCTCAAGACAGTGACCTCAGAGGCTGGAGAGATGAAGAGAGAGAGGGAGAGTCAGTGTGGCACTATAAAGGCTTGGAACACTCCTTAAGAGCAGGAAATGGACCAGGGTAAAAATATCAGAGGTGTGTGTTTGCGTGTGCCTGTGTGGGTGCGTGGGTGCGTGGCTGTGTGGGTGTCCCTACTAGAAATGTGGCCTCCACCTGAAAAATCTAAAGAAACAAAAACCTATGACATCAGCAAGAGTAGTCCTTTCATGAGTATAAGCCACAGTCCCCAAAGCTGGGTGAAGGTCTACACAGTCAGGCCAGTGGGACAGACTGTAGCCACCAACAGTGTCTTGGGATGAGAACAGAGTCTAGACTGACCAACCAGGAGAGGCTGGGTCTGTCATCAAATAAACGTCACCTCCACTGAAGTGTGGGCTCCGAAGAACCCCAGAGCTCCTTCCTTAGGGGAGCCCAGTCCTTAGGGGCTTATAGTGCAACCAGCCAGTTGTGACCATGCCTGCTCCTTACTGAGTTCCTTGTTCTTTCCTTTTCTGGAGCAGCCTGGTACGGCCTGTAAAATTGTAGAAAGATTCAAAGTGCTCTGTGACAATGATGACAGCTGTCCCCAGTGCCCAACACAGCCAGACTTAGGAGGGAAGGGCTTGTACTCAGATATGGGAGGATGGCTTATCGCACTGGCTTCAAATGAGGTATCTTCAGGAAGACTAGAGATAGCCAAATGAATTTATATTTCACCTAAAAAAATACCAGGAATATCCTGAAGTATAACATTTGTCTTATTAAAGGGGTAAGGTGAGAACACACCCTTAGAACTACTTAGAATTCTACTACCCTTGGAATTTTTGAAGAAACATTATCATTCAGAAGATAACTGTCTTCCTAGAAGAAGAGCATTGCTAGTGTTTTTAAATTTCATTCCATGCCTTACACATAGGATTCATATAACCTTCTGAACAGTAGGTACTGTTATTATCACATTAGTGATTATTATCAAGGAACAGAAGTTCCAGGAAACAGAATAATACATCAATAATGCAAGTGACTGAGGCGGTGCGTGAATCCACATCTCACTGATACAGTCTGCCCTGCTGACTTGTACACTGGATACAGCTTTAAAAACTAGTACCCACAGGCATTACTGCGTGCTCTGATGAATTAGAGTCCTGGTAACCAAATAACTGGAAAAGGTGTGGTCCATAGCTGGCATTTTCCCACCTCTGTCTCATTACTGCCGCTGATGACACTGGCTTTAGGCTGCCTGCTTATGCATCTCAACCTTCGTACAAAGATGACTGTCATACAGCTTGATTATGCCAAGCCTAAATGATAACCTGATTTAACACTTGACAGGAGTGGAACGTTTAGTGAAAGAATACATAATGAACAATTTTCCCTTTACAGCATTGCTGCTGCCAGAGCCTAGTTTTACAGTAACTTTTAATTATATACCTCCGGGCCTGTAGTATATTTTATTATTCATTTATTCTTGAAAAATTACAGGAAGTCTGACATTTCTTGCATACACACATAGCACAGCTTTTGCCAGGGTTGTTCATTAGAATAGATAAGTAAATTATCTATTATCATTATTGTCATTACTATTATCCTTCCCTCTAGTATCAAATCGCCATGGCAACTGTGAGCTGGGGACAATTTACATCTATGACAGTGCACAGGACTTACTGCACTTTAAGTCTGCAAGGTCCCCTCGGGGTGGAGGGCAGCACGTATGTATCAACTTGCATTTCCTTCACCACGGCTGAGCTGTGCTCTGAACTTCATAAACAGTCTGAGACACATTTGGGAATCCTTCAAAATGAGCCACTCCGTAATATGTAGCACATGAAGGGATTATTATTGTTGTCTTCAATTACCTCAAGTCCCGGGGATCATAATAAATGAAGTCTCTGGAATAATGAAATAATAAATTTTCATTTAGAAGAAGTCACAATCTGAATATCCTTAATACATGCCATCACTCTCCTAAACTTCCCAGTACCGGGGATGTTGCTCTTGAATGTCCTCAGGGTTCCCTGTAAGATGAAATCTTCAGTCTTTGCTGATGTAAATTCTTAACTCGGGGGAGTATAAGACGTTCTTTGGAAACAAAAGGTGACAGATAAAATGGTTTGAGAAATCACCCTTTAGAACTCTATTAGCAATTGGTGAACTAACAATTCCTTCGGCCGATTGAGAGCTCCTTGAAAGTGGGTACTGACAAGCATAATGCCACAAATACGTGAATTTCATCATCACCAGATGTTTTACAAAAGAAGACAGAAGTGAGAGGAAAATCCGAAATATCAGTGCTTCTTAGAGCCCAGATGTTGCTCATTATCTTTAAAGTTCTGACTAGGCTAAAAATTTCTCATCATTCAAAGGCTCACCATAACAAAGGTGTTGGTCTGGATTATCCAAGAACCAGTAAATTTCTCCACCAGCCTAATCCCTCTCCTTCCCTTATGGAATGCACGTTCCGTTTTGGGAGTGTTGGATTCTATTTTTATTTAATTTTTATTTTTTATATTAATTAGTTTATTCACTTTGTATCCCAGCTGTAGACACCCCCTCCTCCCCTCCCAATTCCACCCTCCCTCCCTCATCTCCTCCCATGCCCCTCCCCAAGTCCATGGATAGGGGAGGTCCTCTTCCCCTTCCATCTGACCCTAGCTTATCTGGTCTCATCAGAACTGGCTGCACTGTCCTCCTCTGTGGCCTGGCAAGGCTGCTCAGGTGGTCAAAGAGGCAGCCACTGAGTTCATGTCAGAGACAGTTTTTGTTTCTTTAAGAACTCACTTATGTTATAAAAAATGTTTTTGTTTTGATCTCAGATGTGGAATGCGGGGCTGCTTCAGACTGTCCACAGCAGCTATTTGCCTTATGCAGGCTCTGAGAGGGTTGTGATCTTTGTCAGCTGCAGATAGTTTGATTCTGAGGGCTCTGGAGAGTGAAAAAAATGCCAGAGCCCAGACAAGGGCTGAGGGAGCCAAAAGAAGGCAGCTGTTGCTCTCCCTGCTGAAGCACACCACCACTGCTGGTTTGTACTGTTGCTGTGTTTGTGTTGCTGGTTTGCTGGGATGCTGGAGATCCTGACTGGGAAGACTGGTCTTGCCCCAAGGAACTATGTCCCTAAACAGCAGTCTAAAGAGACATACACTGCCCCTTTCCCCTCTAACCTTCTTTCTCTCCTACCTAGTTTTAGGGGGTTAAAAGGGATTAGGCTGGATAAGGGTTGGGGTTGGAGGGGAGAAAGAGACTTATGAACCCCAACAAAACAAGTTAAAAAGTGTTCTATAACACTTTCCTCCAAATTAAAGCCCTAGCAGGGAAGGGCTCTTTAAGACTCAGGAAATCAACAAAATATACCAGTCTTAGAAATATCCTAAAACTTACAGGACCCATTAAGCCCCTCCCAAAGCCATATAAGCATCAACAATTGCAGAAGAGAAGCACCTGTGATCCACTCAGCCATCCATTATTGCAGGAAAGAGGAGACATTGTGACCAGTTGAGCCACATGTCATTCAGAACTCCAGGGACAGCTCTGATGAGGTATATTCTTACAGTGGTGAGCTTTCTGGTGATGCAGTTGCATTGAAGTCACACATGACCCTGTAAGGAGAGCCTCACCCATAGTTTTGTAAGTAACATATACAAACTCACTGCTTCACTAAGCTTGACTTCAGTGGAATTTCTTTGGTCTCTTGTCAGTGCCCTAATTGGGATTTAAGAAATAAATACATTTGTTTATATCTCCCCTGGAAAAGTCACACGGCAATGTGAAATGCCCACTGTAGCAGTAGCTCTTAATCTTTGGATCTGGTGGTGACCCCTTTGGTGATCACATATCAGTTGTTTACATCATGAATCATGAAAGTAGCAAAATTACAGTTATGAGACAGCAACAACATGATATTATGGTTAAAGGTCACCACAGCATGAGGAACTGTATTAAAGGGTCATGTATGTGAGTGAATTTTTGGTGCCCAGATGGTGGGGCTGTTTTGTTTTTGTTTTCATTTTTGTTTTTACAATTCACACACTTTGCATCCCAGCTGTGGCCCCTTCATTCATCTCCTCCCAGTCCCATTCTCCCTCCCTCTTCCTCCCCCAGTCCACTGATAGGGGAAGTCCTCCCCCACATTGTCTGACCCTAGCCTTTCAGGTCCCATCAGGACTGCCTGGATCCTCTTTCTCTGTGGGCTGGCTAGGTCACCCCACCAGGGAGAAATGATCAAGGAGTAGGAACCAAGTTCATGTCAGAGACTCTCTTCTCCCATTACTAGGAAACCGATGTGGACACTGAGTTGTCTATGGGCTAGATCTGAGCAGGAGTCTATGTCCTCTCTATTCATGGTGTTTGGTTGATGCATCAGTCTCTGCAGTCCCCCTGGGCCCAGCCGTTTTGGCTTTGTTCATCTCTTCGTGGGGCTCCTGTCCCTTCACCCATAAGACTCACTGTGTTCTGTCCTAAGTTTGGCTATGATTCTCTACATCTGCTTTGATCCCCTGCTAGGTGGAGTCTTTTAGAGGAGATTTGTGGAAGGCTCTCGTTCTGTGTTCTCTCTTAGACTACTTCTGGTGTCTATCCTGTTTTTCCTTCTGAACGAGAATTAAGTATCTTCCCTAGGGTCCTCCTTGTTGTTTAGCTTCTTTAGGTCTGCAAATTTCAGTATGCTTATTCTATATTATATGGCTAATATCCACCTATAAGTGAGTATATAACATGTGTGTCTTCCTGCTTCTGGGTCAATCACTCAGGATGATCTTTTTCTAGTTTCATCCATTTGCCTGCAAACCTCATGATTTTCTTGTTTTTAATAGCTGAGTAGTATTCCATTGTATAAATGTACCACAATTTCTGTATCCATTCTTCGGTTGAGGGATGTCTAGGTTGTTTCCTACATTGCTAGTGGGAAAGTAAACATGTATGACCACTTTGGAAATCAATATGGCTCTTTCTTAGAAAACTGTGAAGAGTGCTACCTCAAAATGCAACTATACCACTCCTGGGCATGTATCCAAAAGATGCTGAACGATACAAGGACATTTGCGCAAATATGTTTATAGCAGCTTCATTCGTAATAGGTGGTGCTGTTTATTAAAGTGGCAGAACCTTTAGGAGACGGACCTTCACAGAGGGAAGTGGGTCACTGGGGGGAATGGTGTTGAGGTGGTTCAACCCCACTTCCTGTTCCTGCTCTGCTTCCTGACAGCTGGTGTTGTGTGACTAGGCAGCTCATGCTCCTGCCACGGTGTCTTCCCTGTGATGAGTCTTCTTAAATACAAGCCAAAAGATGCCCTTCCTCACTTAGGCATCTTCTCTTCAGGTGTTCAGTTACAGCACAAGTATGCCTCCCTCCAGCTGCCTACCTCACTATTCTCCATTCTGAGATAAAACTGTGAGTTATAAATTGCCTCATCTTATGTGTCCCCAAAGCTCTATAGCTGTTCAAACATCAATATACATAAATTTCATATAAAATTTTCAAATAGAATAAAACTTTATGGCTCACTGAACATTGACCATCATTTACTCTAGGAAAGTGATTCTTCTTAATATGGTAAAAATCCAAAGCTAAAGCCTCAGGCACTTCTTTCCAACTAAAGAGCCATTAGCCCACTATCACAGCTAGTTTGTATGTCACATTGACACAAGCTAGAGTCGTGTAAGGAAAGGGAACTGTTGGGGATGGTCTGGTACATTGTGTATTAATGCTGATTTCTGTGCCCGAGATTTAGTTGCAGTCCAGATGTGGCCATTACCATTTCTATGAAGAGTCTCAGTGTGGCATATAAGAATTGTTCTCCATCATCTCTGATTAGTTAATAAAGAAGCTGATTAGCCAATAGGTGGACAGAGAGAACAGAAGGCAGGACTTCCATTCCCAGACATGGAGGTCTCAGGTAGGGACCAGAGGAAAAGGGGAAGAAGAAGGTAGAGAGAGGAGTTGGCCATGAAGAAGGTCACCATGAGGAAGTCCCCATGAAGACAAAGATGGAGTAGAAACAGCCAAGATAAGACTAAGATGCCAAGTAACACAGCACATGGCTGGAGGTAAACAGGTTAGTATAAACAGGTTAGACTAGATCAAGATATGCCCAGATGTAATGCTTTAATGTTTATTAATAAATGTAATAGGTCTCTGTGTCATTTTCAGGGAGCTAGAATGGGTAATAGAAAAAACAAACACATTTCACTATTTCTATTAGAAACCTTGGGAGCCATGCAGGAACAGCAGCAAAACAGCTCTGGAACTCAAGAGTGCGGCTCACTGGTTAACACAGTCATGACGAGTTTGTCTCGGAAACGCATAACCCCAAGGACTCTGTGTCCCGAGGACCTCACGCTGTTACGGAGCATAGCTCTGCTTGCTGCCTTACGGTCACCAAATCCCTCATAACATATGAGTTGTATGAAAACTCTAAGGGGCTGCATTATCCAGTGCTGACAATCATCAATGCTTGATCTCTTTCAGGCATGGTTGCTGGAGCAGATTAATGATTTAACCACCACCTTTGAAAAGACCCTACAGACGCAGATTGTTAGCAATGGCCACTACTCCTAGAAAGAATCAGAAAAAGGTTTCTTACAAGATTAAGGAAAGATGTCTTTACTAGCGGCTCAGATGTAGAAAATCTTAGGGAAAACAGATTGTTTAACAAACTTAAGTAAAGATGTTTTTGCTAGTAGCTCTGATGTGGAAAATCTTAGAGAACGGTTTGAAGTTCAGGAAACTACACTCCTAACGGCAAAGCCAGGAACTTGCTGAGGTTGGTGCGTGAGAATACCCCAATTAGCACTAGCTGACTCTCTCACTGTAGCTGGGCCTGAAGGTGATTAATTTCTTATACCCATTTTTGTCCTCAGCTTCCTATTATGATTTTAAAAAATTACTAATAAGTAAATGCGCACCTTGAAGATTTAAACTAGAAATGGCTGATTACTTTTCACATAAAAGTTTAGGTTTGTGACTCTTTTAAGATTTTTGTAAGATTGCCTTTTATGATAATTTATTCTTTCTTTGTAACTACAAACTGCAGCCTGCCAGTAAAGAAAAGCTGGCTGAGAAATTACCTTGCTTGCTCACCTTGTTAATATATAAAAGGTTGTTCACTTACAAGCGTATATGGTTTCTTGGAAATAACTTGTTTTTCTTATTTATTTTCTACCCATAATAGGTAAAACATCTGATTATGTGAAGGTATTGGGGAACACGTTTTTCTTATGTGTATTCATTGTAACCACTCACTGAAAGAAAAGGAGAATGTCACCACATTGTGGTTTCTATACTGCTGGAAAGCTCTTGCTGGGGTAGGTAAGTGGTGGGAACAGGAGTGGAAGGGCAGGTTAGAGCTGGCTCTTTGGAGTTTGTTCCATCCACCCAATATGTGAATGTGTATGCATGTATGCATGCATGTATGTATGTACATATGTATGTGTAAAATAGAAGACGCCAGTAAGAGAAGCTAAATAAAGAAAAGAATGAAGCTTGTTGGAACCTACCTGCTGGAGTCTGTCTTACTTCCTTATCAAGAGTAAGAGTGTGTGTACCTGTGTGATCTTTTCCTCTCCTTCTTTCCTTTTGTAATTTTTTTTCTGAGATGCCACAGTCAGTGGAAGCCCTAGCTCCCACGTACATGATAGCTGTAAGCCCCCACCAGAAAGCTATCAGCACTGGCCCACCGCCAGCCATTAAATCCTGGCCCCTCAGTTCACCCCTATCAGCGGAGGCCACGGTCATTAACCACCAGTTCTGGCTCTGGAAAATCACTCTCAGAAAAAGTCCAGGTCACCAGCCCAGCAGCCAGCCACGGGATCTGTGTCCTGCCTTATTTGCCTCCATTGAAATGTCGAAGCTGGACTTTCACCAACCTCAATTGAGGCAATGCCTCCACAATAACTGGGTATAAGGCATTTTCTTAATTAGTGATCGGCAGATGAGGGCCCAGGCAATTCTGGATGGGTATTTCCATGCCTGGACTGGTAGTCTGGGTTCTATAAGAAAGCAGGCTGAGCCAGCCATGAGGAACAAGCCAGTAAGCAGCCCCCTCCATGGCCTCTGCCTCAGCTCCTGCCTCCAGGTTCCTGTCCTGCTTGAGTTCCTGCCCTGGCTTCCCTCAATGGACTTTGACTTGGGATATGTAAGTCAAATAAACCCTTTCCTCCTCAAGTTCCTTTTGGTCATAGTGTTTCATCACAGCAACGGTGGCCTTAAGACACCCAGCCTTTATTTTAATAGCAGGAATTATTACATTTGGCATCACTTCCTAAAATTCTTTGACTACATTTAAGGTAAATTTTGCTTCAGTTTTCATTATTATTTTCCATTTAATTAACAATACCTTATTTCATGTTATGTAACTTTAGACAAAGGGTTTTGCTAAATACTTTAAATGTCAAAATATTAAGTATTTACATGTTTTTACTGCTCCAACTGTCAAAAACCAAATTGTAAAACTATATTCATTTTAAGTTTTCAAAGTAATCTCTGACTATCTTATGACTTAGGATGTTTTTACAAAAAGTGGTAATTTTAAATAAAATATTTCGTGATGTAATAAAAAATAATCTTCCACAGAGCAGTGTACAATAATTTGTTTATAGGGGATCTCACAACGTCTTCAGTGTGCATGGAAATAAACACAGTGACAAAAACCATGCAAGGTTCCTCTCAAGCAGTACTAGGTAAGAGTGGACCATCCACGGTTTAGTATAAAATTTCTAACATGTAAAGATATTTTTAGAAACTGCACTAAGAACTACAGAGTATATGGTGGTAAACTGAACCCAGCATTAAAAGCCAACATCATAGCCGGGATGGTGGCACACACCTTTAATCCCAGCACTCAGAAGACAGAGTGAAGAGGATCTCTGTGAGTTTGAGGCCAGTCTGGTCTACAAAGGGAGTCCAAGACAGCCAGGGCTACACAGAAGAACCCTGCCTCAAAACACCAAAACAAACATAAAAAGGCTACATCATTTAGTAGCAACTTGATCCAATACTGTATCTGTGAGAGCTTTCTCTTTCTGATATCAATGTCCTATGAAACATGCATTCCAATGCGCTGTATTTTGATGTTTAGATGCATTTACAGCCAATGACAGTGAAAATTACAGCACAACATCAGATATGATCAAACAGTAAAAATAAAATAATGCTACTTGTCCATTACTGATACTTTACATGCTAAAAATATTAAGCCAATGAGTACATAGCCCACTAGAAGTTGGGCATACACCAAAGCACTTTCTATTTAGCTGTAGCTTCATTTTTACATTTTATTTTGGACATTGAAAGGAGTTTTAATCCATAGTTTCTGAAAGAAGTTTACATATGATAACACATAGTAAAATTCATCATATTCAGCTAGAGCTGTTTCTGAAATGCCCAGGAAAATGTATAATGCATGTAACAGTAGAGAATAAAAGCTGAGAGTATAACAAGATACACGTACTACAGTTTCAAGCTAAGGTGTATCCTCAGTAGCTCATATATTGACAGTTTGGTTCTCAGGATTCAGAGCTAAGGCTGTGGAAGAGGATTGGACATTGCGCATTCTGGCCTCAGCAATGGATATAGCCCATCAGCAGAAGCTTTGTTATAAAAGTAACCTTTCTCCCTGACACCTGCCCTCATTCCCAGCTGCCATAAGATAAGGGCTGTCTTCCATCCATTTCTGCATCACCATGGGCCTAAAAGTAAGCAGACCAAGAAACAGCAGGTGAAATGAATATTTCTTCCTTTTAACTTATTTATCTTAGACATTTTATCACAGTGACTGGAAAGCAACACAGCATCCATCCCAAAAAGTTATAAAAATCACTGTAAGATAAACATTAAAAAGGAGAAAAGAGAACTATTGAGGATAACAGAAATACAAGAATAGAAAACAAAAGTTAGGTAAAGTCAGCAAGGGCAAGAATATAGAAAAATTTTAATCCAGCAACATGGCTGTTCTGGCAAGGGATCAAATCCAAAGGCCTTGATCTGTGTGATCCAGCTGAAATGCAGACACACCCTTTGTATTTACCTTTAATGCCTCTGGTTGGAATACAGACACACCTTTAGTATATGCCTTTAATCCCAAGGAATTACATTTAATTGAGGGGCAGACAAAGTGATGAACCAGAGAAAGATTTGACAGAATGAGTCAGAGAAAGGATATACCCAACTCTCATAAGAAGACAGGAAGATGAAGCTCCTTAAGAGAAGGGCAGGAAAAGAGAGAATGGAGTTGAATTCAGTGCAGTTCAGTCGAATGTAGCTGAGCTCAGTGGAGTTTGTGTAGTTTCATTCAGTTCATGCAGTTCAGAGACAGTTTTTCCAAGCTCATCAATTCAATGAGAAGCTCAGAAAAGATAGTTTGAATACATAATCTTGGAACGGAGTTTTGAGCCAGAACAGCTGAGTTGAACCAGCCAGCCAGAGTTCAGAAAGAACTAGAAAGGGTGAGCTTTTTCAGATGGAGGTCTAGGAAGTTGAAAATATTCTAGGCCTAGTTTAGCAGACAGAGGCTGAAAGCTGAAGCCTTTAAGGTCTGGGTGTGCCAAAAATTAGATTGTACAGAGGCTTAAAAGCTTCCAGTCTTGGGCCTAGGAATAGTTAGAGAGAAACCCTCTGGGCTCAGACCAAGCCATGTATTCATAAGGCTTGGGTATGGCTCTCATCTAATCCCCTCATCTGAGGAAATAAAAACAACATTTACAAAGTACAGAATCTTTGGAATGACTATAAAATGTCTCTTTGGAAGACCATAGAAGAGTTGAAGAAAGGGAGAAAAGTAATAATATTAGAAATGTAAGGGAATATGTCATTATAAAATCAGTAAGTATTAAATTATAAGAGGCATAATAACATTTATGATAAAGAATGTGAAAATTAAATTGATAAACCTCTAAATAGTGTCATAAAATTAACACAAAAACAAGAGCTTAATAGTCTAGTCACTACTAAAGAAAATATATCTATAGTTTATATGTATAAAAATATATAGTTTATATATCTAAAAATATATCAGAACTTTCAAACCCTGCTGGTAGCAGCTACAAAATACTACCAGATATGTAAAGTAAAAAATAAATCCCACTTTACACAAAGTCTTAAAGAGAACAGATGGAGGGAACTCTTGTCAAATTATTCTACATAACATAACCTTGTCAAACTCTCACCAAACACAAAAAGAAAAACCGATGCAAAAGAAAAATTACAGCTCAGTTTCACTCCTCAAAATAAATGTAAAAAGCCCAATCAGGATATCCATAAATTGTCTCCAACCAAATATAAGACAGAGGCGTTAGCATTTTGGGTTTCAAAATCAACAGTCATGTAAGAGGTAATATACAAAGTCTATACACTACTTACTATAGTAAATTTACAGACACTTTATAAAGCAAGATTTTGTTTTAAAATCTGACCAGTAATAGCGGTACAAGCCGATAAGCACTTAAATGCTGAAGAAGATTAGGCAGAAGGATCATGGGTTTGACACAACCGGAAATACTTTTTGAAATGGGATCCACTTAGATTTTCACTAAGAGATAAATAATGAAATACGGTTCACAAACACAGGTAATTTTTTGTCAGATACAAGAAAAAAAGTTAGGTTAAGAAATTTACGGGAAGTGGATGTACCTAGGAATTATTTTATTAAATGAGGTAAGTTTTTGGTCATATGCAGATCCTAGTTTCGAATGTTTAGACAACTGTGTCCATATGAGACTGAGCATGCACAGGCAAGGAACCCAGAAAGGCACTATGACAAAGAGAGGTGGTTCAAGGAAGGGAGGGGATGGGTCACAGGACACATGTGACGTGAAAGTAGAGGAGTAACACTGGGGGCAGAGAGGAGGGGTGGGAGCCAGAGGGGAAGATCAGCCAAAGAAACTGTGAAGATACAATTAAAAGGCACATCTCTTTGTATTTCAATTAAAACATGAGACTTAGAGAGAATCTGAGAAGTCCTCTGGCTGTCAGAAACTGAACTTCAGCCTGACCTTACAAGAAGTTAGTAATGTAAATGGCCTTGAGGCCATTTAAAAATAGGTGCTCAGCCTAACCTGCCTTTAAGAGACCAGTGCGACCAGTCATTACCACACCTTGCACTTTGCCATGTGATCAGACTCTACAAACTAAGCTAAATGCAGAGCTTCAATCTAAATTATGTACTTGTTGATGCCCCTGACCCACAATGATGTGTGCGTTGTGGTTATAATTTGCTGAAAGCATCCAACAGGTTGAAAGAAACTTCCAGAAAAAAACAAAAACCAGCAGACACCATAAACGCTGGAAAGAACATGTGGATAAAGGCTGATGCCTCTGTTCTCGGGCTTGAGCTATTCTGAACCAGTAAGTTCATAAAGTTTTTCACTTGTAAACTCTGGTTTAAAAAATAAGGTAAGAGGTTGTTTACTCCTTATGGCATGTTTTCTGTGCTAGTCCTTTCTATACAGCAAAGCCCTTTGCTGGGGACAGATGAAAGATACAGGGAGAAAATGGAATATTCAAGTTCAGGCTTATTCTTGGTTTAAACTCACAAAAGGAGAATCGTTTTTTTTTTTTTTTCTTTTTTCTTTAATGTGGCAATGCAACAAAAGCTTGAAGAAAAATTAGTACCTCCTATGAGATGCTGAGCTGTAAAATAAAGCACAGCCCATAAAGGAAAATGGGCGGAAGTGGGAATGATTGCTAAGTGAAGGAAGTACCTAGAGAGACAAGGTCGTATGCACACTTTCAGATGCTGTGTGTGTGTGTGTGTGTGTGTGTGTGTGTGTGTGTGTGTAGAATATATAGGTTATAAAAGCAGAGAGGACTGTGAAAAGGGAAGAAGGGGCCTTACAAAAACGCGGGGGAGTGTGGAGGTGAAGGGTGGTAGAAGCCGAAGGGGGGCAGCTGCAGCGGGAGCAAGGACAGCAAGTGAAAGGGTCAACAGAACAAAAGTATTGTGAAGTGGCATCATGAAACCCAGTGCTTTGCACACTGATTGCCTGAAAATTAACTCAGATACCCTCTGCGTGTACATACGTGTGCATATAATAGCTAAGCAATCATTTCCAGCTCCATATAGACAGGCGAAACATACCCTGTACAACAAGACCAGAGACGCATCTATCTTTTCTTGAATAGACATGGGTCATTAGGGACAGACTTGTCAATGCCGTGTGATTAAAAAGTCCTCAGCCGAGATCCTAAAGTCAAGTCATCCAAGGAGCCTACACTCTTTAGTAAAGCCAAAGCAAACTCTGAAGTCAAGCACCTAAGGAAGACTCGCGGAGCCTTCTGCAGACGGAGAGCTGTCGATGGACAGCTGCACCAACCAACCAGGTATGGATGCAGCCGAAAGCAGGAAGTCAAGGACTGACAGCACTGTGTTGAGCAGATCTCAAGAGAAAAGAAAAAAAAGCTTTCAGGTATTATTTTAAAGTTACTAATTAAACTCCAACAGATTATGAGAAAAAGCTAATGGAACCTCAGGAAACAGACACCGTGACTAATGCAAGCCCAAATGAAAAGGATACATGGCGGGGTATCCAAGGCTGGAAGGAGATTGTGTGAACAGAAAACAAAAATGGAGAAGCTGATTAGGAATCCCACAAGGAGCTGAAGCGGGTGATGTCTCCTGAAGAAGCTCACACCCACACTCTCAGCGCTTCTGGCCTGCAGAGCAGCCTTCTGCTTAAGCCTCTGCTCAAAACTCCCTTAAGAAAACTACAACTCATCTTTAAGAGGAAGCTGTCCTCAGAAAACATAGTATAACATAACTATTATATATATATGGTGTGTACGTGTCTGAAATTTGCCTTGTAAATTATCTACTAAACAAAATTATAACTATCACATGTAACTATCGCATGAAGCTGAATTTTGTGTAGTGTAACAAAAATATGTGGGGGTTCATGGAACTGTGTGATTTCAGTTACACAACAAAACAAAAGTAAACAAAATAGATAAAAGGAATACTCAGTAGTCTTACATTGACTAGGATTTTTTTTTTACTTTTCTAGGATATCAAGTTGCTAATTCTGCTGCTCATATGTAATATTTTCCCCATTTTTTTTCCATTCCTCCATTTACTTTTGTCAATCACTGCTATCTTCATTTTGACACTATATTATATTGAGTATGTCATAAAACTTTCTTGGCAAAAACTGTCAAGAACAGTTCTGTCACATAGGATTAGGATTTTGTCATAAAATCCAAAAACTACTCATGACAAATAGAAACAAATTCTTACCTAACTATGAATAAAGAAAAGTCCCTTTGCCAAAAAAATAAATAAATAAAAGCAAAAGAAATGCAGAATACTTATTTAAAATTCAGAAGTAAAACAGGAATGTTTTCCTTTGGAGCTAAAACAACATTTGAGGAGAGCTTCTGTGTCTATAAAATAACAAACCATAAGAAAAAAATATGTAAAAACAAAAATGGAGAAGCACGACATCAATTTTTCCAGAAGACAGATGAGATTATCTATAAAGAGACTTTGGAAGAATGTCCATGTGTGTTACTTAAATGGTGATGAAGACGTCTTAGTCATATTGCAAGAGAAAAAAACATTAGTCAAAAGTCAATTGTATTCCATCAAACCAGAAAAAAAAAGTTAGAAAGCCTAGTTTTAAAAGAGAAAATATTTACAACATTCACACAGAATATAAAGAACATAGATAGCAATTTTTTGGAACCAGCTTGCACACACCTTTTAAAGCATTAAAAAACATTCAAGAACATGACAAGCCAGTTGAATACAACCATGTTTTTAAAATAAAGTAATGCAGTCTACAATGATACACTTAATTAGGTTACTGCATCTTGCAATCACCCACACAAGTCTTCCAGTGACTGAGGTTGACGCCCACCATCTCTGTTGGTGGGGATACTACATATAAATGCTCTATTGAACATCTAGTGATGTCACACTAATATCGGAATTGACTATGGTAGAGACACATATAACATGGAAATTAACAAACACTTTTATTCCTCCTGTTCTCCCAAGAACCAGTTATTCAACATGTACTAGTACACCAATGAACCCAGGGAGTGAGATCTATGAAATATGTAAAAGAAAACACAACACCCTCAAGATCTCAGTGGGTGGGGGATTTGTTAAACAGAAAACAGTCACACATCCACAGGGAAGGGCTCATGCGGAGCGGGCTGTCTGGGAAAGGCTTCCTTCAGAAGAGGAGCTTTGAGATGCTTTGAGTCACCAATAAAATGGATAAAAAGACTCTGAATATGTGCACCACAACCTCCAAATTTGAAAGAAGTCAGAAAACTTCGGCACGGATTCATTTTTTATGAATTTCCTATTGAAATCCCAAAAGGTTTCAGTAGAATCTTTAGTATAAAATTATAAAATTTACATAAAAGAGAGAAGGCCCAAGGATAAAAGTTTCTAAGAAAAGAACTATGAACTCCTGATCGGTCGTCTCAATTTATTAGGAACTTATAATGCTTTTACTAAAGTGGCATTAGAGTAGGAATAAAAAGTCTAGGGGCAGTCCCTCACAGACATGGGAAATCAAATGTCCAAGACAGATCAATGGAGTCGGGGGAGGGGCTCCTACAAGTAATGCCTAGGTAAAGAATTAGAACAAGCAGAAGAAAATACAGGACGATATTCTCCTGCCTCAACTTACAGAGATTTCTGCAATAAGATCCAAACTTTCAACCCATAGAGGGAAGGGAGTTATAAATTAAAATTGCAAGTGGTGTTCATCAGAAGAAAAGAGAGTAGAAAACAGCCAGGATTAAGTGATATAAAAGTGGACATTTGCTTAGTGAGGGGTGCACTGGATGCCATGACTGTGACCGCGGGGAACGACCCTGTGGCTCGGAGGCTTCAGCCCCAGGAGCTCTGTGCTCTACCTTCTCTGTTCTTATGTGTAGGCAAAATGGCTGAAAAAAAAATTTTGGAACAAAACGTTCCATGACACAAATGCTTTGAAATCAAAACTAAAACCTAAAGCCTGTACAGAACTGTAACATTCTAATAAAGAAAAGGGAAAGCAGCAGAAAATGCCCCAGAAGAGGACAGTGTTTTCTGCTGAGAATAACAACAAAGATCAATAAATCTATGAAAGGATACTCAACTTCATGTAACTGGGAAATTAAAATTAAAAGCACAAGAAATCCCACATTACAAAGACTGGGGAAATTAAGCAATAAGTGAAGAAGAAGCACTTGGCAGCTGACAGGAGGATAAATTAATAAGACAATCTATAGAAGCTGCAGCTGACGGGAGGATAAATTAATGCAACCAATCTATAGAAGCAGGGCAGGTGGCACCACCCTAGGATTTCACTCTAATTAATTATATCCGTTATCTGTATGTGAAGGAACAAGTGCCGAAACGCTGTTAGCCAAAGCCTGAAATGGCAAGAAAATACAAACTTCAAGATCTCTCCAAAGAATGGAACGACAAGAAATATAAAATTTTCCTTCAGTGTAATACAGCAGTGAAAAACGAATGGATCTCTCTCATAATCAGAAACACTAGTGTGTCTCAGGAAAATGAACTGAACGAGAAAAGCAAGTCTTCTAATTACCCATTATAAATTATATCCACACTATTTATATTATGCCCTGGAAATATATACCTACGAGATGAAAATACAAAGTTAAAAAATTGTAAAACTGTATGTACCGCATTCCATACCTGTGTGCTTCATAACAAACAGTGCTCAAAAAAGGATGATACAGGGAAAGGGGGGTGTGGAGAGAGAGAGAATACGGGAAGAGATGGCTGGAATGGGGGAGGGCTTAAGGGGCAATTCGGAAACCTAGTGTAGTGGAAACTTCCTGGAACATATAAAGATGGAAAAAAAATAGGATGATATGTACAACTTTGGCCAAAGATATCACCCACTGTGTGTGTGTATATATGTATTTTCGTGCAAGTATGTGTCTATAAGTGTGTGTGTGTGTGTGTGTGTGTGTGTGTGTGTATGTTGGGGTGTGTGTGTGTGTGTGTGTATGTGTGTGTATGTTGGGGTATATATGTGTGTGTGTGTGTGTGTGTGTGTGTGTGTGTGTGTGTGTGTATGCTGGGGTGTATATGTGTGTGTGTTGGGTTTGTGTATGTGTGTGTGTAAGTGCGTGTGTCTGTGTGTGCTAGGGTGTGTGCCCACGCAGAGACCAGAGATTGACATCCTTATCATCCTCAATCCTTATCATCCACACTATCTCTTGAGACTGGAGCTCTCACTGAACCTAGGGCTCACCAATAAGGCCAGCAAGCTCTGGGCTCTGGGCTCTGGGCTCCCATCTCCTCTCCCCAATGCTGGAATTACAGTTGTGTGCCACAACTGGTTTTTGTTTTGTTGTTTATTGTTATTGTTTGTTGTTATAAACCTGGGTTCTTGAGATCCAGACTCAGGCCTTCATGCTCACCCAGCAAGCTCTTCACCCACGGAGCCATGTCCCTGGCCTCTAGCAGGATTCTTTTCCTGTAAGATACGTCACAGCATCTTCTATTGCAACCGCACCTGTGAGCTCAATGCTTTCCACTGTGGGCTCAGAGTCTGAAACCCTGCAGAGAACAGCCCAGAGCTAGACCACAGGAGTCTGGAAACACTTGGTGGGAATAAAATAGGACCTGTCCTTCCAACATGTCATCAAACACCTGCCACAACTTTCACTTGGCAAAAGACACAAAGAAAACTCAAGTGCTGTCACTGGCCTTCCATTTGCTTTCCTTTCTGTTTAACAAGTGTAACTGGAGATTATTTCATAAGGAATTAAATGATGGAACAGAGACTGCATGGCCTACCCTGCCCCTGGCTTACTTTCATAGTAATTTGTTATCTAGACTGCCTAGTTTATTGCATGTCTTCCACATTTTGACACTGTTAGCACAGAAAAAAAAAATCATCTAAGATCCACCGTAGATTGGGCATACTTCATAGAGTTTATAGAATTTAGGGAAAGAAAGTGTTCACATGAAGCGCAGACTAAGGTAAACAGCAATGGATGGGGGGAGGGTAAAATAAACTAGATTCAGGCGAACACTAGATTAAGGTAAGAGGCCATGGATGGGGAGAATCAGACCCACTGCTAACCCTGGGCTCCTGTAGTAGACTCCCAGCTTCCTCTGTGTATCTATCTAGTTAATATCGCTCCATGTCTCGTTTGTTTCCACCATTTCTCTCACTAGACCATAAGGCTCCCGAGCACAGGAGCTGTGTTTCATCCATCTCTGAATTCCAAGAGGTAGTCACATGGTACGTACCCAGTTAACAGTAAACGAAGGGAGACCTCCTCAGTGAGTGCGTGTACACACTTTAACCTGCTTAACTTCTGTCTCAATAGGAAAGGAAAGGAAAAGGAGACCCAGACTTCTCAAAGTGCCTAAGGAGATGTTCATTTGTTTGCAGCTTTACTGTACCCATCGGGGAAGTCAACAGAAATAGAATCAATCAAAGAAGACAAGAGAGATAGAGAGAGACAGAGATAGTGTGACAGAGAGAGGCAGAAATTTAGGGCCAACAACCAGTGCACATGATTCCAGACACTGAGAATCTGCCATCTGCAAAGCAGAGATCAAGGACAGCCAATGGTTGGGTCACAACCAAATGCAAAGGCCTAAGGACCAGGTAAGCTGATAACACTGACCCCAGCCTGGGGATCACAAAGGCAAGAGATATCCCCGCTCAGCAGGAAAGAGTAAGAGCAAATTCTTCCACTTTCACCTTTTGTTTAAAATTGAACATGTCTGCGTGTAGCAGAGAGGGCCAGTCTGCTTCCTTGAGTCCACTGATTCTAATGCCAGGCTCATCCAGAGACACAAACAGGGACACCCATAAATGATGTGCAATCCAGGTACCCTGAGGACAATCAAGCGGACGCAAAAACGTATCCCCCATGCTTTAAAAGCCACACTGAAGAGTATCGTCTTGCTGAAGATTATTATTTTTTCAAAATGTAATAATTTATTTTGAATTTTAATTTCAGTTTGGCATATATACAGGGTACCATGTAAACCCACTTTTACAGCAATAGTGAGTCCAAGAATGGCATAACATAACTATGAAAAATGGCAAATTCTGCAGTAGTAGAATTTTAATGACTTCAAGTTGATTCAGTTGAATTGTAAATCACACATATATTTTCATCTATTTAGACTAATTTATATAATACCAGTGCTGTCTCCTGGGAAGCTAAGTGTTGTAATGTCACTGAAAAGACCTTAGAACCTAGGAGAGAGCTATTTGTGGCTGTTTCCATATTTCTTTTCATGACTTGGCTCTAAATTTATTTTATTTTGCTTTGTTTTGGTTTTTTTTCTGGTCTTGTTAGCTGCTTCAAGGATAAATTCACCCCCAGAAAATCCTTACTTTTATTTTCAGCTAAAAGTTTATGATGCAAACTGAGCATGCCCAGAGGCAGTCCTGTCTGCCATCTTAACCTTCAAACCTGTGCCCATGACCTTGACCTAGGTAAATTCCTAAATGTGTCTGTCATCTGTCCTCCTTAAATTATTACCTTAAACTGATCATGCTCACAAATGTGCTTTATCATATGAATATGCATGAGCTCCACAAATAAATTCTTCCTCCTTCTCTCTGTTCTGAGAGGTCATTGTTTTGAAAGCATCTCCCATGCCGTTCTTAGCTACAGCAGATAGTGATTCCTTCCTCATGTTCTGTCTCTGGACCATACTTGTTTGTGTTGGGTTATAGTTGGGAGGACAAGGATATTTGCTGCAGCTTATCCAACATTTCTAGATGTTTACAGCAGGAGAACTTTTTTTTTTTTTTTCAGATACAGAGCCTGCCACAGGGGAACCAGTGAAAGTTCGACCTCTGCCATGTGACAAGGAGCATCTCAAATCTACTGTTTCTTGTTCTTTTTGTTAAGGGACTTCAAAACATACATGATTCTCTAAGCATGGCAGCAGCATTGGAGAATGAACAGACACTATAATTAAATGCATGCTCTTTGATATTGACCAGGAGGATAAGAGTCAAGATCAGTATGTTATCTCCTCTGAACAGAAAAACAAAACCTAACTCTTATTAATGATCTTTGATTCTGCCATGAAAAAAATCGCCAGCTTCCCTGAGCTGAAGACAAGCCAAATTCACCAGGCATTACCAGTCAAGGGGCATCGCACAGAACTGTCTCGATTCAGTTACCCTTGAAGTTAAGAAAGAGGAAACTTAGGAACAGATGTTCAAATGTGCTTCTACTGAAAAGATTAAGAGAATTATGCAAAATTGGCCTCTAGAATTATGCAAAATTCTAGAGACTACCATTAAACATAATATTTGGATTCAAGTCACAGCTCGTGTGTGACCTTTTAAAAGCACTGCTCAGTCCCAAGCTTCAGTGACTTCATCTATAGGCCAAGGGAGTTGGCTTTACAGCTTATGACACATTACGAATGGACCAAGAGCACACTGCAGAGATAATCAAAAGATCAGCTTCCAGAGTGGACACATCACACGACTAACCCACATGCATTCATTCATCCTCTTCCTGCTCTACTCACAAATCCTTGAGTGACAGAAACATTGCAGTAGATCCCCAAAACTTTTAACCATGCTAAACACTACCTTCATTTATTCTTTCTTACTGCTAGGGATCAAACTCAGGTCCTCACACATACCGGGCCAGCCCAGCACTACTGATCTGTACCATGACCTCATCAGATACATGCAAAACTTACATGTTGTGAGAGATCATGTTACTTCTTCTGGACTCACTTCTATAAACTTTATGTCACTTCTTGTTAGCGTACAAAATAATGATATGAATGTGGCATTTTCACAATGCTTTATTTTGGTTGATCCCCCTCCTATTTGTCCTCTTTCTCCTCCCAGAAGCCCCTACTCTGCCCTCCTGTCACAGGTGTTCTGCTGCCCTCTATTTTTGCCTCCCACTTTCTAAAGAATTTCTTGTCCTCCTCAAGATTCCCTTTCTGCCTCTTTGGCCTAATCCCACACTAATACACAAGCAGATTTTTAACAAGAAAAGAAGAGGCCCAGGAAATGGCTCATTTGGCAGAGGCTCATTTGTTGTGTGGTAAAAAACACCTGTGTTTGGAACCCAGCATCTATATAAAAGTTGGGCACAGCGGCTTGCTCTGTAACTGCAGAGCTCAAATTGGAGAAGGTTCTTGGGACACACTTGACCCATAATTCTCCAGATTCAGTGAGAAACTCTATGCCAAAACATAAGATAGAGCAACCGAAAAAGACATCTGCTATTGACCTCTAGCCTCCACACGTGTACACACATGTCCGTGAGCACACACTCTTAAGAACACGTATCTATAGCACACACAACATCATACCTACATACGCAATGCCACACTAAACACAATGGCATCACACACTAATAACTAAATAATAAAAATCAAAACAACTGATACGAAATCGAACTGCTTACTGTCAACAAATGACAAGCATCCGCTTCAAATCTAAAAGCCCAAGAGTGTGAAACGTTTGTTTGGGTCCTGATCCAGGACATTTGTTATGGTCCTAATGCTGGAAACGACTCATGTGCCCATACCTGTGTATTTAAACATGTTCACCTGTGCTACTTGGATGTCATAAGGACAGGAAAAATGTCCACAGACCCACAGCATCATGCTTTACCATCATTTAACTACCAACAAGTCAGTGACCTGTGTCCCCCCACAGAATGCAGTAAGGAGGAAGGCTCTCTCCTGCAAGGTCCCAACAAAATGCAGCACCAGAAAGCAGAACCCAAACAGGGGAATTTAATAACAGTGTTGATCTATCCTCTTTTGTCAATGTTATAAAAATCTAAGGAGTCACTTGATGTTCCCAGAGACTGAAGAAGTGAGGCGACCAAATAGATCATGTGACTCTGGGTGGAATTTTGAACTGGGAGACAGTAGCAAAGATGGTCATTCATGGAACTTATTAAAAGTTTGGGGTAGGCAGTCTGGCGAGATGGCTCAGAGGTTAAGAGCACTGTCTGTTCTTCCAAAGGTCCTGAGTTTAATTCCCAGCAACCACATGGTGGCTCACACCATGTATAATGGAATCCTGTGCCCTCTTCTGGTGTGCAGGCACACATGCAGACAGAATGCTGTATAAATAATAAATAAATAAATCTTACCAAAAAAATAATTGGGGTAGACTATAAATTAATATTGATTGCATCTCTTAAGTATCTTGACCCTTATTTATGAACTTTTGTTGTTCTTTTTTTTAATGTGTGAAGGACTTAACGATGATGCATATATACAAAGAGAAATGGTTATACACATACATTAGAAATTTATTGCTAACAATGGCTACTGGTTGCCTTGTACTGTTTTTTCAAAATCTTTCCTGTGTGTTTTAAACTAGATCAAAAGGAATGTCAGGGAAATGCTCAACTGTGTAACTGCTGGTCATAAATGTGGGATATGGGGCTATCCCAGACGGTGCCAGGCAGACCCTGTGCATCTTTTCCTGGCTATAACACAGCAACTATTAAAGAGGCAAATAAAATAGGAAACAAGCATGTGTGACTTGTGAATGCTATAAAAATTTTAGCACAGAAGTTCAATAAAAATCCTGGAAGTCAGTGGGAAGGTTCCAGGGGGAAGCACTGGTGTGTGGCACCACCTTCTGAGGTTGTGATGCAGCAGAGTGGGGCACACCCCCCTCGGAGAGGCAGGAGAGGCATGGGGGGAAGAGCGGCAGTGCTCATGCCCTGTGCTCCCACCCCACTCCCAGTTCAGAGGGACAGGGGAGCAAGCGTAGCCTAGAGACAGGGTGTGGAATTACTTTGTTTCCATACCCAGGCTTCAGACAAGATAATAGATACCCCACTGAAGCAAAACCCCCAGCAAGGAACATGCCAAGACTGCAAAATAAAGCTGCTCACACATGAGGAAGTGATAACCCATATAATACCGGGGTCATCTGCAACAAACACAAAGCTATCAGTATGACTTGCCATGCATGGGATGAAAAAGATCACTGACCCGCTTTCATTTGTATTGACTACCAAAGAGTAGCCACACAGAGCCATCTCTGATGGCGAAGGGCAGTGACCCGGGTCATCTGAAATCTCCTGCAGATGCTTCCATGAGGGGTTGGGCCAACCTTTCATTCTAGCAGAACGCCATAAACTGTCACAAATTGTAGCTGTGTAATGATTCTAAATTTGGAGTTCTCACACATATGCAATTGACAGAAGATCCGAAATACCATCTGTTATATTTAAACCTCAGACATCTTCTCTGGAGAAGTTTCTTTTCTCAAGGAAAGGGGTTCTTTAATACAAGTTCGTTAGAATTAAAACAATGAGATGTTCCAACAGGTTACTAGCCATGTTTTTTTTTTTCCCTTTGTTTGTTTTGCTTGTTTGTTTGTTTGTTTGTTTGTTTGTTTTGGGGGTGCCTGAAACCTATCTGAATTAAAAAATTATCACAGAATTTCATTACTGTGTTTCTAAACTTTGCCAAAGGCCCTCCAGCACCTCTACAGCAAGAGAGAGAGGGAGACCTCCTCATCGACGCTTTTCACTGCTAAACAAGATGTATTCAGTCTGAACATTTACCCAGATCTCCGTATCTTCTCTTTAGTTTCTTGTCCACATTCCTTTGAGTTGCAGTTTAGTTTGCATATTTCCACAGATCTAGAATTCACAAGCATTGCATCCATCCTGTCGGCTGCATGTGCCCTGGGCCTGGTGCTAAGGTAACCTCCTGAGTTTGCTGTCTGTCTCGCCACGTCACAATATGTAAGACTCAGCCCTCCCTTTACATCAGCTTGTCTGGAAACGGCTTCACCAATCTCTCACGATGCCATGATAGTCCCACTGTCTCTGTTCCCTAAAGGAGGAAGCTAAGGCCCAACAGAGCGTGTGTGTTCAGGCGACTGGTAACTATGCCTAAAATTCAAGCAATAGAGCCTGACTTTCAAGGCTATGTATTCAAGAGATATCATTTTACATACAAGGGGCAAAGGCAGGCAGGGAGGGTGGCTGGAAAGGTACCCCAGTGGTTAAGAGAACCCAGGTTCAGTTCACAGCACCCACATGGCACCCCACAACTATAGAGAACTCCAGTTCCAGTGATTCTGATGCCCCTTCCCTGACTTCCACGGACACCAGACATACACATACACACACATAAGCAAAACATTCATACACATAGCTCACAACCATCTGTGACTCCAGTTTTAGGGAATCTGATGCCTCTTTCTGACCTCTGAGCGCAACAGGCATGCAAGTAGTGTACAGATATGACACACAGACAGAACACTCAGACGCATAAAATGAATTAAAATTAATCTTTTAAAGTGTGTGTCACTTAACTTGTAACCACAAGGAGACCAAGAAAGCTAAAAAAAAAAAAAATCTGAGCCCAAGGGGTTCTGCAGAGACTTATTCACCAACTGAGGACCATGCATGAGACCATGCTCAGATGTGGCCCATTGGCAGCTCAGTCTCCATGTGGGTACCTGGGTAAGGGGAGCAGGGGCTGCCTCTGTCACGAACTCAGTTGCCTGCTCTTTGATCACTTCCCCCTGGCCATGCGGCCTTGCCCATGCCACAGAGGAAGAGGATCCAGGCAGTCCTGATGAGACTTGATGAGCTATGGAGAGATGGCAGAGTAGGAGAACTTCCCCTTTCAGTGCCCTATGGGAAGGGGATAGGGGAGAAGAGAGAGAGAGGGTGGGACTGGGAGGAGTTGAGGGAAGGGGCTTCAATTGGAATATATATTGAATAAATTATAAAAAATTAACAAGAAAACAGTTAAAGCCCACAGTCTTCTATTTGTGTGTAATCTCAACAAGCAAACTCACAAATCTGTGCCCTGATTTCAGACCACAAACAGATAGGATTAAGTATCTGGCCTCTGCAAGCCTTATGGTTACTTTCTTCAAACTCAGCTCGCACTGAACACCCTGAGTTACTTGATGAATGCACTGAAATGCTCAGAAGAACAATCTTAGACTGTGGAATTTTTATGCCTTGCAGCCTCTACTCTGTCTGTAGCATCTTCTCCAAGTGGAGCAGAGACTGTGGCTGAATTCCCACTGGTAGTTAATGTTAGCAGACTGGATTCTCAAAATTACCCATGAATACCCTAACTATTAAGAACCGAGAGCAGTCAGAGAACATCTGAAGTTTTCATCAGCACACTCTAGGCCCAGGTTTAAATGATATTTCCCAGCCTTGAATGTACCTGAGCTGTTAGCATATTCACTTATTTGCATGAAACATTAGGCTCTGTCAGTTTTATAGACTGGAGTGATAATCCCCAGCTGACGGTGCGACTCAGCCAACGGGAACGCAGAAGCAGGAGTCCTGACCTTGAAACTGCACCCGTGTTCCACAGCGCCAGCCTCCTCTTCCCCACAGCTGGCCTTTGACCAAGAGAAGAAATCACAACGAGTGATAATAGGAGGATTAACACCTCCGAGCGCAGTTAGAATCTTGATCCAGGTCAGACTAGATTTCACGTAATACAGAAGACATAAAACAGTCATGAACGCATGACTCACGGCACGGATATCTGAAACCTGCTGATACAGAGCCTGGTTGCTTTCAATGCACCAAGCTCTTTCCTCTGTCAAAGACAGCACAGATCCGCTCACTGCGCTTGGTACTCCCATCACAGGCTTCTTTAATCTGTCTGCTCTGGGTTTCTTAATTTATTTTTAATAGGCACTACTAATTACTGGAAATTTCTAAGGCTTTGCCATTCCTAGCTAAAGCACTGCCGTGCACAGGGTGGCATAGGAGGGAGGATGTTTGCTGGGTGTCTTCAGCAACTCTGAGCTATCATGTCCGTGGAGCTGCACCCAGCTCGGGAAGCTTTCTCTCAAGTTGGGGATTGCCATACGCTGAGTGAGGGAAGAATTAGAGATACTTTAGGGTATAAAACAAGCATGTTCACAGACGCCTTATTAAAGGCCTTCTAGAGCTTTCTAGAGTTAGAATTCCATTTGCTGATAATGAAGACTGAAGGGGAGCTTTCTGTGTAATATGGATGACATCCCTTGCTTAGCTTATGTGACTATTCATAATGATTAATGAAAATGCAAACTTAAATGAAAGTAAGACAGAAAGTATATTTATGAAACAAAACACCTCATGTGACTTTGAATAGTGACTATACTGATCATAATCGACTTTGAATGTTTTTCTTTTATTGAAAATAGATTACAGTTTCCCCTCCCTCACTTCTCCCAGTTCCTCCCCAATCTCCCCTCCCCTCTGGATCTACTCCTTTTCTGTTTCTCATTAGAAAAGAACAGGCTTCTAAGAGATAACAACCAAACATAACAAAATAAAACATAGTTAAGATGAAGCAAAACTGATCATACTGTAGAGCCCTGTATTTGCTGCCTCACTGTCTGTGAGTTCATATACCTCTTGCCTAGTTGAATCAGGGGGCTTTTTTCTTCTATTCTCCATCTCCTTTGGCTCTTAAAGTCTTTCTGCCTCCTCTTCCTTGGGATTCCCTGATCTCTGAAGGAAGGGAAGGGAATTTTTAGTTCCTTGGAGGAGGAGGAGGAAGTAGAGATGGAAAAATGTGTGGTAAAAGGGGGCCTAGTACAGGTAACAAAGATTTGAGCCCCAACCCTAATCTCTGTTTTTATTGACTACCAAGCCTAATGAGCCAACTCTCTCTTGGAGCCCCTAGTACACCCTCTGCCTCTATCAGATACTGGAATTGAGCCTCCAGACAGCAGGAATTCCCTCCTTCCTGTATATGAGGATGCACACCTGTCACACAGGGATTTCCTGGGGTGACAGCTCTCTCAGGGTTTTACATGCATCATATTCTGGGAAAGGAAGAGTCTGGTCACAGATGAGTTTGTACCTCATGTATCCAAAACAACAGCTGCTATCCACCATAAAGCCCACTGCACGCAACTGTCCTTCAAACAAAAATACAACCAGCCTGTAGAAACACTCCATAAACCCCCTGACCTCCATGCAGACAGAGAACCACTGATGTTGATGAAGTCTACTGATGGATAGTGCAGCTATAAGAGTAGAGTTAATTATTGAGAGTACTTTCTGGATGTTGAAAATTCATTTCTCAATGAGAGAATTAATAACTGTAGGTCCTACTTCCATAACAAGGAATGGAACAAATGGGTACGTTTCACAGTCTACAACTGCAACATTTCCATTAAAATAACTGAATTATCATGACCATTTTTGATTAAAATTCACTCAAATATGTCTCACCTACTACCCTGGGTTCACTAAATTCTTCAGAAAATAGCTGAAAGTTCAAGAGGTTTTGTCAGTGCTGAGAACCGTTGGAAATTCACTGTATGTGATATAGCACTGACCTTTCCATTTTGAAAGGACTGATAGAAAACTCAAGCACAAACAAACAAAAAAAATACACTAAGTCTCCTAAAGGGATGATTCTTTTATTCAGTCTCTGCCGATTCCTTCTGGCTTTTGCACGCATTCAGAAAGATAGCTGACTGGCTCTTGCCACCATCATCGCTCCATGCTGCTGCTTCCTGTCCAAATTCAAGACAGCAGAGGAGGTTTGTGCCTGAGCACAGCTGCAGCACACAGCACGAAACAAACCAGCAGAGCGGCCCCCTCACCAAGGACAGCCAGCACACACCAATCTGAGAGTAATTAATGCATGATGCACCAACTAGGTAGTCTAATTAAATAACAGTGTTTAATTACTAATTAGTACGTGGCTTATGCAGACAGAAACATTTAGACTTGTCACATGTTAAAAAGAACACTGAAAAACTCAGAGCCCTGTCACTTCAATGGTCTCTATTTTTTTTTTAAATATAAGTGGGGAAATGGTTGTCATCATCTGTCCAGCCCAAACACACCATGAAGAACTCGCCTAGCTCCCTAAAGAAGACAACTTCATTCTGCTTCTGTCACGATGTTACCTGTGACAAGATGGCCGGCCACAGCACCAAAGCCAACACGGTGGGTTATAGTGTGGGGTCAGGTGTTGTACTAGTATCGTACCTGTTAGACTATCCATGCTGACCAGCTGCTCAGGTTTGGTTCTTGCTTTGTATATGGTGATTAACTATCTGTCTTCAACTAAAACCTCCTCTAAGGACAAGGGGTCAGAATTCGCAAATAACCCCCCCTGGGTCATTTGGGTCTTGACGTAGAGGCTAAAGAAACATGCCAATAGACTCTGAAGACTGGTTTTACAAATCACATAAGATTTTATTCCACAACTATGAGACTTGGGAGGTTTGGATTTTTTTTTTTTCTTTTTTGGCATCTACAGAAAAAATGCCATCTGTCTCCTCATTACTCTAAAAAAGAAAGCAAAAGAAAAGCTTGGTGAGGCTGCACACTGCCAACCTTTACTTTCAATTATCATCTGAGATGCACACACACACACACACACACACACACACACACACACAGCCCCATGAATCACATCTTCTCCATTTGTGGAAAGAGTAGGTGAGACTGCCCAGTGGAGAATGTTAAGCGGGGAGAGGAGACGGACGCCCACCCTTATTAAACACTACTTTTCATAATCTCGCCCAAACAGCAGCAACCAACGAGGTTTTTGCCATCTCCTGGAGACACTGTCACACCTGCTGCCTTAAAACACAATCCTATAACAAAAAACACCACATCAATTGCCAGGAAGGCTTGAGGAACAATAGCTTCCCCAGAATCAACGAGGCTGCTTTTTTGCCCAAAAATTTTTATGACATCTTATTTATTTGTGTGTGTGTGAACATGTGACACCACACACCTGAAGAGGTCAGAGGACGGACAAGTGGCATGGGCCGGTTCCCTCCTCCTGCTGCGTACATCCTGAGACTCAGATCCAGAGGCTTGGCTGCGCGTACCTTTGCCAGCTGAGGCATCCTTCTGAACTTTAGGTAGCTTGTTTGAAATGGCCCTCCCTGTCACCTCCAGAAGTCTGTGTTGAGACATGCCCCACTTCCAGGAAAGCCTATGCACCCTGTGAGGAAGGTGCCCAGTTATGACTTTTTGTTTCTAGTGAAGAGGGAAGGAATGGCAGCCATCAGGGTGAGAGATGAACTGTCATGTTTTCTTTCCTACATAGTGTAAAACCCTCCTTGGCTGAAATACAGGCTCTAAAGCAGTGAGTATGATAGCCAGGTGGAGACCTGGGGACACATTTCAAGGCAGGAAAAGAGAAACTCTCCAGAGCCATGGGGCATCCCTGCCCCCACAGGGAATGGGCAGAGTGAAGACTCCAGCTGGGCAATGGACTATATGGTAAGAAACCACGTGTGTCAGCCTGGGACAGAAGGCTGGGCTGAAATCTGGAAGAACCAGGAAACGCTAGAGGCCTGAATAGGAGAAATGGAACAGTGGCCATCAGGAAGGCCATGAGACAACTGGGCCTGGGAACAGAACTCATGAACCCTGCCCCCATCGAAACCGGAACTGAACCAGGGGGGGCGTGGCTCTGTCTTCTGGATAGTTTGTTATTGTTCATGTTTTGGAAGACAAAGACTGTACGTTTGTTCCGTGCTAGCACAAGGCCTCTATGTGCAGAGTCTAGAAGCTCCGTAACGAGTCTACATGGGCTGTGTATCTCTATTAGGAGTGTTGTATTTTTTTGTCATTAGTGTTAATTTCACATTGCAAAAAATCCGAGTCATAGCATTTCACTGGGGACTGTGTAATGGCACATTGGAGACTTGTAAATATAATATCTATTTGCTGCTTCTAAAAGAAAAATGAGGGGGGCCAAGATGGCAGCGCCAGGAGAACACTGTGTCTGAGAAGCGGGACAACACTCTCCGAGCAGCGACCAGGAGACTGAACTCTGGGCCCTAAAACTACAGCGATCGTGTTTCCCAGGTGAGGGGAGGCAAAACTGAAACAACAATGTATACTCCCAAACCAGTGAACCTCTCTCATCTTCCTGAAAAAACAGTCCAGAAAACAGAAAGAGACGATCATAGCCCAAACTACAAACTCGAGGAACAAACAGTGAGGGTTATAAATAACCAGATGGCTAGAGGCAGATGTAAGAACACTCCCAACAAAAATCAGGACATAATGACCTCACCAGCAACCCCACAAAACAATGGACACTTCAATTCACTAGATATACAAGAAAACGACCTCAAAACTATGTTTCTCCAGCTATTAGAGGCCCATAAAGATGAAATGAACAAAGCCCTCAGAGAAATAGCCAAAGAAATCGAGACTAACCAAGAGGAAACAAATCGAGCTCTCAGAGAAATGACCACAAAAATTGAGGCAAACAAAGAAGAAATGCACAAAGCTCTCAAAGAAATGTCCACACAAATGAAGGCAAATAAAGAAGAAATAAACAAAGCTCTCATAGAAATATAGGCAATTATAGCCAAAGAAGTAGAGGCACAATTAGTGATACATAGAGAGGAAACTGACAAAAAAATAGAAGCTGTCATTGAAAAGCAGGACTCCACATTCAAACAGATGAAGGAAATGGTGCAAGACATGAAAACAGAATTAGAATCAATAAAGAAAACACAAATAGAAAAAAATCAGGAGCTGGAGAACATAGAGAAAAGATTGGGAACTACAAAGGTAAGCATCACCAACAGAATACAAGAGATGGAAGAAAGAATCTCAGGAGCCGAAGATACACTTGCGGAAATTGACATGTCTCTCAAAGAAAAAATAAAATCAGAAAAGTTCCAAACACAAAACATCCAAGAAATCAAGGACACCATGAAAAGACAAATTCTAAGAATAATAGGAGGAGAAGAAAAAGAAGACATCAGGCTCAAAGGTCCGGAAAATATTTTCAAGAAAATTATAGAAGAAAACTTTCCCAACTTAAAGAAGGAGAGGGCCATAAACATACAAGAGGCCTACAGAACACCAAGTAGACTAGACCAGAAAAGAAATTCTTCATGTCACATCATAGTCAAAACACTGAACCTACAAAACAAAGAAAAAATTCTAAAAGCAGCAAGGGAAAAAGGCCAAGTAACATATGAAGGTAGACCTATCAGAATCACACCAGATTTCTCAACAGAAACTATGAAAGCCAGAAGGGCCTGGACAGAAATCATACAGTCCTTAAGGGACCACAGATTCCAACCCAGATTACTATACCCAGCAAAACTTTCAATCAACATAGACGGAGAATTCAAAATATTCCATGACAAAACCAAATTTAAAAAACATCTACATAGTAACCCAGCTCTACAGAAGTTACTAGAAGGGAAACTCCAAACCAAGAAAACAACTACATTTAAGGAAACAGAGGAAATAAATAACTACACAACAAAAAAAATCAAAAGAATACAAGAAGTGAAACTCAGTGACACCACCAACCCCACATCAAAAGTCAGTAACGATTGTTGGTCACTCGTATCTATCAACATCAACGGACTCAACTCCCCAATAAAAAGACACAGACTAACAGAATGGTTGCAGAAACAGGATCCAACATTCTGTTGCTTCCAAGAAACACACCTATGCAACAAAGATAAATACTACCTCAGAGTAAAGGGCTAGAAAAATGTTTTTCAAGCAAATGGTTCCAGAAAACAAGCTGGAGTAGCCATCCTAATATCTAATAAAATAGACTTTCAACCCAAGTTAACCAAAACAGATAAGGACGGCCACTATATTCTCATCAAAGGAAAAATCCACCAAGAGGACATCACAATTTTGAATATCTATGCCCCAAATACAAGAGCACCTACATTCGTAAGTGAAACAGTATTAAAGCTTAAATCACACATTGATCCTAATACCTTAATAGTGGGAGACTTCAACACTCCACTCTCACCAAGGGACAGATCAACTAGACAGAAAACAAATAGGGAAATAAAAACACTTACAGATCAGGTAGAAAGAATGAATAGCCCTATATCCCCCAAGGAAATTGAAGCAGTCATTCACAGTCTCCCCTCCAAAAAAAGCCCTGGGCCAGATGGTTTCAGCGTGGAATTCTACCAGACCTTCAAAGAACTGCTCACACCAATTCTCCTCAAACTATTCCACAAAATAGAAACAGAAGGTACATTACCAAACTCATTCTATGAAGCGACAGTCACCCTGATACCTAAACCACACAAAGACCCAACAAAAAAAGAAAACTACAGACCTATCTCTCTTATGAACATTGATGCAAAAAATACTCAATAAAATACTTGCAAACCGAATCCAAGAACACATCAAAGATATCATCCACCATGACCAAGTAGGCTTCATCCCAGGCATGCAAGGGTGGTTCAACATACGGAAATCCATCAATGTAATCCACCACATAAACAAACTGAAGGAGAAAAACCACATGATCATCTCCTTAGATGCTGAAAAAGCATTTGACAAAGTCCAACACCCATTCATGTTTAAAGTCTTGGAGAGATCAGGGATACAAGGCACATATCTAAACATAGCAAAGGCAATATACAGCAAGCCTATAGCCAACATCAAACTCAATGGAGAGAAACTTAAATCAATCCCACTGAAATCAGGGACAAGACAAGGCTGCCCACTCTCTCCATACCTCTTCAACATAGTATTTGAAGTCCTAGCCAGAGCAATAAGACAACTAAAGGAGATCAAGGGGATACAAATCGGAAAGGAAGAGGTCAAAGTGTCACTATTTGCAGATGATATGATAGTATATATGAGCGACCCCAAAAATTCAACCAGAGAACTCCTCCAGCTGATAAACACCTTCAGGAAAGTGGCAGGATACAAAATCAACTCAAAAAATCAGAAGCCCTCCTGTATACCAAAGACAAAAGGGCTGAGAAAGAAATTAGGGAAACAACACCCTTCACAATAGCCACTAATAACATAAAGTACCTTGGGGTGACACTAACCAAGCAAGTGAAAGACCTGTTTGAGAAAAACTTCAAGTCCCTGAAGAAAAAATTGAAGAAGATCTCAGAAGATGGAAAGATCTCCCGTGCTCATGGATTGGTAGGATTAACATTGTGAAAATGGCCATCCTGCCAAAAGCAATCTACAGATTCAATGCAATTCCCATCAAAATACCAACTCAATTATTTACAGACCTTGAAAAAAAGATTCTCAGCTTCATATGGAGAAACAAAAAACCCAGAATCTCCAAAACAATCCTGTACAACAACAGATCATCTGGAGGTATCTCCATCCCCGATCTCAAGTTGTACTATAGAGCAATAGTAATAAAAACTGCATGGTGTTGGCATAAAAATAGAAAGGAGAATCAAGGGAACCGCACAGAAGACCCAGAAATAAACCCACACACCTATGAATACTCGAGTTTTGACAAAGAAGCCAAAACCATTCAATGGAAAAAAGACAGCATCTTCAACAAGTGGTGCTGGTCCAACTGGATGTCTACATGCAGAAAATAGATCCATATTTATCACCCTGCACAAAACTAAAGTCCAAGTGGATCAAAGACCTCAACATAAAACCAGATACTCTAAATCTGTTAGAAGAAAAAGTGGGGAACATCCTAGAACTCATCGGCACAGGAGACAACTTCCTGAACAGAACACCAACAGCACAGGCTCTAAGAGCAACAATCAATTAATGGGGCCTCATGAAACTGAAAAGCTTCTGTAAAGCAAAGGACACTGTCATCAAAACAAAACGCCTGCCTACAGATTGGGAAAGAATCTTCACTAACCCTTTATCTGACAGAGGACTAATATCCAGTATATACAAAGAACTAAAGAAGCTGAAAAGCAGCAAACCAAGTAATCCAATAAAAAATGGGGAACAGAGCTAAACAGAGAATTCTTGACAGAGGAATATTGAATGGCAGAGAAACACTTAAAGAAATGCTCAACCTCATTAGCCATCAGGGAAATGCAAATCAAAACGACCCTGAGATTTCACCTTACACCCATCAGAATGGCCAAGATTGAAAAACTCAAGTGACAACACATGCTGGAGAGGTTGTGGAGAAAGGGGAACCCTCCTCCACTGCTGGTGGGAATGTAAACTGGTACAACCACTCTAGAAATCTATCTGGCACTTTCTAAGACAATTAGGAATAGTGCTTCCTCAAGACCCAGCTATACCACTGCTAGGTATATACCCAAACTTTGCTCAAGTATACAAAAGGGATACTTGCTCAACCATGTTTATAGCAGTTTTATTTGTAATAGCCAGAACCTGGAAACAACCCAGATGTCCATCAATGAAGGAATGGGTACAGAAATTGTGGTATTTTTACACAATGGAGTACTACTCAGCAATCAAAAAGGAGGAAATCATGAAATCTGCAGGCAAATGGTGGGATCTAGAAAAGATCATTCTGAGTGAAATATCCCAGAAGGACAAAGACAAACACGGTATATACTCACTTATATAGACCTATAAGATATGATAAACATAATGAAATCTATACACCTAAAAAAGATAATCAAGAGAGCGGACATGGGGTAAGATGATCAATCCTCATTTAGAAAGACAGATGGGATGTGCATTGAACGTATGACAGGAGTCTACTGAGCGCATCTGAAAGACTCTAACTAGCAGTGTTTTCAAAGCAAAGACTCACGACCAAACCTTCGGCAGAGTACAGGGAATCATATGAAAGAAAGGGAGTTAGTATGATGGGGAAAGGATAGGAGCTCCACAAGGACCAAATATATCTGGGCACAGGGTCTTTTCTGAGACTGACATTCAACCAAGGACCATGTATGGATATAACCTAGAACTTCTGCTCAGATGTAGCCCGTGGTAGCTCAGTAACCAATTGGTTTCCCATAGTGAGGGGAACAAGGACTATTTCTAACAGGAACTCAATGACTGGCTCTTTGGCCTCCCCACCCCCCAAGGGAGGAGCAGGCCAAGGTTAGGCAACAGAGGAGGGATTCGCAGCCAGTCCTGAAGATACCTGATAAAACAGTATCGGATGAATGGGGAGGAGGTCCCCCCCCATCAGTGGACTTGAAAGGGGCACGGTGGAGATGAGGGAGGGAGGGTGGGATTGGGAGGGAATGAGGGAGTGGGACACGGTTGGGATACAGAGTTAATAAAATGTAACTGATAAGAAAAAAATAAAATAAAGAAAAGAAAATAGAATAGAATTCAATAAAAAAAAGAAAAATGAATTCTGAGTTCTGAAGTACTTTGTAAATAATTATTTCAATCTGTACACTTACAAGTAATTGACTAAATTCTGGAAGGATCTATCGCCAATACAGCTACAGCAGGGACAAAAGTTTGCTCACAGTGCCCTCTGGTGGTGTATATTTTCATTTCAACACAGACATCCTTTGAACAGCCCTTTGAACAACTTTTGAACAGATGTGTATGTATTTTAAACATTTTATTGGTTGTTTGTGAATTTCACATCATGCACCCAGTCCCGCTCATTTCCCCCTCTTCTTGTATCTACTTCCACTACTGAAACATCTCCCCAACAGAGGGAAAAATTCTCATGGAAGCTGAAATGTGCCACGGTATATACCCTGTTGTCCACACTTCTTTGCTTGCAAATGTTCACTGCAATGGTCTGGTGAGAGGCTTCTAGCTTTTGTTACACTATCAATACTGGATCTTCACCGGGACTCCTCTTGGATACCCTGTTGTTGTCCTGTGTCATGAAGATGCTGTAGTTTGGGATCTGTAGGACCAGCCCCTTTATGAACCCCAGCAGCCCCTCAATGGGGTAGATTGGGGTGGGCCAATTCAGAGCCCTGCATCTGGGACTGAGAGGTATCTGAGCAGATTAACCTGCCAGTGTTCCCACACCCACACCACCAGGGCGAGCCCTCCTGCCCTGCCCTGGCTGGCCCACCCACCTCCACCACTACCTCTCCTGCTTTCACCCCCTTGGGGTGGCCTGCCACAGCTGGTGAGGGCAAAATGGAGAGAAAGGGATCCCCGCCTCGCCAATGCCATCACCGTCACCACACAGCAGACAGTGGCAGAGTCAGCTCTCTCGTGCTCACGCCCTCAGGTTACCTCACCTGTAACCCCCACTTCCAGGGCCAGCTCTACTAAGCTGCCCCAGTCAGGTGCTGGGCCCCTCTTCCAAGTGCTGCAGCTGCTGAGGAGCAGCGGGTGCCAGGCCCCCTGAACAGGACTGGGGTCATCTCGGCCCGCTTTCTCAGGGAGTGGTACGCTACTAATCATTCAGAGATTCACAGGTCAGGACATTAAGTGTGGACAGAGCCTCTCTCCTCTCTGCTACCTACTGACACACTCGTGACACAACCGTTACACCCGCAATGGGCAGGAGATGCGTACATTTCTAAGAGTCTTAAAATGCCACCATTCGGGGTCTCTAAATCTGGAAACTGTTATGGAATATTATTTTAGTCTACTAAAACTGTCAAAATAAATCAGTTCATTTGCTCATGTAATGGAAGTAATATGTTCCTGGAGGAATCAATAGCTGGAGATCTTCCGCTGAATTAACAGCAGTACGATGGGTGCATCAATGACTGACTTAAAAGCCTTTTCCTAATTCCAGCTTCCTTTCTGAATGCATCTCACCCTCTTTTGGATGGTGAGGTGTCCACAGACAGAACTCACCGCTGTCAGGAGAGAAACACAACAGCCAAAGAGGAAACAAAGAATTTCCAGGGCAACTTCACTAACTGCTTCTGAAATTTCAAATCACTTCTTTATAAATTGTTATTATTACCATTATTATCATCATCATCATCATCATCATCATCATTATTATTATTATTATTATTATTATTATTATTATATTCATCCTTTTTATGAACTGAAATGTCAATGTTCTCAGACGCCTATAAGCCAAGAAACCCTTCCAACTAAGGCTAAGGATGGGAACAGTGGTGGCTTGTTTTCCGTTTCTCGGCTAGATGTGAGGTATTTTACCAGAAGCTTAATTAAGCCCTATTATTTTCACATATTTATTACAGTAATTCACAGGATCTAGGAAAATAAAATAACAACAAACAGAGATTGTGAGCAAAGTTCAGAGTGAGGAGAATTTTTTTAAAATGAGGGGGAAAAGTGCCGACAGAAAAGTACGCATTAGGGAAAAATAATGGAAAGTGGTGAACAAGACAGAACCGAGAGGGCCTGTCTGTGCAGCGTCTGGCAGTCAGCCTCAGCGGAGGGAAGGTGCACGCTGCCTTTCCACCATACAAAGACCTACCCATGCTGCCCAAAGCAGCAAAGAAAGGATGGAAGCTAAGTGGGAGCTTGTGGTTTCTAAGTTGCATCTAAGAGCAAGCACAGCTCCTGCTTTGGGGAAATGCTCAACACAGACCGTCCTCAAAACATCTAAAAGACAAACACCTCGGGTCTAGCAACACCACCCCTGCGTAGATGAAAAAAAAAATAAATGTATGTGTATATATATATATATATATATATATATATATATATATACATACATATATGTATACACACACACATGCACCAGTCAGCACACACCAGAGGCACGTTCTTGTGTTTATAGTGGTACTGTCCAGGGTAGCCACAATATGGAAGTAATCTAATCCTAGGTGCCCATCGGCAGGTGAAGGGATGGAGAGAATGAAGACGGAGACCTCATTTGTGTGAAAATAGATTGAGCAGAAGAAAACCGTGCTAAGTGAAGTAAGTCACAGTCAGGTATCTTCTCATACGCAAAACACAGATTTTACACACACACATGCAAGCGCGTACGCACATATGCAAACACACACACTCGAACTGGACCTTGAAAGTGCACCAAAGACCACGTGCAGACAATGGAGATATCTTTAAGAAACAGGGTTTAGAAGGACTCCTTTGGGTCATTCTGGGTATCTCCTCCAAGGAGACTGTGCGACCCAGGCTCTCTTATCTTCCTCTCTTGCTGCCGGGACACAAACTGACTGGTTTTGCCCTGCCTCACACTTACCATGGTATAATGCCAAAGCAACAGAACCAACCAGTTGCTTACTGGAGCCCCCAAAAGTGCTAATCAAATCATTATGGAAAACTAAGAAAGCACCCCAGTAATTTCAGCAGTGTCTGCTTCTGAGTCAGCTACAATCAAAGAGATGTTGTCATATGAGACTATGGTTGCCCCTACTGGTACCCGTGAGGGACGGGAGAGAATATCATACAGGATAGCACATCTCAGCCACTCAGTCTCTCTTTTTTTTAAAGTCATGTTAATTTTAAAATTAAATAGAATGTTTCTGTGAAAATAGATGCCTTAAGTAAGATACAATGCTGAACTATATATAACTTCAGTTGCGGGATTCATTAAATATTGATAATGTTTATTTTACGTTAGAAAAGCAATGATGGTTTTCCTTCTTTCTAAACATATTAGTTATTGTTTTTCCTAAAATAGAATGGCATTAATTTAATAATCAGGAGAAAACAGTGAATCACCTCTATGGTTTTATGATCATCTTTGTTTCAGATTAAATTCTATAGTATCCAAGACTTAGATGCATAGCTCGCCTGGTTTATAAAACTAATTATCAAGCTTCCTTACTGCATCCACAGGACTCATGAGAGGTAGCCAGAGACAATGCATGCTTAATTAGAGACAGAAATGCAGAGGTGAAAAACTCAGATCATGCAGAGAGATAGTTTTACCATCATATTACTCTTGTTTTTGCAGTAAGATATAGAAGGCTAGACAGTTTTCTTGTAGACTGTGTCTTCTGGTCTTTTACAAAGACTATCTACAGAGGGCACAGAGGTCACTCACTGTGAAAGAGATGACAATTATCTCAACATTCCACTCTCTGATGCTTTTTCCAGCTCTTCAGAGAGCATGAGTAGGGTTTTGGTTCATCCGGAGACACTGACCACCTCCTATGTAAACACTGTGGCATCTGAAATGCCCTTCAGAAGGTACCTTTGCAAAGGGCACACAAGGGATGGAGGACAAAGATTAAGAACCATGTTGGAGAGGTTGTGGAGAAAGGGGAACACTCCTACACTGCTGGTGGGATTGTAAACTTGTACAACCACTCTGGAAATCAATTTGACAACTAGTAATAGCTCTTCCTCAAGATCCAGCCATACCACTCCTAGGCATATATCCAAAAGAGGCTCAAGTACACAATAAGGACATTTGCTCAACCATGTTTGTAGCAGCCTTATTTGTAATATCCAGAAGCTGGAAACAGCTCAGATGCCCCTCAACTGGAGAATGGATGCAGAAATTGTGGTACATCTACACAATGGAGTTTACTCTGCAATGAAAAATAAGGAAATCATGAAATTTGCAGGTAAATGGTGGGACCTGGAAAGGATTATCCTGAGTGAGCTGTCCCAGAAGCAGAAAGACACACACGGTATATACTCACTCATATAGACATATAACATAGGATAAACCTACTAAAATCTGTACATCTAAAGACACTAATCAAGAGAGAGGACCCTGACTAAAATGCTCAATCCCCATCCATAAAGGCAAAGAGGATGGACATCAGAAGAAGAAGAAAACAGGAAACAACCTAGGAACCTGCCACAGAGGGCCTCTGAAAGACTCTGCCCTGCAGACTATCAAAGCAGACGCTGAGAATTATGGCCAACTGTTGGGCAGAGTGCATGGAATCTTATGTAAGAAGTGGAAAATAGTAAGATCTGGAGAGTACAGGAACCCCACAAGGAGAACAACAGAACCAGAAAATCTGAACACAGGGGTCTTTCCAGAGACTCATACTCCAACCAAGTACCATGCATGGAGATAACCTAGAACCCCTGCACAGATGTAGTCTATGGCAGTTTAGTGTCCAAGTGGGTTACATAGTAATGGGAACAGGAACTGCCTCTGACATGAACTGATTGGCCTGCTCTTTGATCATCTCCCCCTGAGGGGAGAGCAGCCTTACCAGGCCACAGAAGATAACAATGCAGCCACTCCTGATATGATCTGATAGACTAAGATCAGAAGGAAGGAGAGGAGGACCTCCCCTATCAGTGGTCTTGGGGAGGGGCATGCGTGAAGAAGGGGGAGGGAGGGTGGGATTGGGAGGGGAGGAAGGAGAGGCTTCTGGGGGATACAAAGTGAATGAAGTATAACTAATTTTAAAAAAGTTTTATATGCAAAAAAAAAGAGCCAGTTTGGGTAGCTCTTGGAACTTCTGTGAGTTGCTAACAGTCTGAAGCCTTGCATTTCTCCTTCTTACACAAGGAGATTATGGGGTTGTCATGATATGTGTGCTACCAATGCGAGGCCAGGCAAACATAGATAACTCCCCAAAATTCATCATCTCCTTCCACTCCCACTCCAAAGCTCCTCCTCCCCCTTTCTTTGTATCCAACAAAGATCACTTCTAGCACATAATGTGTTGGGTAAACCCATGCAAAGTGAAAATTTCCTTGACCACATAGATCAACTAAGAGAGGGTGCTTGCGCTCATTCCCTCTAATGACGCGGAAAACCCACTGGGAAATGTAGCACTCCCTTGAAAAGACCCAAAAGTGCTGCTTTGTTATTCATTTTTTAACTCATTTATTTTGTTTTCCAATACCCAGTCCCCAAAATAACAAACATTAAATGCTTTACGCATACTGTTTTACAAGGGGAAGTGCTTCACATGATTAAATGTTCAGTTTACATCGGTCCAGGAAAAGTTTTCATGGTGAGAAATAAGAACGTGAGAAGAAAAGCACGGTTTTATTGAGTCACAATATTCTGCCGTGACTAAATATTTCAGATACGTACTGAGCATGGGCTGTTTCTCGGGGTGCGTGAGACTACTTCAGCTCCGATGGGGAAAGCACAAAGCAGCAGGTTCTTGGCTTTTGCTGGTCTATGAACCCTTTACAGAAAAAATCATCCTTCTCCTCTGAAGAAGATAAATGCATTTCTGAAATTTTTGCAAATTTCCAGTTGAAGAACCATCCTCCCCCATCTAGAAGATGTACAGAGGCCTAACAGGGACTCAGTTGGTCCCTGGCTCAGCAGGTTTGAAATATCCACGTTGACACCTCCAACCTTACCATAATACTCCTGTCATAAAGCTAGAGTCACAGAAGAAAAAAAATCTGAACTATAGGAGATCTTAATTTATAAACATTTTAAGAACAATTGTATATAGTACGTAAGCAATCGTAACCTGCCGTGTGAGGCAGATCCTTGGTGCCTTTTTGCCATTTTGCTTCAGCTATGTCCTCCCATCTTTCCCTTCCCAGTCTCTCTGGGGCTTTCTTCTCAATTCTACCCACTGGCATTAAAGTCTAGTGTAGTACACACCCAGGACATGGGCCGTCAATCATCAGGCACAGGACGAGTTTAATCTCCACTTACTCAGTCCCTGAAGAAGTTAAGAATTTGCTCAGCTGAGCTGAAGTGCACAGAACAACTTGTGACCATGGGTGACAAACACCAGTTGCTGCCCTCATGTGTCAGGCACTTTACCTTTGTCATTAAAAAACCTTTTCTATAGGTCTGCAAAGTAGTTGTTTCTAGATTGCCTAATTTACAGATGTGTAATATCTCACAAGAAGGGAGCAGCTAAGGTGGGATTGCATTCCGGCATGAAGGCTACAGTTGGACTAACTGACGCCCTAAGGTTATCGTTTAAAAAGAAAAAAAAAAAAAAAAACATCATTTCTTCACTATAAAAAAAATAAAAATAAACAGGAAAGGCTTCTCTTTCAGTGGCCTCAGAATCAGGACTGTTCCTGCTCTTGGAAACTTTACTCACTATTTTTTCCAATTCAATGATTTAGCATTTTTTTCCCACAGATTGTGTAGTGTTATTAATTCTTGTGTGTTTATTGAGCATCTACAATATGCCAAGAATTGGAACCTGAGGAAAGCAGAGGGAACAAGGCAGAACTCTTTAGTTTAAGGCAGGATGTGGGGGACAAAAGAGTTATTTTAATTGACTGTGCAAGGTAGGGTACCAGGAATACGTTCCAACAGCTTTCTCGATGTGTCAGAAGGCTCATGAACTGGTCCCTGGCAGATGGGTGGAGCGTCATGTGGAAAGGGTGTGTCTGTGGAACAGGGTGGAAGCTATGCTTCAGCTCAGCAGTGAGTGGAGACCGACAGAGGAGAAGGAGCATGGGGAGCTGGTGACACCTGTGTGCTGTGAATAAGCCCACAGAGGCAGCAGGGGTCACGCTCACACACGGGGAGTACCACTCCAATCGGGATACTCCTCCGGAATACCTGAAGCATGATGGGCTCTGAGGCGGTGATTAACATGCTAGGACTTGCATTTTGTTAAGTTTCCTTTAGCCTCAGTGTGAGGAAATGGGCTGCAAAAGCTGAGGCTACAAGGGGGTCGTGCAGTGTGGAAGCTATAGCAATAACTGGAATGAGCCTGATAAAACCTGCTGAAGGCAGCCGAGCAGAAGACAACTGAAGACTCTAAAATATGCTCCCTCCCTCTCTCTCTCTCTCTTTCTCCTTCTCTCCCTCTCTCTCTCTCCTGTCTTTCTTTCTCCCTTCCTTCCTCTCTATCTTTCTCCCCTCCCTTTGTCTCATCTTCTTCATAAATAATGATGAAAACTAACACTGACCATTCTTTATGTAGCAGGCTTTTTTTATATAAGCATTTCATATTTAAGTAAGTTTTCCTAAGAACAAGACAATTCCTCACTACACAGAAAAACAGATAATATCATCAGATAATATCAGATAATATCATCAAGGTTCTTGAAATCAAAGACATTTTTCATTACTTTTAGGACTTTTAGGATAGATAAATAGACAAATAGATGATAGACAGATAGATAGATAGATAGATAGATAGATAGATAGATAGATAGATAGA
>NW_026596085.1:6143173-6143960 GCF_907164565.1 Psammomys obesus
AGATAGATAGATAGATAGATAGATAGATAGATAGATAGATAGATAGATAGATATTCATTGCTATAAACATGTGCCAGGTCTAAGGGGCACTATCCCATCTCACAAAGAGCTCAGAGTCCGTGTGGGTGCTTGTCAAATGTGCTTTAGAATCAAATGCTACCTGAGGTTATACCCAGCCTTAGTCACACCACCTTCCATGGCCTCATGACTTTCAATGAGCCCAGGGGAGGCACGCTCTCACAGATAGGGGAAAAATCTCTGAGCTTGCAAGATCCTCCATTAGCAATGGAATCCTCGTTAATCTCAGCCCCACCTATCTTCTCTGTGGCAGGAAATCCCAGGCTCTGGCAGTGATCCTCCATGACTGAACACTGGAAGCCCCTACTTATGCACAGCAAGGACACTTCCACCCCGCACGCCTCCCCAAACTAATCAAAGGGTGACAGAGGAAATAGCCACTTTATTAAATCCCTCCCAGGTCCACTTTCATCCCCTGAAGGACTGGCAGATAAGGATGCACTAACATTCACAGATGCTCCAGCATTTGAAGCAGAATTAGGGATATGCCCCGAAATGAGAGTGAGCGTCTCTCCAATCAGAGGGCTGTGCCTTTAGTTAACCTGCTGTTAACCTGCTCTCTCTAGGACCTGGAAAACGTGTCTTGAGCCTCTCTCAGCTTCCTCTGTACCTCATCTGTCAAACCAGGCATAATACCAACTACCTCATAAGGACACACTGAAAATAATAATAATAATAATAATAATAATAATAATAATAATAATAATAA
>NW_026596085.1:6143970-6154825 GCF_907164565.1 Psammomys obesus
AATAATAATAATAATAATAATAATAATAATAATAATAATAATAATAATAATAATAATAATGGCCCAAGGTGCCCATCAGGATGCACTGAGGTCTTTGGATGAAAGATTTACTGCATTCATCCTGACTAGTTTTAATGAATTACAGAGACACACAAATTCTACTAAATGGACTCAGCTAGCAGAGCTGCTTTCAAACATCTGTGGTGGGAGGTATAAAAGCACTGCAACACAAGATCATCTTCACACCAAAAGCCTGTAGGGCTCAGTTTCATCTAGAACTCCAGAGAACAGCAGAACGTCTCATGGTGACATTTTAAAAATTAATGTGGAGTTATCTTGGAGTTATTTCTGGGTAATAAAATGATTATCAAGTCTAGTGTCTGAAACGCCAGGAGGAAAACCTCAGATTCACTCGACCCTCAAATTCTCCATTCAGCTTCACTTCTCACATGGGTTTAAAGCAAGCCAGAGGTTAACAGCTCGCAGGAATGACAGGGTCCAAAACTGAAAGGTGACAACCATTCCCTAACACCCTAAACGTCAGTTTTCTCAGAAAGACCAGCTTCCACTCTGGGAAATTATGGTCTCGGATCATATACTGTCAAAATCCCACCAAAGGGCTGGTTTCTTATTTTGGAAGCATGATCTAAAATACAATGTGAGAACTAGTATCTAATGTAGTTATTATATTATTCAAACAGACAGAAATATCCAGAATGGAAGTCTGTCCACAGGTGTTGGATACGAAAGGCCACAGTAAGACTGATTTCACGTCCCACGTTCTATGGTGAAGGTCAGTCCAGACTGCTGTGGGAGTGTGGAGCTTCATACAGAAACTAAAAATTATCTGGAGATGAAAGGATCTACCCTATAGAGCCAGAATGCTTAATAAGAACTCTGATATTCTAGCTGACTTAAACAGCTAAGAATCCTGTACCAGAGGAGAGAGTTATCAATAAATATGAATACAGTCAAATGCAAAGCGGTTGTCCGGTTGTCCATCTGATTGAACTCTTGGATGCTATCACTGAAATCCCAAAGGCTAAGCATCTCTCCTAGATGTCAGATATACTTTGAAAGCCATGGACAATAAACTAGAACACAGACTAACACTGCCGACTGCAGTAGGGAAGGAAGGATGGCCAAACAGAGACTGTGGCTTCTACAGTCAAAACCAAAATGAAGTTTCAAATACAGGAGTCATCACAAAAGCAAGCTGAGAGACTTGCCCATCAGCCTGCTTCCCCATGAGATGCTGACTGAGCACAATGCCTGGGAAGTAATGAGCATCTTCCACACAGCCGAAGGGGACTGAATCCCACCGGGACAGGTAACGGGAATATGAGCCATGCACTTGTCTGTCAGGGATCAGTGAATGTCTCACATGGCATCATCCTCCTGCTCCCCCCACGCCCACAGTAAACTTACTGGAGTTTGGTAGTTGCAAAGTAAGCTTGGAGACAGCCTCTGAATTTCCACGTCACTGTCCCCCATGGTCACTATGGAGTAACAGCATGTCTCTTACTGAGAAACCCATAAGGAAAAGTTACTTATATCTAAAAAGCACTTATTCCTCTTTTTTCAGTATATTAAGCAAACATTTAAACACCTATAAAAGATTTGAAAATACACACATGGTATATACTCACTTACAAGTGGATATTAGACATATAGGATAAACATACTAAAATCTGTACACCTAAAGAAGCTAATCAAGGAGGAGGACCCTGGGTAAGATGCTAAATCCCCATTCAGAAAGGCAAATGGGATAGACATCAGAGGAGGGAGAAAACAGGTTAAAGGACAGGAGCCTACCACAGAGGGCCTCTGAAGGACTCTACCCAACAGAGTATTAAAGCAGATGCTGAGACTCATAGCCAAACTTTGGGCAGAGTGCAGGGAATCTTATGATAGAAGGGGAAGAGAGAAAGACCTGGAGGGAACAGGAGCGCCACAAGGAGAGAAAAAAAATCTGGGTACAGGGGTCTTTTCTGAAACTGATTCTCCAACCAAGGACCATTCATGGAGATAACCTAGAACCCCTGCACAGATGTAGCCCATGGCAGTTCAGTCTCCAAATGGGCTCCTTAGTAAAGGGAACAGGGACTGTCTCTGACATGAACTCAGTGACTGACTCTTTGATCATCTCCCTCTGAGGGGGGAAGAGCCTTACCAGGCCACGGAGGAAGACAAACTAGATAGACCTGTTGAGACCTGATAGGTCAAAGGGAAGGGGAGGAGGACCTCCCATATCAGTGGACTGGGGGAGGGGCATGGGAGGAGAAGAGGGAGGCAGGGTGGGCTTGGAAGTGGACAAAGGGAGGCTACAGCTGGGATACAAAGTCAATAAACTGTAATTAATTTAAAAAAAATTGAAAACAAAGATTTGAAAATGCCAATTCTGGTTCGGGCAAACCTCTTACTGACCCTTGGTATCCTGTACACATGCAACCGCAATGGGCAACCACTATTACATATGTAGCTGAAGTTTTTTCTCTGCAATTTTCAAATATACTACAATTGACATCTCCTCAGCTTTATTTTCATTCTAATTTCCAGCAATTTGACAACTTTTGAGAGGAAGAAAGCCACACCCCACATGAACATAATCATAAACAACAACTGCTGAATTTCGGTCATTGAAACGCTCTACATTTGTGTCATGTACTTACATGAGCTAAACCTTCTAACTCGTGTTCCTCTTTGGGAGCCTCAGCTGTAAACATAGAATTAAGCAACACACTGTACCCAGGCTGTGTGTTTTGGAGATGTTTCCAGCCATGCCCCTTCTCAGAGGTCTCTGGCCACAGAGTATCTTATTTTGTGCAGATATTTTTCTAGTGTTTTGTTTGTTTTCCTGTGGTTCTGAGGATTGAACCCAGGGCCTTGTGAGTGCGAGGCAAGACCTCCCCTCAGAGCTGTGTCTTCAGCAAATGAGAAAATTAACCGAAGCCTTTCTATTAGAATATTTCATGTTTTCATGCTCTCTGCAATCACTAGCGTCTCTCCTAAGACTCACTTGACAATTCTCCAGGCTTTTCACCCCATGAGAAATGTATCATTTTAGTTGATGCAAAATTAGAACGTGGTGACAATACCCAGACAAATTGAAATTGGTAGTTCTCTAAGAGTAACTGCAGGTACTAAACAGACGCAAAAACAATATCTCTATCGCAAGTCTTATGTTTCTCTGACAAATTTAGAATGAATGCTAATTTTCAACTCGCCAGCATGGCAGAAAAAAAAAATCAACCTGCAGATCTCATGGTGTTCAGCAATGAGCAACACTGGAGCACCACAATAAATTGGCTGACACACTCATTTCTCTGTCAAAGAACTGGATGTCAAAACAGACCTTATTGCCACAAGAGAAGAAAGGAAAGCTTCTAGACAGTGAGGGCACAAAGCCTCCCCGCACCTGAAATTACACAAGCCACTGTGATATTCGGTGTCTATGTGCATTGAATTATTAATCTCAAACTCATCCAGGGCACAGAAGACTCCCAAAAAACATATTGGCTAAAGGCCTCAAGGGAAAGTAACACAATAAAACATACAGGCTACACAGGCAAACCAAAATAGGTTGAACATGGAGCAATTAAAAATGAAAAGCACACTGAAAAAAAAAAAAACTGCCCCAATGCACACACTGTTGTGCTAAGCCTGTCAAGTAAGCAAAGCACACACGAGTGCCCAGACCACCTTAGCCTGTTTCCTCACAGCTCTGTAACTAGGAGTCCATGGTTGACTGGGATCTCTGATTTCCTCTGAGGCCTCACTCCTCAGCTAGCAGGTGGCCACCTCTTTGCTGTGTACCCATACAGCCAAGTCGCCTCTGTGCCCACACCTACCGCCTTAATGTCCCAGAAAGGGGCATGAGATGCACTGTTAGGCTCCATTCACTGACCGCACTGTACCGCAGATGTCACATCAAATGCCTTCTACACAAATAAACTCTGAACACAGCGATCAGGTCCTCAACACTGAGATCTGGCAAGTAGAGATCAGTTCAGATGTTCCGGGGTGAAAGGAGAATAGTGATTTGAAAAAGAAAGAAAACTTAGAATGTAAAATGTATCCCAACAGGTGAGACTTAATTGATAATTTCAATGGCAAAATCTCAGCTCAGAATTCTATAACAGAACTAAGGAGCTAGAAGATACCTGTGGACAGCATGGAACACAGACCAGAGTGCTAGAAAACTTGAGAAAGAATGGTGAACAGGAGGCAAGGAACAGAATGGGATGGCCCCTTCTGCCTCACTGACATTCCAGAAAGACGACAGAGCGGTGAAGGGAGATAGTACTTAATGGCTGAGACATTCCCAAAAGTCGTGTCAGTAATTCTAACAGGATTTTCAAAACATGTCTAAGTGCACTCAGTCGAAGGGAATGTACATAAAGGCACATCATAGTAGAAGGAACAACTTCAAACTCAGAGGTATTAGAAGCAGTAATTCAAAGAAAATCCTTATACCATGGAGTTAAGATCACAGCTGCAACAGACACCAGCAGACAGCAGAGCAGCATCCTGAAGGATGCTGAAGGAAAGGAGCTGTCCACCTCCGATTCTTGGTGGATCACAGCACTCAAAAAGGAAAGGTGGTGGAGGAGGAGGAGGGAGATAAAATATTGCCTATGCTTTTATGCCCCCAAAGAAATACACTGAGATTATAAGTAACACTTTCTGGGTACTTGGTTGGAGTATGAGTCTCTGGGAAGACCCCTGTGTTCAAATTTTCTGGTTCTGTTGCTCTCCTTGTGGGGTTCCTATCCTCTCCAGATCTTACTATTTCCCACTTCTTACATAAGATTCCATGCACTCTGCCCAACAGTTGGCCATAATTCTCAGCGTCTGCTCTGATAGTCTGCAGGGCAGAGTCTTTCAGAGGCCCTCTGTGGCAGGTTCCTAGGTTGTTTCCTGTTTTCTTCTTCTTCTGATGTCCATCCTCTTTGCCTTTCTGGATGGGGATTGAGCATTTTAGTTAGGGTCCTCTCTCTTGATTAGTGTCTTTAGATGTACAGATTTTAGTAGGTTTATCCTATGTTATATACCTATATGAGTGAGTATATACAGTATGTGTCTTTTTGCTTCTGGGACAGCTCACTCAGGATGATCCTTTCCAGGTCCCACCATTTACCTGCAAATTCCAAGGTTTCCTTATTTTTCATTGCAGAGTAATACTCCATTGTGTAGATGTACCACAATTTCTGCATCCATTCTTCAGTTGAGGGGCATCTGGGCTGTACCAGGCATGGAGATAACCTAGAACCCCTGCACAGATGTAGCCCATGGCAGTTTAGTGTCCAAGTGGGTTACATAGTAATGGGAAGAGGGACTGCCTCTGACATAATCTGATTAGCCTGCTCTTTGATCACCTCCCCCTGAGGGGGGAGCAGCCTTACCAGGCCACAGAAGATGACAATGCAGCCACTCCTGATGTGATCTGATAAACTAAGATCAGAAGGAAGGAGAGGAGGACCTCCCTTATCAGTGGACTTGGGGAAGGGCATGCATGAAGAAGGGGGAGGGAGGGTGGAACTGGGAGGAGGGAGAGGCTTATGGGAGGATACAAAGTAAATAAAGTGTAATTAATAAAATAAAATTGTCTACTATTGGAGCAGAAACCCTAGGCATGGGTGTAGACCAGCTAAGGTGTGTCAATCACTTTGGCTAAGCGACTACCCCTAGAAAGGAGTGTGCACCTGAGCCATGCTGAAGAGATAGATGGAATAACTGGCCCTTTAATGAGATGCTGTACCTTTCCTTCCCAGAATCCCTGTTCCCAGAGCAGAAGCTTACCAAAATTGCTGCCAACAGGGGTCCCAAATTTACCCGATTTTATGAATAATTCAGGACAAAACAAGGCTTTTCTTTTAGTTCTATTTCTTTTCTAAGTATGTTTTCCTTAAACTTTGGGGCTACCCTCCCTAGCATTTTGGAATTTTGTTCTGTTTCTCAAGCTTCCTTCCCTGCCATGTGGATTCTTGTTGCCCATGTGTCTGACCTCTGTGCCAGTGTCAGTGTCATGGCTTTTCTTCCTCCCTCCTTTATCTGCTTCTTCCAGGCAGCTGCTGCAGTTTTAAAGTTTGCCTCCCCTGAGGTTTTTTCCTTTAAGCTCTAATAAAGTTGCTCTAGTACTTCTAAAAAAAAAATAAATAAAATAAAATTTAAAAAATAGTTCTAAAAAAATAATTAACACTTTCTTTTATACTTTAGCGCATTTTCAAAGATTTCTAGAATGAGTCAATGTTGCTTTCTTTCAAGACTTACTCAATTAGATGTATGTGTTTATGGCTGTGGGTAGGTATGCACACTTCAGCGCAGATGTTCATGGAGTTGGAGGCAAGGAGATTATGAGCTGTGTAAAGTAAGTGCAGGAACAAAACTCAGACCCTTGACAAGAGCAAAGCTCAGTCTTAAGCACTGAGCCAACTCTCCAGCCCCAGTGTTGCTTTGTGTTTGCTTATTATTATTGCTGTCGTTCATTTGTTTTGTTTTGTTTTGAGACAGGGATTCACACTGTAATCCAGGCTAGACTGGAACTCACGATGTACGCAGGATGGCTTGGAACTCTTCCCGCCTTGGCCTACTGCATACTTAGATTAGAGCCAGGAGCTTTTCAATGCTTTTAGTTTTCACATTTTAATATGCCATCTTTAAACAAAACATCTAAAGAGTTAAAATGTATAAGTATTTATTAATACAGTGTAAAATAAATAATTTTATGGTAATTCTCTACCTCAACAAAATCTACATTTCTTATTGTGTTCCATCTCAGAGACCATTAAGAAAACACAATTCATTTATACATTTACCCCTTTCTAATAAAATCTGTGACCCAAAAATAATTTCACAATAAGGACAATGACTTGAAATTCAGCTGTCCCAGAATTATAAACTTGAATTAATTTTATTAATGTTATATCATTGAACCAACAAATGATATCACTTTCTACCTAGAAAGTCCACAGTGACAGAAGCTCTGTACTCCCAGCAGGAGCCAGTTTGTGGTCAGAAGCACAACTGAGGAGGCTCCAAGGCACATTTGGGAAATCGCCTTATTTTAGACACCTTCACTCTCAGAGGATAGCATTTACTTACCAATATCTTACTTACTTATTTTTTATCAACATCTACTGTTGCCAGTTCTTTCCATGTAATAATAATATCACACATAAAACACTTAATCATAAAACCCACCAAAATAAGGCCATCACTGTATTTCACACACACTTTAAAAGTGAGGCACTGGGCTGGAGAGATGGCTCAGTGATTAAGAGCACTGTCTGTTCTTCCAGAGAGGTCCTGAGTTCAATTCCCAGCAACCACATATGGCTCAGGCTCACAACCATCTATAATGTGATCTGATGCCCTCTTTGATCACACAGGCGTGCACTCATGTCTATAAATAAATAAATCTTTAAAAAAAAAATGAAGCACTACCAAGTGCCAAATATTCAGAGGTGATATAGACTCTGAAGTAACCACAGAAACCAGGAAAGTAAAGCCATGTGGGTGAGGAGCACTAGAAAGGAGAAAAGGATGTAAGTGATATAAAAGGGGTATAGAAAAAACAGGGAGGGGCTTTAATTGGAGATGGGGAAGGGAGGCCAACACAGAAGGAGAGGGGAGACAAATAATACCATGATGTTTTGAAAAGCCATGAGGGTTTTTTTTTTTCTCAATTTATCTAAAATTACATGTAAGTCTAAGTATAGTTCAAATGAAGTTATGTCACTAGGACTGACAATGCTCCCCACAAGAGCCATAGACTATCTCACAAAAACCCCAAGACCAAGCATGAGAAACCCCCTTTCAAGAAGCTGGACAAGGGAGGCCGCGCGACTATAAGACATTATAGGCTATTGCTATTGCACTTGGCCTGCCAGAGGATGGCAGCAAGGCCCTGTTGGTGAAGACACCATGCACGTCAGTCACAGGACTCAGAGGATCTGAGAGCCTCTTTCCTCAGGACTAACTTTCACGGTACCAGGAGGTGCTACCAAGGGAGGGGAACAGCAAATTGTCCGGCCTGGCTGTGACACCTATAAAACAAACACATGACCAGCCCAGCATGATAACCCTGATGGTGCAATAGTGACATTTTTTCTATTGAAGACAAAATCAACAGCCGACTAATTAAACTTAACCAAGTCCACTCAGCAGAAGGAAATCATGCCCGGTACTGGAAACATAGCCACCGACCCATGGCTGGGAAGGTCAGAGATCTTAGAAAAGAACTTAGCTGCTGACCCTTTACTAGGTCAGCTTAGTTCCTAACTGCATTCTAAGAACATGTCCTCACAGAAACAGGTAAGTGTAGCTAGCCCTCGCCCCTCATCAAAGAAATGTCTCTTTGTAGCAGATGGAAACCACTACAGAAAATCATAAGGTGAGCAAAATGCAGAGAAAATTGTGGGGTACTCAGCCTAACTGGATACATCTGTAACATAACCCCTGCACCTAAGGCCCAAGGAAGATCCTGGAAGAGAAAACGGAAAGGTTGTAAGAGCTAAGGAACCTACTGTGAGACTGCACCTGCTAGAAATGACTTCAGTGTTGAGGCCCAACAAAATGGCTGCCTAAACAAGACCTGAACACTAGCAGAAATTCCAAAATGGAACAGGAATTCTCACGTTGTCCCAGCCCTAGATAAATAACTACAGGCAAGTAAAGAATGTTGAGGTACCCAATACCAAGTAGTCAGCTGTGAAATTATACACATACAAGCAACACTAAACATATGTTGATAGATAGACAGACAGAGATGTAACAACAATAACAAGTAAAGAAACGGGGCTTTAAAACGAATGATCATGGCTTTAAAAAGAACCTCAGTCAACCTACAAAACACCTGGAGACATCCAAGCAATTGTGTTAATTCTTCACATGCAGAAATTTGTGTCAGTTTATGAACATTTTCCTCCAGTTGCTGTCTATCAAATGATTCCCAGTTTGTTCATCTGTGGATTTTATTAATTTCTGGTAGGTATCAAAAAAAAAAACCTCTAAGGCCAAGTTTCAGATAAACCCACAAGCCTGCCACCTACATCAGTCCAAAGAAATCATCACTGGAAATGTGGCTATTTTTCTGATTTTTTTTTTGAAGTCTCTTTCTCCTCCAACAAGTAATGAAATAGCTACATTCAAATAAAAGAAGAAGACATTTCAAGATGTGAGCTGATTTCATAAGGAAAACTTCACTTTGCCTGATTGAAAAAAAAAAGATATCAACAAAAAAAAATTGTAATTGTAAAGATTGTGGCAGAGTGTTTTGTTCTTTCCTCAGAACAACATCTGAGTGGCAAATGCTGTCTTTGGCTGAAGCCCAGGACATTACACCAGAACTATTCTTCCCCTCTGGTACTCCTTCCATCCAAGAATTCGGATCTTCCCCCAGATCACGGTTGTCCTTCAGTCTCAGAGAAATGCTAGCACGTGCTAATAAAAAGAGGTACATGGGAAGGGCTGTATGCTCACTGCCCGATTAAAAGCCATGTGGGTGGGATACAGCCCTCTGTGTCTTTCGGATAAATCTGAACTGGGGAAGTCCTGCTGTTCTTATGTGGGCCCCTGGTTCTGAACACCCTCATTTTACATGGTCACGGGAGGCCACATAGGGTAAAAAAAACTGCTTTAAGTTTTGTGTTTTATTTAAATGACAAGAATCATACTGTAATGCAGAACAAATTCAGTCTGTGGAACAATACTTCTCCCTAAAATGAATCTACTAAGACTACTCTTTTGCTCAGTTTGCTTGTGCTTTCTGAGGAGTGTGAATTGTTTCTTGTGACCTTAGACAAGTTATCAAGCCCCTGTATTTCGGTGTCTCCGCTCCAAGCTTACAGAGTGAGGAGCTAAGCCATAAACTCCTGGAACTCTCAATTCAGGCTACTCACTCTTCCTTCCTAACCACTCCACTCTAGTTCATATTCTATTGACCAAAATCAAGAATCACATGCACCCAAAAATAAAACCAACACAAATCTGTGACAGGTGGGTAATAAATCATGCTTCTTTGTATCAGAGACCTCACCTTATCCCCTTCCTTATAGTCTGTGGCTGACCCAGACACATGGGCAAATAAAACAGTTTAGTTTTACACCCCTAAATATTGAGGTGGTTTATTGTTTGGCTGTGTCAGTGACTGGAACTCCGTGATTACTGACATCTGTGCCCAGAGAGTCTACCTCTGCAGAGAGGAGTGTCCGCTAGTCCAGCTCGGGCTACACACTGGTTTCTAGTCAGCTAGAAAGATGGCAGGAAAACATGGCTCCTGCCAGTAAACCTACATACTCTTATTCCAGCCACTGTTTTTCTAGTTAAACACATTACAGCATACCTTTGATACAGTTACAATTAAGCCTGCAGGTTTGTAACTGCCTTATTTGTTTCAGACTACATTTAGCTTTACTTAGATTACATATGCGTACTTATATTGTCCAGGTTTCTCACGAAGTATCTTAGTATGACCCCTATTTTAAAAGTAGGAGGGAGGGGCTTATGGGGGGATACAAAGTAAATAAAGTGTAATTAATAAAATAAAATTTTAAAAAAGTAACTCATTTCAATCAAGTTTCTATAAAGTATCCAGAAAGACTAGTGATAAAGATTTTTCAAAACTGATGGTAAATTTGTTCTTTAAATATGAGTTATTTATAGCTGGGCATGGTGGCACACACCTTTAATCACAGAATTTGGAAGGCAGAAGCAGGCAGCTCTCTGTGAGTTCAACACCAGCCTGGTCCACAAAATGAGTTTCAGGACAGTCAGGGTTATACACAGAGAAACCCTGTTTCAAAAATAATAAATAAATAAATAAATAAATAAATAAATAAATAAATAAATAAAT
>NW_026596085.1:6154835-6321505 GCF_907164565.1 Psammomys obesus
AATAAATAAATAAATAAATAAATAAATAAATAAATAAATAAATAAATAAATAGATAGATAGATAAATAAATAAATAAGAAAAGAATTTTATCCAGTCTAGGAATAAACTTTTGTTGTTTTGTTTGTTTTTTTTTTCTAACTTCTCACTTTAATTTTTTTATTCCAGAAAACCTATGCTTTGGGTTGCTCGGTTGCAGTGTTTCCTGGGAGATAAACTGGCAATAAGATGATCCTTTTCTTACTTGTGATATTGCTTTACTAACTGTTTTTGTCATTGCTGTAACAAAATATCCGATGGACATCACATAATGGATGGAAGGTTATTTTGGTTCACAGTTTCAGAGAGATTGCAGTTCATCACTGGGGAGTGAAGCATGGTGGTGGAAGTACTTCCTTCAAATGGTTGGTGTGTGCAGAGTCTCCTCAGAGTACTGATAGGAAGCACAGAGCATGTGACCAGAACCAGAACAGGATATAATCTTCAAAGGGAGACTTATTTCCACCATCTGGGTCCCATTACTGAAAGACTCACAACCTTCAAGATAGCATAAGAAACTGGAGATCAGGCATTCATATCTTGAGTCTATGAGGAACATTTCAGATACAAACAAGAGCAACTGCCAATCAAAATACAATAGTTACCATGTTTTAAGTTACTTTTTTCCTGGGGCCTCCACTGTTAAGCACTTGAAGTATATAGATGTTTTAGTGGAAAAAATTGATGCCTTTGATATTACTTTGCGGCTCCTGGTCAATGAGCTGTGGCTTATCAGCCATATTTCCTCAGGGAAATTAAGCTTACCCAAACATCTAGCCTCCTGAGCACTTTTTGCCTCATTCTAAAATAGCAAACCCCTATTTCCATTCCTAGATAAAAATAAAATAGTATTTACTGGTAGAAATAAAAATTTAAATCTCTTGAAAAGAGGATTCCAATAGCAAAAATACTTTCCTCTTAGCTCTATGAGGCAATGTTTTGCAACATTGCATACACTGATGCCTCATTTTTTTCCGATTAAGTCATTTTAGGCTTAGCAGAGATGGTCGAAGTCTCAAACCTAGGGAAAGCAGGAATGTTGCCTGCGTTCTCTGGGACAGTCCCTTGCAGACTTCCACTAGCAGAAAACTTATCACCACACCAACCAAACAAGCATCTTGCCTCGAATGGCTCTCGCAGGCAAGATGGCCTTGCTTGTAAGAAATCCAGACAGTGTATCAGAGCAGGTGCTGAGGCTCATAGCCAAACTTTGGGCAGAGTGCAGGGTATCTTGTGAAAGAAGGGGGAGATAAAAAGACCTGGAGGGGAAAGGAGCTCCACAAGGAGAGCAACAGAAACAAAAAATCTGAACACAAGGGTCTTTTCTGAGACTGATACTCCAACAAGGACTATTCATGGACACAACCTAGAACCCCTGCTCAGATGTAGTCCATGGCAGCTCAGTATCCACGTGGGATACTTATTAGGGATAATAAGGGGAAGAGGGACTGTCTCTGACATGAACTCAGTGCCTGGTTCTTTGATCACCTCTCCCTGAGGGGGAAGCAGCCTTACCAGGCCACAGAGGAAAACAGTGCAGCCAGTCCTGATGAGACCTGATAGGCTAGGGTCAGAGGGAAGGGGAAGAGGACCTCCCCTATCAGTGGACTTGGAGAGGGGCAGGGAGGAGATGAGGAAGGAAGGGTGGGGTTGGGAGGGAGTCAGGGAGGGGTCTACAGTTGGGATACAATATGAATAAACTGTAATTAATATAAAAAATTAAAATTAAAAAAAAGAAACCCAGACATTATTTGTGGCTGGCCCATTCATCATTTCTCTCCTGCCCTCTGGCACCACACAGATCAAACCCACTCCCAATTATACATGACAGCTCCCTAAGTATTTGAAGACAGTGATAACTCCCCAGGCCAAAACTCAAGAGTTTGCACTTCCTACAACAAAATGATCATGAAAGCTTCAACAGTGCAAACGGATGCCCAGATGCAAGCAGATGGCCATGGCCAGTGGAGAATGCCAACCGAGCTCTGATCAAAGGGCAGAAGATACATGGGGCTGGGAAGGTCACAACAGGTAAAGGGTCTGGTGCATGATCATGAGGGTCTGAGCTCTGATCCCAAGGAACTAAGGTAAAAGCTGTTGTGGCTGTTAGCCCTATAAGCAGTAAGGAGTCAGAAGGTGAGAACACTACCACCTGCTCAGTGGTTAGTCAACCTCTGTCAACCACACTCATATACAACAACAACAACACACACACACACAATACAGCAGAGTATTAAGGATTTCATTATTTAAAAAAAAACCACTCTACTTGTGATTATATTTCTTTTCATATCACAATAGTGAGCTCCAACCAGCCTTTGGTTTGTTACAACTACAAAGCTTTATCCAAACAAACGGCTGCTGGGAATAACACCTATACTGGTTGAAGATTCCTAATATGAAAATCCAAAGTGTCTAATGTTCCAAACTCTCAAGCAGCGGTTCTCAGTCTTCCCAATGCTGCAACTCTCTAATACAGTTCCTCAGGTTGTGAGGAGCCCCAACCATGAAATTATTTTCCTTGGTCCTTCGAAACTGTCATTTTGCTACTGTTACGAACTGTAGTGTAAATATCCGTGTTTTCTAAAGGTCCTGAGCAACCCCTGTGCAAGGGGTCGTTCAAGCCCCAAAGGGGTTGCAACCCACAAGTTGAGAACTGCTGTTGTAAAATGTGCTTAAACACAGACGACATCTGCAGAACGCTTCTGAAGTCACAGTACTTCAGGATTCTTATTCTCAGGTTAGAGACACTCAATCAATAAATTCTATCAAAATCAGAAAAGCTCTGAGTTCTGAAACACTTCCAGTTCCAAGCATTTGGGATAAAAAACAGCCAGCCTGTACTTTAAAACTCAATGAGAGCTATAACGTTGTCTCTCTGTATAATCTCTTTGCTTTCCTGCTATCATCTATCCCCTGGCAGCTTCCTTTAGTTTGTTCAAGGTCCCTCGATCTCTTTAGGAGCATTCAAACTTCTGATAGACTGTGCAGGTCTGGGCTTATCCTGAGGCCAGCAATTTGCAATAGATTCTGCTAAAGGGTCTCTGTGTCTTTGTCCTCCAAAATCATGTGAATTCTGCTATTTTTCAACATGAGATAATAAATTGCTTTCAAAGACACTGAGTTTCCAAGAGAGATTACCTTAAGGTATGGTATAGAATGACATACTTAGTCAGCCAGCTAGCTAACTAGTCATCTAGTTTGATTTTGAGATGGGGTCTGTAGTCCACACACTGATCTCGATTCACTTGATAGCCAAGGATAACCTTGAATCTGTTCCTCCAGCCTCTACTTCTGGGTTACTGAGTTACTGTCTTGTGCTGTCATATTCGTTTATGTGATGCAGAGGCCTGAACCCAGGGCTTCATGCTTGTTAGGCAACGCACTTCCCAGCCCTAAAGACAGAGTTTTGATGAAAAAGAACATCATTTTCAACATTTCTTCATTACTAAATTCATCTTATAAGGTAGGCGTCTTTGCTTTTACTTGATATCTGGGAAAGTTCAGGGTGGCTGAGCCTGCTGATTTTTCTGAAGCCGGAAAGCTGCCTGACAGGAGACCGCATGGCTGGCAGCAAACTGCTTAGCTTCTGTCTGTGGCTGGTGTCTCTTTCCGAGACTTGGGGGCATTCAATAGCATGATACATAGAAATCATATCCCTCAATACCTAGAAAATCATAAGGTCTTGGTAAGTATCTCTTCGATTATTACAGCTGAAGACAGGACAGCTGGAGAAGTACTGTAAGACCTGGGGTCTCACAACTCGGAGTTCAAGATCGCGCCCTTCCCAGAAACTCCCCCAGACCAAGACTTGTTGCAAAAGCAAGAGGTTTATTAACCATTGTGCAATGGGGTCACCTCTGCCGGTCAGCAAAGAGTGGCACCAGGAGACAGAGGCCTTTAGGTTTTTAAAAGAAAACTTGCGGGAGATTTGAAGTTGCAGTCTTGGCAATTTAGGATTGGATGAGGAAGCTATAAAGTAAGATAATTGGTTATTCTTAGGTGCTCAAGCTTGGCCAATCCTGCCAAGTGTGGATGCAGCTGCAATTGAAGGTGGGGGTGGTTAGCTCATCCTTGAAGATTAGGGGCTACAGACTTTGGCTGGAGGTCAAAAGCTACTCAGAAGAAGTCTAGGTTTGTTGCTAAGACAGGAGTTTTTCTTTTTGCTGAGTGAAGGTCATTGCTTGCTTGCCTTTTTTTCTATCTGTCCTCATAGATAGGGTCACATTTTTCCATTTTCTGGAAAGGTACTAAGAGGCTTTAGCTTAACCTGAACCTAAAACTCAAAACTATAGGCTTTAGAAGACATACAGGTTACAAAGTTAGTCTAACCCTTTCAGTACCAGATTTAAAGCAAAGTCTGTATGGCCTCAAAGCCAGTGCAAATACACAGAGTCAAGGACACAGAAAATTCATTTTATTGTTTTCCTCCAGCAAATACAATTTGTCTTCCTGACAATTCCATTTCATATAATAAAAGATATAAACAGGGTTCTGAGACTAATAAAAGGAACAATGCCACAAAAGCCGTAGCCCAGTTACAGATTACATGGCAGCCACTTAAGAACTCAGTAGGGATACGAGGGAAGGGCACAGGAAATTATACTATAGGTAGACAAATGGCCAGCAAAGGTGACATCTGTGAGTATTGTGTAACAGTTTCTCCCAAGGATCAAAACATTCCACCCATGAAAATGTTACCTAAACAGAAAAGTAACAACCCAAAATAGTTTCAGGAAGTCCCTGAAACTGACCAGATTCACTAGGCTCCTCCCTGCTAGAGTAAATAATAAAAGCTGAGAGTCCTTCTCAGAGGAAAACAAAGCTGAGCTGCAAAGAAAATTCCCCCAGGAGCTGAGCTGCCAAGACTCAGACAAGCCTCGTTACAAAGAAGACTCTTGAGTACAGACCAGATGCCTAAAGAAACAAAAACCAGGTGAGCTGACTGGAAGAGGCTTGGCCCAGAGTCACCGGGAGAGGACACACTCCAATCTGTTTCACTGTGCTCCAGGTTCCCAGATTTTGTGAGCTGTCACTAATGCTGGGGTGGGCTTTGGTGCTGCGGCTCTCTTTGAGTCATTTCTGTTCCTGTAAGTAATCCATCACTCATGTTCCTTGTATGTAACTCTAATAAAACTCATTGATTCACCAAGCTGGACTTCGCTGGAGTCCATACTTTGGTCTGTCTTGGGTTCCCTGTCTGGGGTGAGCAGATGGGTGCATTATGCCTTCCCAGGAACAGTTTTGTCACACAACAGTGAGGCGCCATCAAGTCTATATGCTATGAACCATTGACAGGCACATGCTGCACGGTGGATTGATGGCAACAGGTGGGGCGCATCACTAACTGGCATCACTTTCCTGGGCTTTAGACTGTGCCTTCCACCTTCATATGCAAGCGTAGAAGCATTATGTGCTGAAGACATAATTCTCTAATTATGCTTTTATTAGTAAGTCTATGTCATGACAAAATCAAGAAGGTCCCTATTAAATGCATAATAACTTGAGTAGGAAAAATATTGCCATGTGGAGCATGGTAAAATAGAGGATCAGAGCACAGAGTTTTCCCTATCTCAATTGTTAGATAGATGGTTAAAAGGAAATATATCTATATATTTATATATGTATATCTATATATTTATATATATATATATTTATATATATATATAATATATATATATCAAGGAGTATTCCTCACATGTGAGTTATCAATCAATCTAAAGTATGCTTACTTGCCAACACTCTTTAAAATATGCTTACAAAATAAGAACTCAGCCCCCAGCCCGTCTGCCAACTTACCTGAAAGCACACACAACAGTTTTACTGCACCCCATACCCTGCATTCCATTTCCTGCCCTACAACTCTTCCCACCTTCCAGAAGGCCTGCCCGCAGCATAATCGCCACATAAGCTCCACTGCACCCAAGGCCCTGCCCACCAACTCCCCTGAAAGCTCACCCAATAGCTGTAAACTGCACCCCATACCCTGAACTCCATTTCCCACCCCACAACTCTGCCTGCTTTCTTGGAAGCCTGCTGGCACCAGGGACAACTAAGTAAGACCCTGTCCCAAGCCCTTGCCTGCCATATCCCCTTAAAAACACCCAACTGCATTAAACTGCCCCCCAATCTCCTGGACTCCATTTTCCAGCCCACCTGCTTTCCTGAAAGCCTGTCAGCAGCAGGGACCCAAGACCACACTGCTACTAGGGATCCCAGAGGAAAGGTTAACACTCAAAACCAGAGGCCATGTAGACCATAAAAACCCCAAGGGAGAAACCCTACTGAACTGAAGACTCGCTAGTCACCAGAACCCTAGGCCACTCAGGCCAGGAAACAGAAACCAAGGGAAAAGACATGCAGTGAAAATAAACTTAGGAATCAGCATCTAGACCTATAATAATTGCAAAACCCAGATGGCTAAAGGCCAAAGTAAGAACACAACCAGCAACATCCAGAGCAATATGGCAGCATCCAGCTATCCTACTACAGCAAGCCCTAGATATCCTAACACAACTAAAGCATTACAAAAAAAAATGACCTTAAATCCAACCTTAAAATATGGTAGAGGACTTTAAAGAGGAAATGAATCAACCCCCTAAAGAAATACAGGAAAATAGACTCAAACCGGTGACGGAAATGAAACTGGTTAAGACATGCAAATGAAAACAGAAGAAATAAAACACAAACAGGGAATCCTGGAGATGGAAAACATAGGTAAAATAACAGACTTCTGCAGCTGGAAAAAATACATAAAAGAACAGGAACTACAAACACAAGCATCACCAATAAAATACGAGAGATGAAAGAGAAAAATCTCAGGCATAAAAGATGTGATTGGATTTTGTCAAATGCTTTTTCAGCATCTAGGGAGATTATCATGTGGTTTTTTTCTTTCAGTTTGTTAATATGGTGGATCACATTGATGGATTTCCGTGTATTGAACCACCCCTGCATACCTGGGATGAAGCCTACTTGGTCATAGTGGATAATATCTTTGATGTGTTCTTGGATCCGGTTTGCAAGTATTTTGTTAAGTATTTTTGCATCAATGTTCATAAGGGAGATTGGCCTGAAATTCTCTTTCTTTGTTGAGTCTTTGTGAGGTTTAGGTACCAAGGTGATTGTGGCTTCATAGAATGAGTTTGGTAATGTTCCTTCTGTTTCTATTTTGTGGAATAGTTTGAAGAGAATTGGAGTTAGCTCTTCTTTGAAGATCTGGTCATGTTTAAAGTACTGGAGAGATCAGGGATACAAGGCACATATCTAAACATAGTAAAGGCGATATACAGAAAGCCTATAGGCAACATCAAACTGAACGGAGAGAAACTTAAAGCAATCCCACTGAAATCAGGGACAAGACAAGGCTGCCCACTCTCTCCATATCTCTTCAACATAATTCTGGAAGTCCTTGCTAGAGCAATAAGACAGTCGAAGGAGATCAAGGGGATACAGATGGAAAAGGAAGAAGTCAAATTATCACTATTTGCAGATGATATGATAGTATACATGAGTTACCCCAAAAACTCTACCAGGGAACTCCTACAGCTGATAAACACCTTCAGCAAAGTGGCCGGATACAAAATTAACTCAAAAAAATCAGTAGCACTCCTGTATACAAAAGACAAAAGGGCTGAGAAAGAAATTAGAGAAACACCATTCACAATAGCCACAAATGACATAAAGTACCTTGGTGTAACCCTAACCAAGCAATTCAAAGAATTGTATGAAAAAAATTTCAAGTCTCTGAAGAAAGAATTAGAGGAAGACATGAGAAGATGGAAAGATCTCCCATGCTTATGGCTTGGCAGGATTAACATAGTAAAAATGGCCATCTTACCAAAAACAATCTACAGATTTAATGCAATTCCCATCAAATTGCCAACACAATTCTTTACAGACCTGGAAAGAAAAATTCTCAACTTTGTATGGAATAACAAGAAACCGAGAATTGCTAAAACAATCCTCTACAATAAAAGATCTTCTGGAGGTATCTCCATCCCTGATCTCAAGCTGTACTATAGAGCAACAGTTATAAAAACTGCATGGTACTGGCATAGAAACAGAATGGTGGATCAATGGAATCGAACAGAAGACCCAGAAATAAACCCACACACTTACGGACACCTGATTTTTGACAAAGATGCCAAAACCATACAATGGAAAAAAAGATAGCATCTTCAACAAATGGTGCTGGTCCAACTGGATGTCTACATGTAGAAAAATGAAAATAGATCCATACTTATCACCCTGCACAAAACTGAAGTCCAAGTGGATCAAAGACCTCAACATAAAACCAGACACATTAAATCGGCTAGAAAAAAAAGTAGGGAATACCCTAGAAGTCATTGGTACAGGAGAAAACTTCCTGAACAGAACACCAACAGCACAGGCTCTAAGAGCAACAATCAATAAATGGGACCTCATGAAATTGAAAAGCTTCTGTACAGCAAAGGACACCGTCATCAAAACAAAGCGACTACCTACAGATTGGGAAAGAATCATCACCAACCCTTTATCTGACAGAGGACTCATATCCAATATATATAAAGAACTAAACAAGCTGAAAAGCAATAAACCAAGTAATCCACTTGAAAAATGGGGAACAGAGCTAAAGAGAGAATTCTCTGTAGAGGAATATCAAATTGCAGAGAAGCACTTAAAGAAATGCTCAACCTCATTAGCCATTAGGGAAATGCAAATCAAAACAACCCTGAGATTTCACCTTACACCCATCAGAATGGCCAAGATGAAAAACTCAAGGGACAACACATGCTGGAGAGGTTGTGGAGAAAGGGGAACCCTTCTCCATTGCTGGTGGGAATGTAAACTGGTACAACCACTCTGGAAATCAATCTGGCGCTTTCTCAGACAACTAGGAATAGCGCTTCCTCAAGATCCAGCCATACCACTCCTAGGCATATACCCAAAAGAGGCGCAAGTACACAAAAAGGACATTTGCTCAACCATGTTTGTAGCAGCTTTATTTGTAATAGCCAGAAGCTGGAAACAACCCAGATGCCCTCAACTGAAGAATGGATGTAGAAACTGTGGTACATCTATACAATGGAGTATTACTCAGCAATGAAAAATAAGGAAATCATGAAATTTGCAGGTAAATGGTGGGACCTGGAAAGGATCATCCTGAGTGAGTTGTCCCAGAAGCAAAAAGATACGCATGGTATATACTCACTCATATAAACATACAACATAGAATAAACCCACTAAAATCTGTACATCTAAACAAACTAAGCAAAAGAGAGGACCATAACTAAAATGTTCAATCCCCATCCTGAAAGGCAAAGAGGATGGACATCAGAAGAAAAAGAAAATAGGAAACAACCTCGGAACCTGCTACAGAGGGCCTCTGAAAGCCAGAAGAAAACAGGAAACAACCTGGGAACCTGCCACAGAGGGCCTCTGAAAGCTTCTGCAGTATAGATTGTCAAAGCAGATGCTGAGCCTGATGGCCAACTGATGGGCAGAGTGAATGGAATTTTATGTAAGAAGTGGGAAATAGTAAGAGCTGGAGGGGACAGGAACTCCACAAGCAGAGCAACAGAACAAGATAATTTGAACACAGGGAACTTCCCAGAGACTCATACTCCAACCAAGGATTATTCGTGGAGATGACCTGGAACCCCTGCACAGGTGTAGCCCATGGCAGTTCAGTGTCCAAGTGGGTTACATAGTAATGGGAAGAGGGACTGCTTCTGACATAATCTGATTGGCCTGCTCGTTGATCACTTCCCCCTGAGTGGGGAGCAGCCTTACCAGGCCACAGTAGAGGACAATGCAGCCACTTTTGATGAGAACTGATAGACTAAGATCAGAAAGGAGAGGAAAACCTCCCCTATCAGTGGACTTGGGGAGTGGCATGCATGCAGAAAGGGGAGGGAGGGTGGGATCCGCAGGGGAGGAGGGAGGGGCTTATGGGGGGATACAAAATGAATAAAGTGTAATTAATAAAAAAAAAGATGTGATTGAAGAAACCAATACTTTGGTAAAAGAAAATGTTAAATCAAAAGGTTCCTGACACAAAACATCCGATAAATCTGGGACACTATGAAAAAAATAGGAATAGAAGAAAAAGATCCCCAGCTCAAAAGTCCAGAAAATATTTTCAACAAAATCATAGAAGAAAATTTCCCCAACGTAAAGAAAGTGATTCCTATAAACTTACATACAAGATGCTTAGAGAACATCAATAGATTGGACAAGAAAAGGACATCATCTCCCCATATAATAACCAAAACACTAAATGTACAGAACAAAGAAAGAATATTAAAAGCTGTAGGAGGAAAAGGCCAAGTATCATATAATGGTGGACCTATCAGAATTACACCTGACTTCTCAACAGAGACTCTAAAAGCCAGAAGGGCCTGGGCAGATGTCTTGTAGTCTCTAAGAGACCACAAATGTCAGCCCAGACCACTGTACCCAGAAGAATTTTCAATTGCTATAGAGTGATAAAACAAGATATTCCAATAATGATGATAATAATTATTATTATTATTTATCCACAAATCCGGCCCTACAGAAGATACTAGAAGAAAAGCTCTAACACAAGGAAGTTAACTACAACCAAGAAAATACAGGAAATAAATAATTCCACACCTTTAAAACCAAAAGAAAAAAAAATACACACATATACACACATTTACCACCAACATCAAAATAATAGGAATAACTAATCATTACTCGTTAATATCTTTCAACATCAGTGGACTCAGTTCCCCATTAAAAAGACACAGGTTAACAGAATGAATGTGAAAATAGAATCTGTCATTCTTCTGTATACAAGAAACATGCACCAGCATCAAAGATAGACATTAACTCAGAGTAAAGTGTTGGAAATAGGTTTTCCAAGCAAATGGACCCAAAAAGCAATCGGGAGTAGCTATTCTAATATCTAACAAAATGGACTTTCAACAAAAATTAACAAAAGAGATGGGGAAGGACACTTTATGCTCATCAAAGGAAAACTCTACAAAGATGATGTCTTAATTCAAAATATCTATGCCCCAGATGCAAGAGCACCCCCATTCGTATAAGAAACAGTACTAAAGCATAACTCACATGTTAATAGTGGGAGACTTCAACATCCCTCTCTCACGAATGGACAAGTCAACCAGACAGAAATTAAACAGAGAAATAATGAAACTAACAGATATTATGAATCAAATGGACCTAACAGATATCTACAAACCATTTCACCAAAACACAAAAGAATATACCTTCTTCTTAGCACCTCACAAAATCTTCTCCAAAATTGACCACATACTTGGCCAAAAAGCAAGTCTCAACACATACAAGAAAATTGAAATAATCCCCTTACCTTATCAGCCCACCATGGATTAAAGCTGGACTTCAACAATAACAGAAAGCCTACAAACTCATGGAAACTGAACAACTCCCTACTCAGTGACCACTGGGTCAAGGAAGAAATAAAGCAAAACCTTTTTAGAATTCAATGAAAATGAAGGGACAACATACCCAAACTTTTGGGACACAATGAAAGCAGTGCTAAGGGGGAAGTTCATAGCACTGAGTGCCTTAATAAAGAAATTGATAAGATCTCATACTAGCAACTTAGAGGCTCACCTGAAAGCTCTAAAACAAAAAGAAGCAAACATACCCAAGAGAAGAAGAGATCAGGAAATAATCAAACTGAGAGCTGAAATCAATAAATTAGAAATAAAGAGAATAATACAAATAAAACAGCAAAACCCAGAGTTGATTCTTTGAGAAAAATCAGCAAGACAGACAAACCCTTAGCTAAACTAAAAAGCAAAGAGACAGTACAGGGCATGAACTCTGCTAGAAGAATGTTGGCACCAACCTGACCAACTTAGCTAAACCAACAGGAGAATCAAAATAAAAAGTCAGTCCATCCAAATAAGTCTTCAATTGGCCCCTCAGACTGTTGATATTAAGGTGTTTGTATGAAATAAAAATACTTTATTGTAAAAAGGCATGCATCACTCCTCAACTCACAATTCTAAAGAAATATACATGTGCAAACACACACACACACACACACACACACACACACACACACACAAAGTTCCTGCACTCAAGGAGAACATGGGAGCAACTGCCCAACAGCAACATCAGAGAAGCCCTCCTGCCGGTCACCATTCTCAGCGCACACTCAGAATGTCTTCAGTGAAACAGAAGAGGACAGTGATCTGAAACTCTGCCTCCTCTGAGGGTGCACAAGCTGCTGGCTGCAGTCTTAACTGCTTGGAGCCGCTACGAAAGTTGCTATCATCTGGACATCTCAGAGCTACTGAGAAGAAAGACAGCAGTTTGAACTAGCCAACATTAACAGCTGCCACATTTGTATAAAAAAATCAAAATTTTTAAAATCCCCCTACTACAGAAAGGATCTGGAGAGTCAATAAATGTTCTACCAGAATACCAGTGCTATTTCTACAAAAAAGAAAAAAATCCTAAATTCACCCAGTATCACAGAAGACTCTGAATAAACAAGAATGACAAAGAGAGAAAAAGAGAGACAGACAAACACAGAGAGACCCACAAAGACAGAGACAGAAATAAAATATAAATCTAGAGTCACAACATCTCCAGATTCCAAAGTATGTTACAAAGCTACAGTCATTAAAACAATAAGGTCCCAGAACAACAATCAACACACAAACCAATGCAAGAAAATAAAAAGAGGGTAGAAAAAGCACACGTATTTGTTCAACAGCTCTTCAGTGAGGATGCTGAGAGACAGCAGGAGGAAAGGAGTGTTTTCAAACAAATGGTGTAAGCTGGGACCTTGATCACCTAATACGCAAGAAGGAACAAAACAGACAGAAGAGCAGAAGCATGAGACCAGAAACTCCCAAAAGAAAGCATTGAGGGAACACTGCAGTAGCCCTTAGGTGTGACAATAGATGCACACAGAGCAAAAACAGTGGCAGATAAAGGGAGCCACGGTCCTTCTGCATCCTAAAGGACAGCATAGTTGGACAGTAGCTCTCCAAAAACAGGAACAGTCTGCAGCCTGCATATCATGTAGGGGGCTAAATTCCAAAATATATTTTTAAAGAAAAGAATACTTCAACTCAATGGCAAAAATAAAAGAACTTGAAATGAGAAAACCACAACAGACTCTGAATAGATATGGATGTTTGTAAGAAGCCAAACAAATATCCAGTCGATATGGAAACAGTGTCTTCATTACAAGTCTTTGGGGAAAAGCAGATTGAAGATGCAGTGAAAATCTACCCGTACCCACTGAGATGGTTGTTACCAAAACCATAAAGACAACTAGTGTCAGCAAGGACCTTATGGGGAAGCCCTGCGGTTTGTTTTCTAACTGTGGATGCTCTCCTGACCCTCTTCTCTTGGATTATTGAGTTTTTGTTGTCTTCAGACCCTCCTGAGCAGAACTTTAATCTTTCTTTCCACTTCGCCTTACCATGGGTGTGTGTGTGTGTGCAGCTACAAGTGTACGTTCAAAGGACGGCGGAGGGCTTAAGATGTCCTGGTCCACCACTTGCCTTGTTCCCTTGAAACAGGATCTCTCACTGACCTCTCATCTGCTAGGCTGGATGTCCAGTGAACTCCCGGGAACCACCTGACTCCGCCCCTGACCACGCCCATCTTTCTTATGTGGATGCTGGGGATTCCAGCAAGGTCCTCCTGTGTTCTTGCCCATTAAGCCATCTCCATAGCCCTTCAAGGAACTCCTTTTAGTTCTGTGAGTAGTGTATTCTCAGTTTTTGGGTCCTCGAGTCCCTACCCTCTACCGCTACTGATTCTTGACTGCCAATGACCTGGAACCCGATAGTCGTTAGTTACATACCTGCGCAGATAAAATCTCAATGTTCTTTGAGTGAACAGTTCAAGTTCCAGCAAGATGTTCATTCTGTGTTACCATTATCTACACACTCACCCGTGCCTCCTGTACTCTTTGTGTGTGTGCATGTGTATGGTGCTGGAGACCAAATTCAGTGCTTCATACATGCTGAGTAAGCGCTCTTTCATCGAGCCACACTGCCAACCTCTCCAATATTACATTGATAAAAAAAAAATTTATTGCAAGAACATTTAACAAAAGTGCTATCCACTTACTTAAAATTTTAACTATATGCAGCTGTTGATTATAGCAATATTATACAGCAGACCTCTAGAACTCAACTATCTTTCACAAGCAAAGTTTTATGTCCACCAAACAGTAAACTCTGACTTCCCCCATCTCTAGAGAACACCACACTTCTTGCATGGACTGGCTCCATTGTGTATTGGAATAATGCAGCACTGGCCCCTGTCTAACTTAGGCAAAGTCCTAAAGACTAAGAAGCAGCATCCGGCGGACAATTTAAGAGACTATAGGGAGGGTATGCGGCCAAGCCCGGGATGATGGCAGGGTGCTGTGGAATGGGTACCAGTAGCTGGATGGAGCAGGGAACACCTTCCACATTTCAGAATGGAGAAAGTACAAGGGAAACCTCTGAGGGCTTTCCTATATGGGTTGGGTCATAATTTTTAATTAATTTTCAAAGAGATGACAAATACACACCACTTGGTGACAGACATCCCTCACAAAGAATACCTTGCTTCTGTATTTACTTGACAACAACCAAAGGGCATTTTCTGCTTCATTCTGCAAAAGAAGAAAAGATAATTCTGTGGCTCTGCTGTGCTGCTTTTGATTGGTGATGCTGTGACATTACCAGCTGAGACAGCTTTATTATATCCTTTTATATTTCCGATTGCCATAGAATTCTTACATGCCTAAGTAAAATCCAAACTCATTTCCCACTAAGAGGATACACCTATAAATCTCTATGTCACATAAAGCGCACAAAGAAGTATTAAGTGATTTTAGGAAGAATTATTTGTTCATGGGCAAGCTGCAGTAAAAACTGCCAAATGTGGAAATAGCTTTAAGTACAGACACTTTCTCATGCCTAACTGAAGCAGCATTACAGCATGATTCCTAAATTAAAATGGTATATGGCCCCTATAACCTGATGACTCTAAGATATTGTATTGAGCTAAAGAGTGAATTAAAAAAAAAAGAAAAATCTGCAAAAATAAGTTACTCACCCCAGTGTCAGAATAATGGGAGTATCAGCTTGAACCTAACCTTTCTTCAGCAATTTTTCAGACCGAATATTCAGGTTTCATAACAAATCCAAGACCAACAAATTTAAAGCAAGCGATCTAATTGCATAGCTGTAAAAAAAAAATAACAGGTTGCCTGTCAAGTACCTTTTCCTTCATTACAAGTACAACTTGAAAGCAGCCATCTGCCAGGCTCCTTTTTCTGGTGTTTGCTTCTGCTGTATACCATGTGAGATGTTCTCCCTGGAGAGCAAGTTCCACTTGGGAACCATACTATCCTCAGGCTCAGCTTTAACACTGGAATGAAGACTAATCGTTCAGGCATGGCTGGAGTGCTATTCTGGTAACTCTGGAGGCATTAGGAAGTCTCTAACCAGTTCTTTGCATTATCACTTTTTAGGAAACTTTCCTGGCTAGTTTTTGTTTGTTTGTGTGTGGGGTTTTTTCCTTTGTTTTTTGTTTGTTTGTTTTGGTTCTTCAAGACAGGGTCCCTGTGCAGCCTTGGCTGTACTGGGCTTGCTTTGTAGACCAGGATGGCCTCAAACTCAGAGATCTGCCAGCTCTGCCTCCTTGAGTGCTGGGATTAAAGGCATGGGCCACCACACCTGGCTTGTCGTGGATAGTTTTATGGCAACTTGACACAGCTAAAGTCATTTGAGATGGGGAAACTCAATTAAGAAATACCTCTATTAGATCCAGCTGTAAGGCATTTTCTTAATTAGTGATCCATGGGGGAGGGCCCAGCCCATTGTGGGTGGCGTCATCCCTGGGCTGGTGGTCTTGGGTTCTATAAGAAAGCAGCCTGAGCAAGGCATAAGGAGCAAGCCAGTAAGCAGCACCCTTCCATGGCCTCTGTATCAGCTCCTGCCTCCAGGTTCCTGCCCTGCTTGAGTTGCTGTCCTGACCTCCTTTGGTGATGAACAGTGGAAACTCCAATTAAGACAGAAAGAAACTCATGAGGAAAATTCCTCAGTGAGAAGATCAGTTCTGTTTCTCCCCAGTGCAAACCATAAAACACCTCTATGTCTGATACAGAGTTCTCTGTCTATTATCCATTTATATCTGTGAAAAGTTCTGAAGCCTCCTGCCATCATCATAGCAGAAAATATATAGAGGAATGTTGCTCAGAAAACAGAATTGGTGCAGGAGTTGAGCTGAAGGCATCCACACACTTTCTACAGAAATTCTCCCACCATTCTGGATGTGTGCTGCTTTCTTCAATTTTTCATAACACAGAACACACTATTAAAAGACAGTAATACTGAGTAACTTCCCTGGGGTCCTCCTTCTTGTTTAGCTTCTTTAGGAGTGTAGATTTTAGTGTGATTATCCTATATTATATGGCTAATAACCACTTATGAGTGAGTATATACCATGTGTGTCTTTCTGCTTCTAGGATACCTCGCTCAGGATGATCTTTTCCAGTTCCCAGTTGATTTTTCCAGTTGACTTGGGAGGCAAAGACAGGCAGATGTTTGGGAGTTCAAGGCTTCAATCCATCCATGTTGTAACAGTGAGCCCACATTCAAAGAAAAGGAAGTAGAGGGCTGGGCTCGAATGTCAGCCCATCTCAGATGCTGCCAACTACACCATCCAATTACTTCTGAGAATCAGCTTATGTTGAGAGGTGAGTTGAGAAACAGGTCCTAACAGGTCTACGTTAAGCAAAATAGAACTGGTTTTATTTTCTCAAACTTCAGTGAGAGGCACAGAAAGTACCAGGAAATAGGTCAGCTAACTCGTAACCTATAACCATTGACTTAATGACTGAGGACATTTCTGAGCTCTCAGGTGCTATTATGTCATAGAGAGCAGCATTTTTCGTGCCTGTTAACACACTCACTATTAATTTATCGTGTTACTAATTATTACTTAAAATAGCTCTTTTCATCTGAAAGCAACCCTGCTCTAATGGTCTCTATTAAAACTACTTTGCTGGGAATCAGTTACAACCATCTACAACGCACAGCCAGTACACATGAAGGTCAAGATATGCCCCCCTCAAGGGGATCCCTTCTCGCCTCATCTCTCTCCCACTGACCTTAGGGAGGAGGGCCACATGCTTAAAATCATCCCTGAACAAGCCAGCCCGTGTCCTCCCTTCCACGTGGACAGCTGGATAGGACTATTGACCGCTGTACTCCCTTAGTACTCTTCCTGTTACCTTAGGGTACCATAAAACTAGGCCTCAGGGAGGATATTGCTTAAATGATATGACTCCTATTTTCTTCTTCTTAGCATCCACATTGTTCCCTTTACGGTATCATCCTTCACCTTTGGCAAATGCCTCCCTCGCTTTCACAGTAGTAGGAGGCAACTTGCACGTGTGTTTCTCTACCTCCAATTATTTCCTGACTCATGCTGAACCAGCACTAGTACAGGAAGGCAGCCGAGTTGCCAAGGTAACCAGACAGCATGCCCTATGTTCAGCCTCAGTTGGTTTTTTTACCCTAATTGATCCAATTCCCCTGTTCATGACTCACTTCGTTTTCATAGTAAAGGAAGTAAGGCAGGCTTTGATTTTTCTGACCTATTACACAGATTTACATTTGCTTACAAGGACCACTGGACAAGAGACTACTTGAATTCCTAACTTGGCTCATCTATTTCTACTTACCAAGCATGAGATTCAAAGTATGTAGAACAAACCTGGCAGAAAAGTACCAATCAGAATGAACGCATTAGCCAAATCAGATGGTACAGTAGCTGCAGAGCCCTGAGCCAGCACAGGCTAGCCACATAACCTTACTTTGATGGAACACCCTTCTCTTCTGGTTCACTTGTGGCACATTTAATTGTCTTGCACAGCCACTTGATGAATAAAAATTAGACTCTGACATAAAATGCATCCATGAGTTTATGTCAGACCTTGAGTGTGAGGATTTCAGAACAATCTGCCTGTGCATTTCCTGCCATCACAGGCCCCCGTTATGTTTGCCTCTCCGTCCCTCTGTGCCCTGATAGACCAAATCATTCTAATTCCAGTCTTGAGTTAAGTGTTGAATGTCACTTCAAGGATGAATATTTAGTTACTTCTCTGAGATCCCTGGCAATGTTCCCCATGGCAGCTCTGATTTCAGTGCGGATCCGACGGGAGAACAGCTATGAGCAGGTGCCTCCAACTGGATAACAATGAAAATGTACTGTTGCCATGAGCCAGAAAATCTTTGGATCTGTTTGTTATTGGAATACAATCTACCACATCCTGACTGATGTATCTTTTTGCTATTTTGTCTTTTTTTTTGTTCCAGAGCTGAGGGCCGAACCCAGGTCTTTGTGCTGACTGATGTATCTTAAGTGTATTCTTGGGGTATTTAAGCAAGAGCATTTGTTTTTTTAATTATTTATTTTATATGTGAGTTCTCCATCTTCTCACACACCAGAAGAAGGCATCAGATCTCATTACAGGTGGTCGTGAGCTACCACATGGTTGCTGGGACTTGAACTCAGGACCTCTAGAAGAGCAGCCAGTGCTCTTAACCTCTGAGCCATCTCTCCAGCTACAAGAGTATTTATTATTTTACTTCTGAAATGCTTACTTCAAATGGCTTCTGACTTGGGGTCCATAAGTTACTTTATATTATATGTAAAATTTAGGAGGCTTGGGAGAGAAGGATAAGATAAATCCAACTCTTCAAAATGCAGAACTTGATAGTGTCTTGTTCATTCTTAAGTGACTCAGGCATTTAGTCTGTAACTACAGCCTTGACCCTGAACACTTAGCTGCAGAATCTGGTCTTGCCTTTTTGACCCATCATCACTCTTGGGTATGACAAAACAGTTCTGTATCCTACTTCCTGACAGCCCTGGACACACAGTGGATTGATGGGGGAGGGGAGTCTCTGTTTTTCCACTAGTGATTCATGTGCACATTTGGTCCTTAAAATCTGTGATTTTTAAACTGGTGATGCCAGGCCTCAAGCACTCAGCAGTGTCAATGCTCTCCTCCCTCCAGGGAGTGTAAGGAGAAGGGCTCCAGTGGATTTTAGGTGCTGAGCCCATGCCTGAAGGGTCTGGGGAACAACTGAACTCTTTGGAAGTAGTTGCCAAGCAGGTACACAAACCCTCCTCTCTGGTTTAGGTCTGAGTATTAAAGCTTACCAGGAAGTGACCCTTTCAGATGATGTAGAGAAATATAAACGCCACCCGGTCCAGACACTGAGACTGTTTAAGAAGCTGGGCTCTCCTGGTCCCCTCTTCTTTCTGCTGAGCCACACTCATGCAATATGAGCCCAACAGACGCACTGTCCTTACAACACGTTCGGTGAGACTCTGGCCTACATCTGCACGTTCAGCCAAGATGCCTCCAGAGAGTGCAGGGAGCATCTCCTTGCAGTCCCTCTTCTTTAGCCCCAGTGATTCAGTTAGACACTTACAGCGAAGTTGGCATATCAACCTCTCCAATACAAGTAAGATGCTTCTATCCATAAACAGTTTTCCTCACTGCATTGATTGTCTGCTGTTGTGACAAAAGTCACCTGAGGAAGTATGAGTTTATCTGGGTGCACAGTTCCAGAAGATGCAGTCCACCATAACAGGGAAAGCATGGTGGTGGGAATACAAGACAGTCGCAGTAAGTCCACTGTTTGGAAGCACAGAGCAATGAATGCTGGTGCTCAAGTTATTCTTCTTTGTATTTAGTTCAGAAGCTCAGCCCATGAAATGGGACTGCCTGCATTTAGGTTGAATCTTCCCATCTCAATTAACCTTATCTAGAGAATCCCCCATCATGGCCAGAGGTTTGTTTCAATAGTAATCCTAAATCTTATCAACTTGACAATGGAAATTAACCACTATGATCACCTAACAATGGATGTTACAGATATATGGATATAAATGATGTGTAATAGGTTATTAAGGTACATTGTGTAATATTTTAAGGGCAGGGTATATATCTATACAGAATAGCATATGGAAGTCTGGGGATATGGCTCAGAAAATAAAGTATCTACCACAAAAGCACCAGGACCTGAGTCTGAATCCCTGGCTGTTGAGAAGGAGGATTAAGGAGGATCCCTAAAACTCCTTGGCCAACTAATCCTGCCAAACCAGTGAGTTCTAGGTTCAATGAAAGACCACGTCTCAAAAATAAGGCAGAGAACCATTGAAGAAGATACCCACAATAAACCTCGGGCCTCCACATACTTACACACACACACACACACACACACACACACACACACACACGCACACAGAGAGAGAGAAAAAAAATACTATGTGGATAATCAAGGAGCAACCAGCTGGGTATGGTGATTCTCATCAGCACTCAAGAGGGGAAAGCAAAAAGATTAACATAAATTTGACGTCATGTGGACTAAAGTAACTCAAAAGAGGAAGTATTCGGACCCATCAATACGTTGCTCATAGGATATAAACATTTTACATCATGAACACATACCCTTTGCTCTTGCTGCAGAGAGTACTGAACAATCTGTGCTTTGCAACCCAGCTGGAAACCATCAGACTTCTTCTGATGAAGAATGAAACAGACAGAATGAAAACTAGGAAGGCTATAAAAAGTACAGCAATCTTACCATTTAATTTTTATTTTGTTGAGTTTTATTGTTAATGACCTAAATAAGTAGGCTTTTAAAAACTAGAAGAGAATGTTATTTAACATGTTTAAGTCGGGTTTTCTAGCTTCCTGTTTCTAAAGCATTTCAGTGCTACAAACACCACACAGGCCCTTTAACTTCACACCTTTTAACAGGAACATTCAATTATGTTAGGCACACTTGCTTCTCCAGAAAAAACATGGTGCACTGATGGTAGCTGAAGGGAGGCTGGACAGGGAGAAGCTAGCTGGTTCCACAGTGATTCTATCCTCGAGGCAAGCAGCCCACTCACCACAGTTCACCAAGACAGTGGTAGTGGGCGGACATCCCAGCTCAGCAGCAAGACTACAGCATACAGTTTTGCTACAATTGACGTAACCTTAGCAAGAAAAGATATAAATAATGAAATATTGCATTAATAAAACTATTTCTTTTTTCTGATCAGTCCTTTGGGAGTTATTGTGAGGTTAATGGAGTTCAGATGTGTTAACTCATCACAGAAATGTCACGTTCTCAGATGGTATGGGGCTGTCTCATTAATTTGTTAAATTAGACTGTATAATTTTGGTAAGTCTTGAGCCTTTGGCTATAAAATATACATCAACTTTCCATGACTGGAAAGTAATCATTTCCTGTCTGTTCATCACCAGGAAGCAGGAATTAAGATGGAATTAAAGACACTCATTATTATATGGACTGTAGATAACACAGAAAGAGAGAGAGAGCAGGAGCGAGCAGGAGAGAGTAAGAGAGAGAGAGCCTGCTACACAATTTATTTACATGGTTCCATCCTTAAGTCCATCAAATTTTCCTTTTCTTTTCGAATTCTCAAAATCACCAAGCAACCAGTCAGTGGCTTTCTCTATTCATGATTTTCTCTTTAAAATGTTAGGAGAACACTGCATTTGTTTGTTGTCATGGACAGAAAATCAAGGGGAGCTCTTATCTATTCATAAACATTTGCTCCAGGATGTGCCATAAGTCAGCGATGTTTATGATTATGTATACATCTGTATAGTTCATACAAACACCAAAGCTCCTGTTTGGGCAGTTTTGTATAAATTAGGAATAACTGTTTTTGCAATAATAATAATAATAATAATTTTCACTAAATGTGATGCTTCCAGTCCCAGGAAGTGTGGTCCACTTGCCTACATTCTAATCTGATTGTGGCCCTCTGCACTGAGATTGATGAATGAATAATGTCGTGTTATCACATGGACCAGTGTACTTTCGCTGTCATATTTATAGAAACTAACACTTCCTGAGAACCAGCATGCTGAGAAATCAACTTATGTCTCTTAAGTTGTCGTGCTAAAAACTGACTCTTATCAGTCCTTATCAGTTACCTTATGAGAGGGTATTTTAGCAATTGGTCTGCACACATGGCCTTGTTTGCCAAAACACTGGGGTAGGTACCAATAGTCCACTGTAAATCTCCCACATTATTATACCAGAAGCTAGCTAAGATGCAGCCATCACCCAGATACTGTTTCCTGGGTCAGAATTTTTCTCCTGAAACAGCATGACAGAATATTTAATGGCAGCTAGGCATGATGACTCACAAACCTTATCTCAGCACTTGGGAACCTGAGACAGGAGGGTTTCTATGAGTTCAAAACCTGCCTTGGCTACATATTGAGGGCCAGCCCAGCCTGAACTAGGGTGAAACCCTATCTTTAAGGAGATCGGAGTAAGCAGCTATGAACACGGATCACAGAACTCATCTCACCCTGGTCAAGCCAGAGTGGACTCTGCAGAGAGACAAGGACACAGCATCGACTGTGCCTCTCCATAGTTCTTTAAGAATCCATTGACTCAGACAGCAGTAGCCGGGACGAAAAACTAAAGATACCAACAGCAACAAACTGGCCTATTGTGGATTTCTCCTCTCAGATCTGCTTCCTGCTCATTCATCCCCCTCTGACAGTGCCCTTCTCCCTCCTCTTTACCCACCTCCCTGCCTCCCCCCCCACACACACACGTCTTCCTATCTCCTCCCTCTCCTCTCCTTCTCTGTGGCCCACAACATCAACCCTATTGACCAGACTTAGCCCTTCAATTCACTTTTCTCCTCCCCAGCCCATTCCCAGCAGCCGGCTTTAGCCATTACTACCAGCCTCAGTAATTAATGTTGCTATTATTGTGAATTAATTGTATGAGCCAGTCAGTATTTAGCCTAATTAAGAATGAATCCAACAAATTATTTAAAGCACCACTCCAGCAGGATTTGCAGTCAGCTGTGCCTCAGCTGCCCAGGAAGCCTCCCAGCCAGGCCCCGCCTCCACCCTCCCCTGATCCTAAACACAGTACTCTAGTAAGTACTTCCGGAAATTGGGGTAGGAATGAGGTCTTAATCCATCACAACTCAAATCAATAGTTCTGGCTTTATCACTACTAATCATGCATTTTTGAATGTTCATAAGGACCATTTAATTTTTTCGCACCACGTCTCTAAATAGATCTTGCACTCTTAGACAAACATAACAAACACAGAGACATTTCTTCCTCAGAAGGACGCTTCCAGTATATGCTGGTAATGGGCCAACCAATTTTCCACTCAAGCACAACAAATAAAATCATTCACTGTGCTTGAGAGTAAGAATGTATATGCCTGGCTCCTGGCCCTCCTTCTAGACTGCATATATCAAACACCACTCTGTACTCCACAAGCTTACATGATTATAACCTGTTGCTTAAAAAAAAAAAAAAAAAAAACAGCAAAGAGCATGCTGAGGAGATGGTTCAGCCAGTAAAGTACTTAATGCTCAAGTCTGAGGACCCAAGCCAGGATTTCCAGCACTCTTTTTCCAGAAAAACCCGTGGGCATGCCCGTGATCCCGGCACCCAGGGTGGAGCCAGCCGAGAGAAACTGGTGAATTTGGGGTTCAGTAAGAGGCCTTGTCTCAAAAACTAAGGTGGACAGCGAATGAGGAAGCCAGCACTGACTCCCAGCCTCCACACACCTGTGCACACCTGTGGGCTTGCACACGTGTTCATACAGAATCACGCACACCTATGCAAAAATAATAAATAAATAGAACAAAAAGAGAAAAGAGTTCAAGTAAGTAATTTCCAAACCACTTGAGATTCTTGGATGTAGTCTTTTATTTTTTTATTTTATTTCTTTATGTATTTATTAATGTAGTGTATGTGTTTGTGTGTGTTTGCCTGCGTGAGCATAGGTACATCACATGTGTGCTGGTGCCCATGGAGGCCATAAAAGGGCACTGCGTCCCCTAGAACAGAAGTCACACATGGCTAAGCCACCATGTAGACCCCATGAGAATCAAAGCTTCAACAGAAACCGGGGCGCTCAACAGCTGAGCCACCTGTGCACACAGACACACCCTTGTGAGACTTCTAAAAAAATAAAGGAGTAAACTTAGAAAAGCAAATTCTGCCTAAGATGAAAGTTCTCCTGAGTCCCGCCCCCCCCACACACACACACTGCAGGGTGACTCAGCCTCAGGAAAACCATGCGCTAACCCTCGGGAGAGAGGAACTGGAGCTGTGAGGTAGCTCTTCCCCGGTGGAGTGTGTGACATACTCGCTGACAGAGCACCCATCCTTCTCTGAAGGTGAAGATCGGAAGAGCCTCGGGGCTGAGGTGGGTCAGGTGTGCTAGAGACCCGAGAAGCACTTTCGCAGTCTCACCCATCAGCTGGTCCCCGCTTCTCGCTCATTTATCTTTCTCATTCACTCTTGCTTGTGGGCTGCCTCTCTGTACACAGCAACATGACTGTGAGGCCTCAGAAGTGTCCATTTCAAATGCTCTCTCCTCCCACCCTCCCCACCCCGGTTGCCCTTGTCATTTCTCACTTCCTGGGGTCCTCACCGCACACAGCCAGATTAGGCCTCCCCATAGTTCCTCACCAAAGCCTCTCAGGGAGGAGACGGAGGGAGGGGTGAGGGGCCAGCCCACCTCCATTCTGCCACCAAGTCTTGTTCAGCTCTGTTAGACCTTACCTAGGAACACTTTCACAATTACTTGCATCAGTATCTTTTCTCTTCCCTGTGCTATATTTAGTCCCTGTTCATACCTTAACATATTTTTCAACTACCTAGAAAAAGAAAACCTGAAGATCTTTGTGATCAACTCTTGAAGCATCAGCTCCGCAGCCTACCCTGAACAGTGCACTGTTGGGAAAGGTACTCTCTTATATGGGGGGTATTTTCTGAGAGTAGGTGCCTATTTTATTCAGTGGCAAGTACAGTGTTTGTTTTTTTAATGCTGGAAGAAGTCTACAAACATGTGAACATATTTGCATGCCTATGTTTATAGATATTGTCACATGAGCCTGGACTGGATCACAATGAGGGCCAAGCACACCACACAAAAGTACTTGCTATGCAGTTCGATATGTAAATTTCATCAAACGGTTCCCGGAGAGATGGCTGGAGAGATGGAGGGGCTGGAGAGATGGCTCAGGGGAGGTCTCACACTGCCTTTACCGGGGATCGGAGTTTACTTTCCAGCTTTCCCAGCCAGGCAGAGTCACTGTAACCCCAGCTCCAGGGAGCTAACACCCCTGGCCTCTCCGAGCATCTGCAGTGTACACACAGACATGCACATAATTGAAAATACAACCTTCTGGAGGAAGGGGTGGAAAGACTAAGAGCTGGACCAAGAAATCTGCCGTGAGGTTGCCACTGCTAGAATGACAAGGAAGCTGCACCCACAGATGCTTCAACAGTGCGGATGCCTAGACAAGACAGTGACTCTATCAAAACAAGATAATGACAATATCAGGACAGGGAAACCCTAAGGCATCCCATGCCCTGAAAAAAAAAACTACGGGTGAATAAGGAACACTGAGAGAGAGGCGAGCACCCCAACTTGTTATCCAATACCACGTGGTCAATCCTGAAATCATATATTCACAAGCAGCACCAAGCAGCCTTAGCAGGTTGCGTGTATATATTCACGGATATATATATACAACAACAACAACAACAACAACAATAATAATAATAATAATAAGCCATGAGACTATCGATTTGAAGAGTGGGGGAGCATGGAAGGGGTTAGGAGGAGGGAAAAGAAGGGGACGCGGTATCATTATATTTTACTTTAAATAATTTTAATTCGGAAATTCGGAAAACAGCAGACATCTCTGTTTTGTTTGGTTGTTTTATTTAACTGTCTGAAATGTCCTGTTAGTGTGCATTATTTATGGCAAATACCAAGACTCGTGGTAACATTGTCACATGTATATATCAAGCACTTTAGTCAGCCTCCTAGCTTTCCTCCCACCACTCCTTCCTTCCTGAGGGAAAATTTTTACTCCTTTTACCAATCAGCAAAGAAAACATGTCTTTTGCTGCCATCCAGTGGCTCCTTTTGGTATAAAACTCTGTTCCTATATAGTGAACAAATTGTGAGGAAAAATTAATTTTTTTAAAAAAAGTGTTTCAAGTATCCAAAGCTACGCATCCTTCCAGTCTTTTGTGACCAGCTCAGTTTTCTAATCAGTAAGATAGCGGCTGAACTTTGGAGCACAGCTCTTTTCATTCCTCCCAAATAAAGAGCTCCAAACCCTAACCCTAGACCTAAGCAGACAGGCTTTAAGACCCCCCAGTGGAATTGGAGGGTTTAAAAGAATAAGTTTTGACTAAATCAGTCCCAACACTGTGGGAAAAAATGGCTTCCAGTTCTTGTCCTAGGCCTTGCTTTCTGGGGTGTTTGGTCCTGTGTGTAAATATACTCTTCTTCAGTACAATGCACGCCTTTGTGCTGTGGCTGCAAACTCTCACTCTCCTTCCGGTGCAAATGGGTGCTTTGATCCTATTTCTTCGAGTGTCTCTCTTTTTCTCTCCTAAGTGATAACTAGGCCAACTGCAGAAAATGTGCACCTACTATGCTAAAGCAAAACCTCACTGTAGTGACTTCAGCCCCGCCCTCTCCTGCTGGCCAGGCAGCATCCTTAGAAGCATTGGTCATTTTGATTTAAAAAAAAAAATACATTAGTACAATTTTGGTTCAAAAGAAAAGTTCAGGTAAGTCAATGTAGGTGGAAGTGGAGGCAACAGGGAATGGAATTGCTCTGCACAGCAAACTGGGAGCTCTGCAAGACGCCGAGCGCCTCCCGAGAAGTAACAATCTGGAATTGTTCAAAGAAAATAACCAGGGTTACAACATGGACTCAGACTCTTAAAGAAGCTATACTAAAACCCCAAACCACACCGTGGCTATGAGTTCTCTGGGAGAACTTTGTCCCACAAAGCACAATTTGGGTTGGGCAGCCTCCTTATGACTGTCTGGCTGAACTGACTGAGCTCACGGCATTCCACTCTTTCTCTGTTACCCGGTGCAGAATCTTCTACCAATGGGACTTCTAATCCCTCACTCCTAAACCTGTCTTAGTTTGGGTTTCTACTGCTGTGATGAAACACCATGACCAAAATCAAATTGAGAAATAACGTGTTTCTTTCACTTCTTCTACCATATCACAGTTTATCATTGATGGTAGTCAAGGCAGAAACTCAAACAGCAGGTTTCTGATAAACAGGCCATGGAGGAGTGCTGCTTACTGGCTTGCTCACCCTGGCTTGCTCAACCTGCTTTTCATATAGAACAGAGGAGGACCAGCCCAAGGATGACCCTCCCCACCGGTAATGGGCTGGTCCCTCCCCCATCAACCACTAATTAAAATGCCCTACAGTCTTGCCTACAGCTTGATTTTATGGAGACATTTTCCTCAGGTGGGGTTCCCTCTTCTCAGACAACTCTAACTTGTGTCAAGTTGACATAAAACTAGCCAGCACAGAGCCCAGATCCTCAATTTGGGTGTGTGCCAAAGGCTGAAAACTCAAGTTCCTGAGTGCCCAGCACACTGCCCATGGGCCTCCTGTCTTGATATTCAGGTCCTCCTGCATTTTCCCTCTAGTTCTGTCCTGTCTCAAGCCTGGTTATGCACCCCTAAAGTCCATCTGGCTCCATTGTATTTTCTAACTGTTCTATGGCTTGTATAGCAGAAGTTCCTGGGTCCACCCCACCGTAGGAAAAGAAACTGCTTATAAAATGCTAAAGGCAACACCTAGAAACCTCACCTACAACCTATAACAATAATGTAAAGGGGACTCAGTTTATCTTTCAGTCATCTTGGTACAAAAGAAAAAAAAGTGACTTCAAGAACAAAAGAGATCACCATGGCAGCATTTTGGTGCTATGAGGTGAAGAGAGCAAAAAGAAAATAAAATGCATGGGATTTTTCTTCAAGTTACTAGGAAGTGTGAGAGTCTGAATCTCTGCCCCTTTGGTCCATAAAGCTCATTTGCCTTTTGCCCTAATCTATGTTCATTCCCCAAGATACCTAAAATGTTAGGGTGAAAACAGGAGCCAGGCAATTTACCTCTTGTCAAGTCAGCTCTGGTCAGGGCTTATTCTTAGAACTCAGGAATTATGGGTCTCAGTTCATACTCAATTTATACTCAATTCTGAATTGGAATTTTTTAAAAGCAGCCCAGGCAACAAATACCCTCCCCAACTTTTTTGGTTTGGTTTGGTTTTTGGCTGCTTGGTTGTTTTCGGTTTTTCTTTTGTTTTGGTTTGAGTTTGGGTTTTGTTTTGTTGTTGTTGTTGTTTGTTTTATTTTGTTTTTTAATTTTTAATCTCTGAAACTATACAGATGTCCAACATATATCCTAGTCCTGAAGCATCCAGTCTGAAAAGAAAGTCCCAAAACATATGAACACAGGTCTAGCGGCCATATTAGGTTTTCTGAGTTCAGGAAATACTTTGGGAATGGGTCTAGGCCAGTGGTTCTCAAACTTCCTGATGCTGCAACCCTTTAATACAATTCTTCAACCATAAAATTGGTGACCCCCAACCATAAAATTGTTTTTGTTGTTACATTATAACTGTAATTTTGCTACTGTTATGAATTGTAATATAAATATGTGTCTATTCTGATGGTCTTAGGAGACCCCTATGAAAGGGTCATTTGACCTCCAAACAGGTTGATCCCCACAGATTGAGTACCACTTGTCTGGGCCAACATTACTAGAAGCATCACTGAGCCTGGGCAGATGGGAGCCCTCTGTGCAAACCTGAGTGAGTGTAAAGCCTGAGGTCTCTGTCAGCAGCACCCTCCAGTCACCCCTGAGATCCACATGCCCCCTGTCCTTCCTACACCCTCTCACCATCATTTCCTGCCCTACACAGAACAAACCAATGCCCCAGACACTCATGCCTCCTGGAGAACCCAAATGTACAGCAAGGTCCTTTTCTCTAGGAACTGACCTATGCACCAGATTGACAACTGGCTTTGCAACACTCTCTTGGTCACAGGATAACGGCTGTCAGTGCACCCTTCAGAAACAGCCGTTTGATGTTTTTAAGCAGTAAACAACCAAAACAATTTGTTTCTTGCTGTGTATTTGTTCAAATGGCATTTTTAAAGACATCTTTCCAGTAGAAGGTTCTTTTCCAGCGAATGTGAAACAGATCACAGAAGAGTTCAAGAATTACATAAGAGTTCAAACATTCTATAACATTTATATTCTATAGTATCCTATAATAGTCCGTAATCTCTAATAGTGCATTCAATCTGCGAATAAAAGGGAGTAACGATCTTGGGTAAGATACTACATATAAATAAAAAACCATCACTTAGCTGCTACACGTGCCTCCTGCTTCTTTCGATTATCAAGGTCAACTTGAAAGATTAAACTATGGAGAAGACCAACAGAGACCAGTGCTAGTGATGAGTCCTTTCAATTCACTGCTTAATAGGTCAACCACCTATTATTATTTTGAGTGGGGAGCTAATTAGAATGCAACTTTGGGCAGTCCTCAGTGTCTTGATCCATAAAACGGACAATAGAAGGCCCTGTTTCACAGGTTCAGTGTGAGGTGAGCTGAGACAACTCATGCCTGATCACGGTTCTCAGTGGCTGTGCGCTCTCCGTAGGACTGTTTTGGTTTAGCTGCTGAGTGTTTTGCTTTGTACACAGGACTACATGCTACTGTATTCAATTTACTATCGTTAAATGTATCTCTCCATCTTCCTCTATATCCTTAACCTTATTAGCACCATATAAAAATACAAACGGCCCTCCAGCATCAGACTCCCAGGTGCCTAGAATTACAGGCCTGTGTTATCACACCAGGCTCCTTCCAGTGCTTTGAAAGTACAAAGTCTTACAGAGAGGCCTCTGGTTGCCTTAGGTAACTCCAAGCTCTCACTACCCACTGCTGTCACAGGATCCAAGGCTGAGGAGTATTCTGAGAAACCCAAGTGGTTCCTATAACTCCATCACCACGGAGAAGCCTATTAATGTTAGCATTGTTTGGGTACAAGAAACAAGCATGACAACGCGTTTCTAATAGTGTCCTCAGGCCTGAACATTCAATCTAAAATCAGTCATGCATTTTGCTACTACAGAGTAAAAACTGTGACTCATGTGCTTTTCCGTTACCAGTCAGCCCCTTTCCACATGGAAGGAAACAGGACTTTAGGTGGGCTTCTCTTTCAGCCCTCAACAGTGGTGGCCAAAGTCTATGTGTGGCATCCAAACCACCTCACACTGTGAAAATGCGTGGAAATCCTAACTAGCCTGTGACTTGGAGTGGCTCTAATTTAGTGAAAAGGGTAGAGGAACACCTTCCCTCGTTATTATCTCTGTGTCCAACACATCAGTGGCACTTTGTTAGTTCATGTTCTTGGTCAACATCTTAAAATCATAAGCCAAACAAGTCTCCAGCAAAGCAAACCACTTAAACCATTCTCTGGTTAAAGCACACTGGATAGCAAAGCTAGAGGACTCTGTGCTGAAAGACTGACCTCTGTACTTCGCTGGGCAATTAAAGAAATGAGGAAAGTTGAAAGAAAATACACAAATCCCCCTGCTGTTGTGCTGGGCTAAGTGTGGTGTTCCATCTGCATTGAATCCAAGTTGTCTGCCTTTAACAGGACCTAGTTTATCTCTATCCAAACCGGCACAAAGTCCTGTTTGTTTTATGCTACCACACCAGACATGACTCAGGAGTTCAAAACCAGCCTGGACTACACATTCGAACAATCAACAACAAAAAGCTATCAGTACCAAAGGACTTTATTAATCCAGGCATCATGAGCACTGAACTCTCTCGCTGTAATAAAATTGGTATGTGCCTTCAAACTATACCAAAAAAAAAAAAAAATTAAAGGGATTGATATATTTTCTTCTAACTTTCTTCATTTCTTTCATTTCACAGCAAAGCACAGAAGTCAGTCTTCAGCACAGAGTCCTCTAGGTGTTACAAAACGCCTCATTCTTCCTAAAAAGAAGAAATGTCCTAATATTCTTAGGTAAAGCGAACACATATCAACCCCGTTTAGAACGCAGAGCCTGCTAAGTAGCAGGTGTATAACAACAAGAAGTGTGGGGTGTGTTCGGAGGACTTCCTGGGCACCACTCAGAGCAGCCTGGGTGGGCAGGCAGTGACTCACCCCATGTTCCCATCCATCAGAAGAACCGTGTTATATATGTGAGAGAAGATGAAGAGAAACAGGATCGTGCTGAAGAACATTGTCATCCATGAGCCGTGGTCCTCACGAAACATTTTTAACCGGAGCAACTGACCTGGAACGAGAATATTAGAAGTCAGTGTACACTGGCAACTGAAATTCATGTATCTTTATTTTAACCTCGGGAAACCCTTTAGAATAAGCCATTGTATAATGCCTCCTTGCTCTTTTATGAATAAAGTCCAAGATAACTGGTACCACTTTGGAAAGTGGCATTAATGTAAGAACTATTACTTAGGGATTATCCATTATACTGGCATGGGGACAGGCTAGAGCACTATGCTTGCTGTGTTTTATTTCATAAATGTGCTTCTGGTTCACACTGAAACTACTTCAGGCTGACAGTAAAAGATGATGAGTAAGTTCTGCCTGGTTTCCCTTTGCTTCCAGCCACCCATTCTTTATTCCATGGCCAGCTCCACTTAGAACACAATACAGTTTCTCAAGAAACATGATAAGTAAGAACAAAGAGAGTGTCATCAGATGCAGATGGCTCAGCCTCGCTCGTAATTCTTTTTTAATATAATTTTATTTATAACTTATTCACGTTGTATCCCATTTGTAGCCCCACCCTTGCTCCCTCCCAATCCCGCCCTCCCTCATCTCCTTCCATGCCCTTCCCCAGTCCACTGATAGGGGAGGTCCTCCTCCCCTTTCATCTGACCCTAGCCTATCAGGTCTCATCAGGACTGTCTGCCTTGTCCTCCTCTGTGGTCTGGTCAGGCTGCTCCCCCCTCAGGGGGAGGTGATCAAAGAACCAGCCACTGAGTCATGTCAGAGACAGTTCCTGTTCCCCTTACTAGGGAACCCATTTGGAGACTGAGCTGCCACAGGCTACCTCTGTGCAGGGTTCTAAGTTATTTCCATGAATGGTCCTTGGTTGGAGTATCAGTTTCAGAAAAGACCCCTGTTTGGGTTCTGTTTTTCTCCTTGTGGAGCTCCTGTCACCCTTCCAGGTCTTTCTATCTCCCCCTTCTTGCATAAGATTTCTTGCACTTTGCCCAAAGTTTGGCTATGAGTCTCAGCATCTGCTTTAATACCCTGCTAGGTAGAGTCTTTCAGAAGCCCTCTATAGTAGGCTCCTGTCTTGTTCCTTGTTTTCACCTTCTTCCAATGTCTATCCCATTTGTCTTTCTGAATGAAGACTGAGCATCTTACCCAGGGTCCTCCTTCTTGCTTGCTTCTTAAGGTGTACAGATTTCATCCTATATTGTATGTCTAATATCCACTTATAAGTGAGTATATACCATGTGTGTCTTTCTGCTTCTCAGATACCTCACTGGGGATTATCTTTTCTAGATACCACTATTTGCCTGCAAATTTCATGATTTCCTTGTTTTTAATTGCTGAGTAGTATTCCATGTGTGAATGTACCACAATTTCTGTATCCATTTCTCAATTGAGGGACATCTAGGTTGTTTACAGATTCTGGCTATTACAAACAAAGTTGCTACAAACATGGTTAAACAAATGTCCTTGTTGTATACTTGAGCATAGTTTGGATATATGCCTAAGAGCGGTATAACTGGATCTTGAGGTAGCACTATTCCTAATTGTCTGAAAAATGCCAGATTGATTTCCAAAGTGGTTGTACAAGTTTACATTCCCACCAGCAGTAGAGGAGGGTTCCCCTTTCTCCACATCCTCTCCAGCATGTGTTGTCACTTGAGTTTTTAGTCTTAGCCATTCTAATGGGTGCCATTGCTCTTAATTCTTAAAAGTCTGTATATCCCATTTGCAAGAGAAGGTCATGTGTGTGTCACAGAGTGCCCTGTGTATTGTCGGAAAATACAGTCTCCATTCTGATCCACAGAATTCAATTTACAAAGGCAAATGATAAAAAGTGAAACAGGGTTAATGTGTTAAAATTGTAAGAAAATGGATACATATTAGGACAAACATTGAAATAGAAATTATCACTGTCAGAAGCATCTCAGAAAATTTTTAAATTTGTGGATACAAGTATTCTGAGTGATGGGTAAGATTTTTTTTCTATACGTAAAACCAAAGAGTTAGAAAACAGTGACAGTAGATCACCTAGGCTTGTCTGAAGATAAGTTTTGTCTGATGTAGTTATTTCCATTACTCAGAAAGCTTTCGTATTTCATGAGAAGAGAGATGGTGCATACAGAGAGCCACAGCAATGGAGTAGAGGGCCTGGAGATGGCTCATAGTCAGGCTCACACAGGGCTCTTACAGACCAAAGCTCAGTCCATGCACTCACACCAGGCTCCTCACAGCCACCTCCGACTCTAACTCCAGGGAGTCCAATGCCGTTTTCTGGCCTCTGTGGTCCCTGTGCTCCTGTACAAACACACCCACATGCACATGCACATAGCTAAAATAAAAGATCTTTTAAATGAAGTAAACCTGAGATTTTTACACTAAAATGTCTCAGAAAAAAAATATGAAATTTAGGAAATAAACAAATGTTCCAACCTAAAATAATCTTACAAGGGACAAACAGCTTATAGAAAGAAAAGATCTGTTAAGACCTACTTTAGGCTAGAGCAGTAGCTCAGCATTTAAGAGCCCTTACTGCTCTCCCAAATTTGGTTTTCAGCATTCATGTCAGGTGGCTGACAATCACCAACTCCAGCTGGGGAATCTAATGACCCTTTCTGGCTTCCACAGGTACCTGTAGTGACAATTTTAAAATGTTGGTTTCTTTAAAAAACAGAGTTATGGAGCCTAAGATACCCATCAGACTTGCCTTCTTGGGGTCTGTGCATTGTAGTATGTCTATCCTCTGCTATATGACTAAAATCCACTTGTGAGTCTATGCCATGTGTGTCTTTCTGGGTCTGTGTTACCTCACTTGGGATTATCTTTTCTAGTTCCATGCATTTGCCTGAAATTTTCATGATTTCCTTGTTTTTAATGGCTGAGTAGTATTCCATTGTGTAAATGTACCACAGTTTCTTCATCCATTCTTTGGTTGAGGGACATCTAGGTTGTTTCCAGTTTCTAGCTGTTATGAATGTGCTGCGATGAACATGGTTAAGCAAACGTCCTAGCTGTATGGTGAAGCATCTTTATGTAAACTGAATTAATTAACAAAAATAGAAGTGTTATGAGAAGATGTTTTTGTTTTAATTCCAGGTGTCAGGCTGCTTTGCAGCAGTTTGCTATGACCTGTCTCGTGTTCTAGCATAGGCATGATTTTGTCAGCTTCAGATAGTTTCTGTGATTGTGTGACATTTGGAATCCTAGGGAGTTTTCAAAGGGTCCAAGAGTGCTAGAGCTCTAATAGGTGTGTTTGATGGTTGTTGGTGGTGGTTGCTGGTCATTCAGAGGAGTTGTGGTTGGCTGGTGGTGTTGAAGGTTTGATAGGTAGTCTTGTGGAAAAGAAACAATAACTACAGCAACCAAGACGAAGAAATTTAATATCCTGTCTGCAAAGATCAAATTTGTTCCAAGAAGCTTGGTGTCCTAATCAGCAGGAAGTAGTCTAATGATAACACTGTCCTCTTTCTGACCCGACTTTATTTAGGGATCTCTTTCCTTTCCTCTCTATCCCTTTTTGTGTCTCATCTAGTGTTTGAGGGTTGAAAGGGTGGAAGAAAGGAAAGCCCATAAAGTAGCAAAGTCTGGCTACAGGTACCCACATATATAAAAATAAAATTTTAAATGTCAAGATTTAACAATAAACTCTTCCCTTTTACCTAATTTGGTTAAGATAACATACCAAATGTCACTTGGAAACTTAAGAAACATTATTGTACACCAAACTGTAGCTGGAGGGGGGACAGAAGAGACTGGGTTATACCACTTGGCTTATAAGGAAGAAGCAGAAGTCAAACCCACATTCTAAAAAGCTTCGTGTGGTATTTCGTACTGGTGAGATGGGTAGGCACACCCCTGTGGCTCACTGGCCAGCCAGCCAGCCTTGGCTAATCAGCAAGGCCTGGGTCCCAGTGAGAGAGACATCTCAGAGAGACATCCCAGAGAAATAATGTTACCAGATGAGGCCTGTAGGCTGTGCGCCTCCAGGAGGGTGACTCCGGCCTCCATATGCACATGGGAAGATACATGCACACCCATGCAGAACACACATACACACAGTTCTCAAAGGAAAATGTGGCCAGACAGCTAATAAAATACTGCACAAACCTCTAGCCAAATAAATGATACTATTACCACCACTGACAAGATTTCAGGCCTTGAAGATCAATGGAAGCATTGCACTGCCATTGCCGAGCCCACTGTTTGGCAGTAATTCCAGGCACTAGACTCATCAGAGTGAAATGGCAGGTTAACAGGGTTAGAACTCACTGGGCACAACGATGGAGTCAAATCACAAGAACCTCCCCTGGAGCGACTTCAAGATTAACTCAATCAGTAACCTCCAAATGCCAGAAACATGTACACGTGGGCTGCCATCAACTGACCGGTTCCACAAATGACTTTCTCATACAGTGTAATCAAATCCCGAACCTCGGAGACATCACTGCCCAGGCCAAGTGGCAGGAGAGGTAGAATAGCAAATACAAATGGAAGGAGTTCGTTTCAGAGCACTCCGCAAGCCTGAAAAGATTTAGCAACAGAGAAAAGAGCCTTGGCAGACCAGGGAGGAAGACAATGCAACCAGTACTAATGAGAAAATAGTCTCAAAGTGACCAGTATTATATCAGAATTTCCCTAAGTTCTTGAGTCAGTGCTTCAAACAGAACTACTCGCCATGGTCAGATCTTTAAGCAAGTGAGAAATTAACTTCTCTGAGATCATACGTATTTCAGAGGCTGCTATGTCCATGCTAGTGTTATCGGACTAGGTAGAAGGCAGCTGAAATAAAGCTTAAATGGCCCAAATGAAAACTTCATTTCCTTCACCTTTCTTTATATTCATAGTTGAAGAAAGACAAAGCAAAATATTTCTGATGAATAGAATACTGCGGGGCAAGTTATAATAGAAAAATTACAACCTACAGTGCTCTCACTGGGACGACAGAGCTGCAGAAGACCTACGACCTAACATTTACACACTCCACTGCCTGCTGTGTGAACCTCACCATCTGCACGCTGCAGTGAAGTGGGAGCCATGCTTCTCTTCTCTACCACTGTGCTCTTGTGCCTGGTGGTGTGACCTGGGCATGGTCAGACACCCTAGAAAAACCATCTTGAAATGTTACTCCTCCTTCGACAGTTTTGAGAGGTGCTGTGGCCTTTAAGAGATAATTAAGTTGTTCGGGAAGTCTGATCCCTGGGGACCGGGTTAATTCCCTGGAGACTGCGTTAGCAACCACGCAGCAGGTTGTCAGGAGATGAAGACCCTCTGCATGGTTGGTTTGTTTTGCGCATGTCCAACTGCTCCCGGCATTTCAAAGCAGCATGAGCGCCCCACCAAAAGCTGAGATGCCTTACAACACCCTGAGATTTCTCAGCTTCTAGAATCACAAAGCAAAATAATCTCTGTTCTTCCTAGACAAGAATGACTACCTTGTCTCAGGTACCCTTTTAACAACAACAGGGAATGCTAAGACACCACAGTGGCCGGGACACTCTATCTCTCAAATAGATGCTGGCCCAACTGAGAAGAGGCAGAGCACAAAGGGTGCCTCGCTGCACGGGACTCTCTGTTTCTAGGTCGCCTCCTCCTGCACTGCTCCCTGTGCCCTGTGGAGCATCAGCTGTCCACACCTCCCTCCACACAAATCTTCTCACACACCAGCTACGTGCCCAGATCTATTGATTCCCCCGCTTAACCTGAAATTCCTATTTCCTCATTAGACCTTTCCCCGACATCTTTCTTGCCTGTATACCCTACATTTCCTCTGTAAAACCCCAACTGTAGTTGAGAACGGCAGTCTGTGCTCGCTGATTTGTTAAAGGACTGTGGGCGACACTACATGACGAGGTTGGCAACTCCTCAGGCTAAACCCATGATCCCTCATTCCAGCTGCCATAGCCTGGCACAGCCACAGAATACTGATTGTTTTGTCCTTGCCAACTGCTCCTGCTACCCTCCTCGACATCTATTTCAATTTTCACCTCAGAGCACTTAGGATATGATCTTTATCCCAGAGTCTATGAATTACGGCAGCCGTTGACATGATCATGCTCACTCCGTGCCCACTCACACTCACTCACTCCGCTTTCAAGGGCATTCCCTTTTCCTTCTCTTCTCTCTTAAGGGATGTAAAACTATTCTCAGAAAGGACCTTACCTGATGCTTTTAAAAAATTCACCCCTTCAGAACTTCCCACAGCTATCTTTTCTCTCTGTGTGTACACTTCAATCTCTCACATTTTTCTCATCTTTTTTTCCTCTGCCTCAAAAATCTCTTTAACCATAAGAACAATGGTTTCTTGTTTTCATGCCCTTACACTATGTTCATTCTCCTTGTCTTTTTATTCAGATTTCATGAGAAAAAAGAAACAACACACCCATTCCCTGAGATCTAAGCTGCCATGAAACACAATGCTAAAATTGTTCTGGCAAATGCTCACAGCACTCACCACTGCCAGCTCAAGGAAAAGCACCCTGCACTTTAATTTACCATGCATCTTGGCTTCATACGGCAATGCTTTTTTGGTGTTGGGCCTTCTTGGCTTCCCTAACCGCCAAGCACATTTTGTCCTTTTCCTATGTTTGTGACTATTTCTGTGACCCTTTTATTTAGGAATCTCTTCTTCTCCTTGTCCAATAAATGATAATATGCTTCCACGGTCTGTCATGGCCTTGTCTTTATAACAGTCCACAATCATGCCCAATCTAATTAAGTCCAACACGTGTGTCCCAGCAGAGGCCTTCCCACCCCAGCTTCTGCCCATACTCCTCCTGGATGAATGACTGGAAAATTAAACTCAGCACATGAAAACAAACTCCAGATTCCTTCTTGCATCAACAAACAAGCTGTCTGTATCTCCAGCTTGGCTTTCATGATCCTTAAATCCACTTCTGACTTCACTCTTTAATCATTTTCAAAATAATACACAGTAGAATTCATTTTTTCCCTTGCTCAATAGCACTGTTATTCTACTCTTCTCCATATATCATTTCTCATTAGTTCTTGGTGAAACTATTCCAACAATCTTCCAGCTGGCCTTTCTCATTTCAGCCTTTCCTATCTCAAGTACACCTTCCACACAGCCAGTAGACCTAACTGAAATATAAACGTACCACATCACCCTTCATCTATCATCTTTCAGTGATCATTTCTTCCCCCATAGTGTAAAAGTCTGAGCTCTTCCACTTGGTCTATAAGGCATCACTTGGTCAACCAGCAAACTTCTTGGTCACCACGCCCTGCCTTCCAGGCTGCTTTCCCTTGCACCAAGCAGCTTTTGGTTTTTGTGTTTGTACTGAACACTCTGCCTGGGTATTCTTCCTTTTCCCTGAGCCCCCAACTCTTGTCTTTCCTATAAGCCATTAAATTTAGGTCAGTGATGTCTGGGTCATCTCCCTTGGTTAGTATTTTATACACTGGAGTAATTCACCAAAGGCATCTCTAGATTAGGCTTGCTTTGATTGGTGAGAGATTGCCTCAGCATCTGTCAACTTTGGAGACTGCTAGCATTTGAAAATAATTACCCTTGCTCATTAAAGATTTATTCCTCCTCATGTTTTCTCTGTCATCACATACCCCTCTAATACATTAAATGAGCCTGAAGTAACACAGTGATAATATTCTTTAAAGATGTAGTTAATATTTAACATTTTAATATTAAAAACTTGACTAAATATAAGCCTTGTTTCCTATCACTAGAATAAGGAATATGAAAGATTGAATTAAATGGAGCACCACAGTTGAGCATTAATTGAAACCCACTTTTAATCACACTAAAATGAGTATATGAAATATTTATGACAAACTTTTGTGAATTTACAGTTCCTAACAAAATAACTTTTCCTTAAAAGTTAACTAATTAAAAATGACTGAACAAAAATAATTAAAATAAGAGAAGGAAGGCCCAATGGCAGAGGATCTTCTTATACACAAGACCCTCGCTCAACCATCAACACCAAAAAATAAAACTTACAGCAACAGAGGAAATTATCTAACAAACACACCCGAGGATCATTGGAGGAAAAGTTCTCTAGTTAGACAAGTAAGACTTTATAAGACCTTAAAACCTGCGTTCCCAGTGAGTGCTAGTCCATTAGTATTCAGATCAAATCTTGGTGTTTCTGTGCATTAAGAGAATTCAAGAACATCAAACAGATGGTTGGCACTCCTCTTTAGGAGCAGGAGCTTATTCATAAAGTACTGTCATTCACTTCATTTGACAGAAACTCAAACATAGAGAATTGAAATATAATTCCACATACACTAAAAATAATTTTTACAATAAAAAGAAGAAAATGACAAAACAGTTAGAAACCCATAAAAAACGAAAGCGCCCTCAGATGTGGCGCTTAACGCTGATGTCGAGTCTGACCACTAAGAGCGAAGTGCAGTAGTACATACGGTTGTCCTAAATAAACACAAATTATCCTCGGCAAAAGACACGAGTAAGTCTCACATTCTATTAGAAGTCCAGATACTGTGTTTACCTTTATAACTCGACCACTTCCGTTAAACCTTTGCACTAATCGTTTAGCTTAGATAACTTACAATGCTCACTGCTGAGCCACAGGAAATGGTTGCTCCAGAAGCAAATGACGCTGTTAACACACTGAGGTTACTTCTCCCTCATTAAGGACGAAGCTGCAGCGCCCACTGTAAGAATGGAGTGCTCACTGTGCTGGCCAGCACGCTGCCCTCACAACTGATCACATACATACAATACGTACTGTATAGTTTTGATCAAATCAATTTTGTCTCTGTTTTATACACATGTTCTATTCAGAAGCATAGAAAATAGTACTTTGGGTTTTTTTTAAGGGTTTCTAAAATGTGAGAGGTGCTGAAATTGGCAATGGGAATAGAAATCACAAAGCTGCAATTCTTAAAAAAATAATTCCATTACTATCATTGAATTCTTACATTTTCATTTTACTCATAGCAATTTTGAAAAACAATGATATATTTAAAATAGGTTTTTTTGTTTAGTATCAGACACTAATTCAACTAAAAGATGGGTTTCAGGCATGCCCAATCTATTCGCACTGCAACCTAGTGTTGTCCTCTATGAAGTCCACACTTGAGAACTGCACAATCAAGTTACCAAATATGAATCAATCCTGCACTAGGATACTATGCCTGAGACCTGTGGGCAAAATGATTTCCAGAATTTCAAGCAACCCAGACCATCCACCAGGCCCCTGGTCATTGACAGGGTGGACAGAAGGGGAGGTCTGTCCTCTCTGGAACACAACTCATGGGCAGGAACAATCAAGTCAGTGGCCAGGATTTCGTCAGGCCATCCACACCGCCAATCTTCCTGCTGCTGGTACCTCGGTGCTCAGGGCATCAGACTCCGACTTTGATCTTAAGCCTCGTTTCATTCACAGCTGTTCTCTAACTGTTGCACACAGATGTTTTACTGTTCACAAATTAACTGTTCTCTCTGCACATTCTACTTACACAGTTACAAAGCAGACATTAAAATCTCTGCAACAGGAATTTTACTGTAGAAGTATCAACTGTATAGAGTTGGTGATTTACAGCTGCTGTGTTCTTTAGTCTGCAATAATATAGCAGAACAATGGATTTCAACCCCCTTGTTAAATAACTGAGTTAACTGAGTGTGCTCCTACTTTGACTACACAAAAATCCTAAGGCAACATCAGGACTCTTAAAGTCTTTTAAGGTGGTTAAGGAAAAAGAAATCAGTTGTTTGCTTTTCAGACTAAGAGTAAAGATGCTTTGATTCGGCCAAATTTCTACACACTGGTTAAAGTAGAATGAAAAACTGGGGTGCAGCATCATGTAGCCGAAATCAAAACCAAAAAGGATGTTTTCACTTTGAGTGAAACTAAAGACATTCGGCCCCAAAGCAAGGCAGTCCGTCTTGCCATAAGAAGTCAGTACAAAGTGAGTAAGGCTCCATAGGAATATCTCTTTATGATTTGATAAAAATTATTTTTATAGGATAGTGATCATCTTTTTATTTAATCTGGATTTCAAAGTTAAAAACAAAGTAGGAAAAAAGAAGCATTTTAAGTACCACAGGTTTTGTGTCAGTATGATATCATAGGACAGTCTCTAACACTTGCATAATTATTACTGATTAATAACTACTCCTGGGTTTTGCTTTAGGATACATCAAACTCTTTGGAAATAGTCTTTCTTATTTTTTTCAAAGTTTTCCTGCACATATTCAATGTACATGGCACTGTGACACATAAAAACGCTTCCATATATTATCTTTCTTTAAGATCTGTAAGCCAGCAAGATCAGAGCAGCTGAATTCAATGATGGTAGATAACACATGGGATCCTCTGCTAACACCTCCAGGGAATACACTTGAAAAAGCCGGATAACACTCTCAGAAAAGGTGAGTGACAGCTGGAAAAGTCTCTAGTTTATTAGAAAAATAAGAGCAAAATGGACAAAATACACAAAGTCCGTATCAGACAGACTGACGCAGTCAAGGGAGTTATCCACTTTGTGTGAGCGTAGTGACTGAAGTACACGATTCTCAATCACAGATGTTTTAAAAGAAAGGAAAGGAGGGCTGGAGAGATGGCTCAGAGGTTAAAAGTACTGGCTGTTCTTCCAGAGGTCCCGAGTACAATTCCCAGCAACCACACGGTGGCTCACAACCAACTATAGTGAGATCCGGTGCCCTCTTCTGGCCTGCAGGCGTACATGCAGGCAGAACACTGTACACATAATAAATAAATACCATAAAGAAAGGAAGGGAGACAACATTCACAAAAGCTGCAGCAGGAGGAGAGATGCTAGGGGAACCCTCTTCTCTACGCACCGGACTGGAGCAACAGTGAGATGCCTTCAGTAAAAGACCCTGTTTGGTCACCTAGGCTCTCCAGAAACTGATCAGAAATTCTACGCAAGTATAGTGGATTACGTGCTGCATGCTGAAACCTAGCCAGTAGAAAAGCCGTGGACTGTGTGGGGAAACTGAGTCAGACTCACACAGGATACCATGAATTAATGACAATGACAATTCAGTAAGCCAGCTGTGTCCTGTTCTGTTTTTTGTTGTCCTCTTTTCCCTTTCTTCTTTTTCCTTTTCTCTCTTATTCTGGTTTTCACTTTGTTTGGGGGATATTTTCCCAAAGAACTCAGGTGATCTAGGTCTGTGGAGGTCCCTGCCACTCAGCACCTGGGATCCGGGACTCTTAGATGAACTCACTGCATTCTCCTACCTCTGTCCTTTTCACTCCACCTTCTGCCACACCTGCCTCTTCCACGCCCCACCCTGCTGTTTCCTTCTGCTATTTACTTTTCTCTCCTCTATTTTTCCAATCAGTCCAACAGGGCTCACTAGCCTTCTGTCCCACAGTAACTAGTATCTTAGCGCACACAGCGTTCCGTGGGCCTTTACTTACGAAAGGACTGGAGTTGCGGAGAGAGCATTACTTGACTACTGTGCTCAGGGTGGGTCTACTTTTTGAGAATGACTGTTTTACAGATAGTATTCTACTTTTCACAAATTAACACCAGCCTAGCAGAAAAAAAAAAAAAAATCAGTAATACTACAACCCACTGTCTTGTGTAAAAATTTCCACTGCGAGGGGGCGGGGGGTTAAAAACAAGTAAAGAAAAATTTAGTCAACACCCACAATGTTTAAGGCCCAAATGTAAAAACACAAAAGGAACGGAAAATGAAGACAATGTGTCTCCTCCAAAAGTTACTAGTCCCACGGTAATAGCTTCCAATGAGAAGAATTTGATAAGATCCCAAAGAAATCGAAACATGCAAATTCCAGGACAACATAAACAAGCAAGAGGATTAAATAGGATATGAATGTGGGGTTCAATAAAGAAACAGGAAATACTGAGGGGAACTGAAATACTAGAAATAAAATGTTCAATATTTCAAATAAAAAACTTTGGAGGGGACTGGGGATTTAGCTCAGTGGTAGAGCACTTACCTAGCAAGCACAAATCCTTGGATTTGTTCCTGGGATCAGAGAAGTACAAGGAGAAGCCTCATCAACAGAATGGACCAAGAGAAGGACCCAATAGCTGGGCACGAAAACAAGGTAGAGGCATCAGCAGTTAGCAATGACATTCGGGATACATTTACAAGAAAGGACAAATGGAGCAGAGAAGATCTGTGCAGCATGATGGAAAGAGCAAATCAATTAATCATAGGCATTGAAAAGGGAGATAGATTTCAAGCTATGAGCATTGAAAACACTTTCAAAAAAATAATAGTAGAAGGTTTCCCAAACCAAGGGAAGGAAATTTCCAAGAATCAGCCAAGATGTCTGTGATAATGGAAAGTGTTAAGTTGATAATGAAAATGCTGTACATTTACACAGTGAAATTTTATTCAGCTGTAAGCAAGAATTAAATTTTAGGTAAATGGACATAACTAGAAAACATTTTACTGAGTGAGGGAGCAGGGGTCCAGAAAGTAAAAAGTTGTGTTTCTTTCTCATATATACATCATAGTTTCAAATTTTTAGATTTGTTTAATCTAAATTGTTTGTAGAGACCTGTAATCTACAAAGGGACTGTAATGGAATGTAAAATCAAAAGGGGGTATGAGCTCAGTGGGTGGTGGCAAAACCTTTAATCCCAGAACTCCTGAGGCAGAGGCAGGTGGATCTCTGTGAGTTGGCCACCCTGGTCTACAGAGCAAGTTCCAGAACAGCCAGGGCTGCACAGAGAAACCTTGTCTTGAAAAACCAAAAGAAAGGGGGCTGGGGTTTGATGGAAGAATACATGTACTATGAAAATAGAGGTGGAATACTGGGGGATGGTCGAGATTAGATAGGAGTGGAGTGGGAACAGAAAAGAAAACAGGATACAATAAGAGGGTTAACAAAAACTAGGAATAAATGATGAAGTAAAAAAGAAACTTGCTACTTTATAATATAATTTTAAAAACGTAACTTACAAAATTCTCTAAAGGAGACACCATACATTGGTGAAATATATAATGCCTATTTCAGAAGCCAAAGGTTATTTTTATTGGCCTTTTTAATAATTATTTTTATAATACATTTTTACTTTAAAAGATTAATCAATTAGCATTTTCCAGTATTTCTATTTTAATGTTATCCATAACATTAGGGTAAGATATATGAGTTTTGGCAGTTACTACTGCTGCAATTTGTTTTGGAATTAACTCTCACATGCATGGAATCATATGACATCCCATTGTAATCTTGGCCCTATGACCTACAGTGGAAGTTTTCGTTGTGTTGTGTGGATAAGTTTTTGCTATAGTCCCAAGTGTGGGATTCAGGAATGATTTGTCCATAGCTGATAGCAGCTTCAGGAGAGGGCCCATGATCCTTATCAACAGGAAACTGCCTTGTGTAGGGGGCGTGGTTTTTGCCAGCTGAAAAACATCTTGGTGTGGACTCCAAGAAGATATAAAGAGGAGCCCACAGACAGAGCAAGAATGCTTCACTTCGCTTCACTCCCAGAGAGGAAAGCTCTGGAGAACTCCTTACGCCACTTCTGCAAAATTGGGCTGCTGCTGCTGCTGCTGCTGTGCTGCCACTCTTTGCTGCTGCTTTTGCTATTGCTAGATTACAGGTTTGCTGTTTGACTGAACTGCTGGTATCCTGATGATGAAGAGTGGAATCACCCCAAGAAACTATGTCTAAAGAGATCCATAACTCCCGTCCCTATTAACCTTTCTCTCCTACATAAGGTTGGTAGATTAGAAGGGAGGTATAGGCTTTTAGGAACCCAAGGACTCTTAAGTAGCAGGAAGTAGCTAAAGAGACCTATGCCCCTTCTCCCCAATAACCTCCTTTCTCTCCTACCTGGTACTGGAGTGTTGGAAGGGATTGGGGTAGAGAATGGAGAAAGAGTCATAAGGAACCCCAAATAAAGGAGGTTAAAAAAGTCAAAGCCTACAATGACCATAACAAAAGAGGCGAGACTGAGGTGTTGGCTCTCTTCATTGTTTAAGGGATTGTTCCATAAGATTAGAAAAAGGTCCGTTTATTTCTGAATTTTTAGCTAACTCATTGGATAAAGCATTTAGTCTCAGACAGGCAGTAGTGGCACAAACTTTCAGTCCCAGCACTCAGGAGGCAGAGACAAGGGGTTCAAGGCCACCCTGGTTTACAAAGTGAGTTTCAGGATAGCCAGGGCTACCCAGAGAAACCCTGTCTCGGAAAAATAAAAAAAAAAAAAACAAACCAAGACAAACAAACAAAAAGCATTTAGTCTCTAACTGCCCCATCTGGACTTTTATTGAAAATTAAAATGTAACATTGTTCACCAAGCCTAATACAAATCTTTCTTTTTGGCCAATATCATATTAACTGAGTTCCTAATCTTCCAAGCCAGAAGATTTGTGGCATCCAGCCAGAAAGATATTTCTTTAAAGGTATCACTGTTATAATTAATGAATCTTGGTTAATTATATCTTTGTTTGTTGCTGGACATCAGAATATAGACTATTTGAACCTTGTAACTATTTGGCGTCCAGCCTCAAATTCATTTGGAACTCATTCTGGGAAGTCCTATAGAGTCAGTGTAGAAATCAAAAGACCTGGGTATTGATCTCCTAGCCCTAAGATTAACTTTGATGAGAGTAGGAGAATTAAAAGCCAGGGCAAAGGGATTGGCCAATTGGATCAGCAAGCAAGTTTCATGCAAGTCCCGTGATGAGTTTGGATAAAAGGTTCCCCTGTGCACAATACCATTATACCTCACCTTTGGAGACACTGGGTTCACAGTAATTGCTACTTTCTTTTCCATTGCTTACAATATTTAGGGTGTAGATACAAGCTCCAAATCTCCCACTGGGTGAGAGAAGCCATGCCCATCCATGTGTAACACATGAGGAGTAATTCATCTTCCCTGTTGTTAAGGAGGTCGTTTCGGTAGTTCTGTCTGTACAGCCAGAACAGAAGCAACAGACTCAGGCAGGTCTTATCTCCCTTGTGCCATTATCCGGTAATGATGCCAGCATGCAGTTCTCTCTAGTGGGGTCTGTATCCCATCCAAGGCCAAGGTAAGGACGTCCTTTCCCACAAGCAAAACATTCTTAGTAAAAGCATGTACAGTCCCTATCAGGAAATGGGGAGTTGAAAGGTTGGACTGGTCTAATGGTTTCTCTATTTGGATTCTGCACTGGAAATACTCTTTTAGTTGACAGTGTTTGTTTCAGAACAGCATGAGCAGTTATAAGCAGCACACTCACGCCTTCATAAGCAGCAAACACAGCACGCCCACCAACACTATGACCTCCAGGCAATAAGGCATTGTGGGCTCTTTGTAGAATTACTGAGGACATATGTGCTGTTCATCCCCAAAGTTCTTTCTGGGTTCCTCATGGGTGGGGCCAAGCATACCTCAGACTGGACAGTTAGAAGACAGGCTGGTTTAGTTATCAAGCACCAAAGTTCCCATATCCTGTTTTACAGTAAACAGATTCAAAACAGTTATTTCTCTCTCTTAATGTAAAGGGGCTTTCTTGTGGTATGTTATTGATTTTCTTGAGACACCGTTGTGAGCAGCCTTTTTATCCTGGTGCGATGTGTCTCTAAAGACAAGAAAACAAACCACCCAATCAATGAATGTACAAATAAAATGAGCAGACTGTTCTCAACAGATGAAATTCAAATGGCCAATAAACAAGAAAAAGATATTAAACCTTATTAACCACCAGAGAAACAAAAAATAAAAGGGCAGTAAGTTTCCCTCTTGCTCCGGTCAAAATGGCAGTCCTTAAAAAAATATCAGTAAGAGCAGATGTGGTGGGAAAATGGGAAAAGGGACCCCTGAGACACTGTTGGCACCCATAAAAAACTGAAAACGGAACTATCACGTGGCTCAGCCACACCATTTCTGAGCACTTACGTGAAAGACCCCAAATCAATACTGGCTCCTCTGTGCTTACTATTCACAACTGCTGTTGTGGCACCAACTGGGTGTCTAACAACAGAGAGGTGAATGAAGCAAGTGCTGTATCTGCCCAGGGGACCTCTCTACCCTGAAGACTGTAAAGACATTATATCGTTTACAGTCAAGTAGAAGGAATGCAGGTAATCATATTGAGCAAATAAACTTAGTCTCACAAAGATAAATATAGTTTCACCCCATGTGTGATCCTGTATGTTACAGAGATAAATGAAATCATGTCTGAATATGTAACATAAAAGTAGAAGCAAAACTTCCTGGGGGACTAAATCGAGATTATCTTCATTAGTTGTGTTTGTTGGGGTAAAATTCCCTGGAAAGGCAACTTAAGAGAGAAAGGGTTGCTTTGGGCCTTAGTTCTAGGGTTTGGTCCATCCCAATGAGGAAGAAACAGCAGTGAGAGCTTGAGATGCTGGTTCCGTGACATGCATAGACAGGGAGCAGAGGGAGGCGGAGCCTTTTGCGAAGCAAGCTTTCTCCTTTTTCTGCAGCCTGGAAGCTAGACCAGGGACTAAAGCCACCTGCTTCTATGTTGAGTCTTCCCACTTTGAGTACCCTAATCAAAATGGTCATAACAGGCATGCCCAGCGGCCCGCCTTTTGGGTGAGTCTAGATCTCTCTCTCACAAAGTTGATAATCATGATTAACCATTACAGGATGGGAGGGTGGGGGTGAGGAGGGGGTATGTACTCAACATACATTGTATCTTCATTATATATTTGCATGCGCATATCTAGCACCATGCACAATGAAAAGATACATTTTTTAAAAGGACCTTTTAAAGATTGAACTTGAGAAAGAATGCACATAAATGATGACAATAAACTGTAAACAAGTAGGAAATGAAAAGCCATTTGTGTGAAACACCAATTTTGTGACATTAAGAAAATGAATACTAAAAAGAAAAGAAATCCTCATAAGTAAGCACATCTTGATAATTGATTATAAAATGACATCAAACATTTCAGTGAAGCTCAGAGATCAGAGTCACAGAGAGCTCTGAGCCCACAAACTATGCTGAGGCAATATCCACGGTGTTAGCTGCTCCTTTCATCCTAAGAGATGTTACTTTACAACAACAGAGCAAAAGAGCTTTGTGAAAATAATTCCCGTAGCACCAATGACCAGAAATTAAGTAGTTTTAAAGGTCAGCATTAGTGTAGAAAATGTCACTAATGACATTTTCACCTCCACTCTAATTTATACCACGTGTCATAGTTATCATACTCTGTGCCCTTTAGTCAGAATGCTGGTGCCAACATTACCACTAAGTAAAGGATGACCAGTGCCCACGCCAGGTGAACGAGTAATGAAGTATTGCAACTGAGATGTTTATAACTCTTTTCTCTTTCAGCATCAAGAAAGCATTGCTTCCAATATTCAATTTTAACATGAAACTTATAACATGTCTCACTTACACTAAGGAAAAAAAAAACAAAACATAAAGCCATGTTCTACTTTGCATGGCTAGCAAACGGCATTTCCAGAGAAGACTTCTAAATCCATTATTTCATGTATTTTCTACTTAACAGGGGTATACAGTCATAAAGTGATTTAGTGATGTGGTAATCTACTTAGACATTATTCTAATGCTTGATGCTGTTACTTAACATATACATATTATAAATTGCATTCCTCCCTGGAACCTCACAAATATAACTTTCCATGAATTAAATACTACTTCATAGAACTGACATTTTTTTTTCCTGTCTGAGGGTATAAAAATCAGTGGTTAGGATACTGGTATATTTTACAATACTTACAATTCCAAAAACTGTCTGCTTTCAGTGCAATTATATAACTATAAAAAATGAAGTTCATTTCTTTCCACTTTGCTGAAGGTGTTTATCAGCTGTAGGAGAAGTGGGAGATAGTAAGACCAGGAGAGGACGGGAGCTCCACAAGGAGAGCAACAGATCCAAAAAGTCTGGGCACAGGGGTCTTTTCTGAGACTGATCCTCCAGCCAAGGACCACTCATGGAGATAACTTAGAACCCCTGCACAGAGGTAGCCTATGGCAGTTCAGTACCCAAATGGGTTCCATAGTAATGGGGACAGGGACTGTCTCTAACAGGAACTGATTGGACTGCTCTTTGATCACCTTCCCCTGAGGAGAGAGCAGATTTACCAGGCCACAGAAGAAGACAATGCAGCCACTCCTGATGAGACCTGATAGACTAGGATCAGAGGGAAGGGGAGGAGGACCTCGCCTATCAGTGAACTGAAAGAGGACAAGGGTGGGGAAGAGGGAGGGTGGGATTGGGAGGGGAGGAGGGAGGGTGGGATTGGGAGGGGAGGAGGGAGAGAGATACAGGGGAGATACAAAGTGAATAAATTGTAATTAATAAAAATAAAAATAATTAAATAAAAAATAAATGCTGAAAGAAAAAAATTAAGTTGATTGCTTTTGTGTTGTATTAATTTCAAGGTATGAAAGAAAAATATCATCTTGCAACTTTTTGCTTAATCAAGTATGCAGACCTGTAACTTCAGAGAGATCGGTGGGAAAATTTCTCCAAATATAAGCTAACCTTGATTAATGCCTTGTAGAACCTAACAGCAGCTGCTTGCCAGTGACTAAGTGAGGGCACAACTCATGAGGTGTTTGTAGGGAGAAATGTTGATATTATAGCAAATGAGATGCTTCAACGGCTGGTTGAGAACATGGGAAATAAACTGATAGCCACTGAAGGTTGATTAAAGTCAGTGTCACGTGTGACATTGACCTGTACCAGGAACCACACTAGTTGGCACATACAGTACATGAAAGATTGCTTTGGGGCAAGTTCTATTGTATTCACCTTTGCTTTTCAGCACAGGTTAGGCAAATGCGGTGCCACTAAATTATCCAAGTCGCATTATAACTGGCCATACCATTTCACGACGAGATTGCATAAGAGGTGAAACACCGTTGGGAAGAGTGTCTACTTCATGGCCCAGGCAGTTTCCTTCTAGGTGGAGAATGAGCGGCAGCCATCACAAGCTAAGCATCCCTACTTGCTGGAGAGAAGAAGCTTGCACAAGAAGAAGGAAGAAGCTTCTTTCTTTTGGAAGAAACATTTATACTATGCTCTCTTCTCCAAAGCTCGGGGATGGTTGCAAAAGGAGGGATGAAAAGATTGTAGGAGCCAGAGGCGGATACGGTGTTTCCCAGACACAGCAAGGCAGCTGGACATATGAACTCACAGCAGTTACAACAACATGCACAGACTGGGTTAAACTCAAGCCAGGCAGAAATCCCAGCATTGCGGGTAGAGGTGGGCAGGAAGTCCCACCCCAGCTGAGGAGCTATTGACAACTGATATCTTCTGGGAGAGGGAGAGTTGGTTTTCTTTTTAAGGGTGTGATGCCACAGCATGGCCTCACACAGAAGAGTGTATCAGAGTCACAAATGGGACTTAATGGGCTCTTTTCTTTTAAGTCCCCAAAGTTGAGGGGGGTGTAAACAGACTGGGTAGATCTGGAGGAGTTCGAGGAGAAGGTTGAATATGATCAAAATAATGGAATTAAATTCTAACAGAATAAAAGTATTATAAATAAAAATTGTCATGTGTAAGTAAAAACCCCTTTCTGTAGAGTCCAGTTTATCAAGAACATTCCCAGTTCTCATTCTGCTCTGTCCTCCAGCAGAGGAGTGTCTACCATATAGCACAGCCCAGGAATGCAGAAATGTACTTGAGTTTAAAGTTCAAAGTTAAAAGGTCATCTTGCCTGAGATACAAGCCACATTCTTAGTACAGAGTCTAGCAGAAACAAGCTGATACTTAGCTATTTCTGCCTTTACCTCTTTACATTACTTACTTCATTTACAACTTGTCTGGGGAGGGGGGAAAACTGTGCTTTCTAATTGGGCCACCAAAGGACTTAAATATCATCAATGAAGAGACAGACAGCTAAATATTCCACAGAATGATAACTTTTAACAAGACGGTATTTTCCTGAAGTCTAAAGCTTATACTCCTGCAAAATACAAAAGGAATATACAAAGAAGTATATTTCTTAAAAGGTTAACAAATTACATGAATTGGCCAAGAAAAACTCAGCACAAAGATGATTTTAGGGAACAAGAGCCTTGAGTGACCAAATGGAACATCACATCCAGAAAATGCCATATTCACCCTTGACCCAAAGTTACCAAATCCATGGCTGACACACACACTGATATTTCAATTATTAACCCTATTAGACTGAATAGCGGTCTCTGTATTCTTTCACTATCAGAAATCTATTCAACCCTAAGTGGTCAGCCCTAAAATCATATACATAACAGCAATACTACGTGTACTCAGTAGGATGGATAGATCATAGATAGACAGATTGACAGATAGATAGACAAGACAGATGATAGATAATTGCAGAAGAGGGCATCAGTTTGAGAGGGAATAGGGAGGGGTAAGAAAGGTGTCACAGTAAGGAGGGGTGAAATGATGTAAATTCAGTCCTCATATATAAAATTCTGAAAGAAATAAAACATTCACAATTTAAAAAAGAAATAGAAATGAGTTGAACCCATAATCACTGTTGGGGTGATCTTTTTGTGCACCGTGTAAAGACTGTCTTTCTTTTTGAGGATGCTTCCTTTGCCCCTGCCCAAAAAGAGCATTTCGGTGAGCCAAGGAAACATCCTCAAAGAGGGGAAAGTGTTTTGCTACATTTTGAAGTACTAGAATAGATCTAACTACAGGAGACGACACAGACAACTCTAAACACAAATAACACAGAGCTCAGGAAGGAAAATCCCACAAGAGAAAGCAGCAGGAAATGCTATGGAATGCAAATAAGGAAAGAGTGAATTATTTTAAGAGAATCAATAAAGCCAGGATTTTTTCTTTATAGAACGGTGGGTAGCCGTTCTTGTTTGCTTCTCTGTTGCTGTGATGGAAAACTGACCAAAGGGGGAGAAAAGGACTCATTCCAGCCTAAGGTTATAGTGCATCATGGAGGGAAACCAAGGCAGGAACTAGAGCAGAGGCCATGGAGGAATGATACTTGCTGGCTTGTTCTCCATGGCTTACGTGGCTGTCTGTTTATGCTATCCAGGGCCACCGGCTTAGAAATGGCACCACCCCCAATGGGCTGGGGCCTCCCCACATCATCATCAATCAAGACAATGCTCCACACACGTGATCACTGGCCCATCTGATGGAGACAGTTCTTCCCCTGAGGCTCCCGCCCACCAAGTGTGTCAAAATGAAAACCAGCATTAGCCATCACAGCACTTTGATAATAATGGCAGCCAGAGACTCCAGTTACAGAAGCCAATGTGAGGGAACCCAGATCGGGGACTGCTGGAAAACAGCAGCGGCCCGAAGCGTAGACACGGGAAGGGATGGCAATCCTATTAAGGTAGATTGCCTTGGACTTGAGCAGGACTGCAAGGGCGCAGATAAGACATTGCACTTGGTTATGGCCACAATGAATAACTAGACTTCCACACAGAGACGAGGCTTTCTCAGACACTCTCTAAGACAAATGTACAGAACGTCATTCACATTTAAAGCACGCACTTTAAAACACTCCTGCAACAGCACAATGGGAAGTGCTAAGTTTCAGGAAGTGTAATGATAAAAGGTATTTTTCAAAGAGAGAAAAACATATGAAAATCATTATACATTAAAGCTATACTTGGTAAGTCCTGAGGGGGAGAGAAGACAAAGATTTAGTTGCAGGGAAAGCAGTAATAGAACAGAAGGAGAAAGTTGAAGAAACTGATGGTTGGTGTGGGGAACACCATGGGGAAAAAAGGAAAAGCATACTACATCCAGGAAACATTGAAGAGATGGTCCTTGAGAGAAATGGAGACAGGAGCACAGCTGAATCTATGGACAGTAACGTGAATGACATCAGTTCTGATCTGCACAGTGAGCCCTTGAACATTAATACAGTTGCCACCCAAAGAGACATACAAACCAAAACCATTAAAAAAAAAAAAAAAAAAAAAAACCAACATTATCTCACACCTGTCAAGATGGCTCTGATGAGCAACAATGAAAGATAGTGTTACCTAGGATGTGGACGAGCTATAACTCCTATAGAATGCTGGTGGGAACTCAAAATGGTGCATCCAGTATGGAAAACACTATGGGTGTTCCTCAAAAAGCTAAAATCTGGGTAAACATGATCTTGAGAATAATCTCTTACACACGTTCACATAAGCTATCCTAGTTAAAAACTCTCTCTCTCTCTCTCTCTCTCTCTCTCTCTCACACACACACACACACACACACACACACACTACATGACTGTTGAAAGAAGACTGGTTGAAAAGAGGAATGAATCAGTGGAAATGGTGGGGAGGGGGACAAGAGATGTTAACAGAAGGAGTGAATATAACAAACTCATGTGTGTGTGTGTGTGTGTGTGTGTGCGTGCCAATGAAAACCACTGCTTGCTTTTCCAGATACTTGCTCAGCTTTCTGCTTTAGCAACTTACCACCCACGGAGGGCTGGGTCCCCCCATATCAATCATCAACTTAAAAAATAGTAACTGCCCCTCCAGGCTTTCCTACGGGCCAAGCTGATGGAAACGTCCTCTCACCTGTGGCTCCCTCTTCCTAGCTGATCCAAGCTTGTGTCAAAATGGCAAAAACTAATCAGCCTAAGCCCAGGGATTCCAAGCTTTAAAAATCTAATCAAAAGGTCCCCTTCTTACAGTAACAACTGAAAGACTAAATTAAAGAAGTCTTAAAGGAGGCATAAATGATACAACAGCTCTGAAATTCAGGTGACATTATGAAACATGCCTGATTTGATTCTGCCCACAAACTTAAAAAATGAGTTCTTCACAGACATTTGGCATGGCACAATGAGTCAGAGCAGGGGCACAATGAATCAGACAGAAAACTGAGGTTGACAACTAGCTTAGCCACCACTCAGGAGCGATAATGAGCCAGTGGTCTTAACTTCTTGGTGACTCTGCTTTCTCATATGTAAAAATGAAAGTGATGAAATTAACCATTTCACAGGGCTGTTGATAGCCTGGCCTTGTAACTGCGATGTCGCTGACGTCAGAGCCTGACCAGGGACACGTTGCTCATCAGTATCAACGAACAGGACCCAACCCAAAGCCTGTATGCCTCGCACCACACAGAGAAGTGGTCACAGGAAGGTCTGGGTTAAATGGCCATGCTAACTAATGACCGTGGGCTAGGGAGATGCAGTTCTTCAGTGAAGACAAATGGACCCCGAGAGAGGGCAGCAGAGGGGAATGTTCACTCTAAGGTCTGGACAGTGAGATCAGAAACCTAGATTTCCCATGCACCAAGGAGAAGTCAGAAAGAGCTAGCAGCAGTTCTGCCATGCCCACCTGCTGGCTTGTGGTTTAACCCCTTCAACACTGAGGCTGGACCAGGGAAGCCAGCAGAGAGGGCTTATGATGATTTGGCTTCAGAGATGAAGAGAGAGCCCTGCTGGACTCAGCACGTTCAGGCCGCAGGGACCTGGCAAGCACCACTGTGCTCGTGCGTCTGATTGCGGGAGAGATTTCTGAGCAAGGATGTTCACGCAGTGGCACGGGCAACAAGGGAAAGGCAGGATGCTGGATGCCTCATCTCCATCTTCTGACAGACAGCCGTGCTCCTCAGCTAACAGCGGGATTTCATCTCGGCCAAACACAGTAAGATAAACATGGACTCCATAACTCAAGCCTACTGAACACCACAGTGCAATGTCACAGCACACTGTGACTTGATTTTCTTGGGACCACAGGCTGGCACAGTGGCCTCCGACTGCTGCTGTGGCCCACACCGTGAGAGAAGATCACACAGCATATTGCTAGGCCAGAAAAAGATCAAATTTCAAAATGTGAAGTGCAGTTGCTACTGGATACATTTTTTTTTTATCACTGTAAAGTCAAAATGTCCAAGTCAAAGCACTGTAAGCCAGGCACCAGCCACATCGTGGTACAGTGTGACGACATCCTGCTGCCAGTGGGAGAGACTTGTAATAATTTTAATGACTTACAGATGGCAAAATCATAAAAATATGAATACACATGCAAATTATTGTTTTATAAAGACATGTGCATAAGAAAATATAGCAAAATATTAGCCCTGGTGGTCTCCAGCTGGCAGAACTACGAGAAGTTTTTCTTTCTTAAACTCTGTCTATAAATTCCGTATGAGTTTGTTTTTCTCAGTTGATAATTCAAGCAAGATTTTCTTAGGAAATCAAAAGGGTTGGCACGGTTGGCATTAAGTGTGGAGTCCCTCCCCACTGTGCCCTTCCCCCAATCTCCTGCACGCCTTTCTAGTCTCTGAGGTCTAATCTCAGCTCACCATATAGCTGGGTAAGCAGCACTTGCTGCCCTGCACTGTGAATTTATCTTCCTCATTTCTCTTACTCAACCTTCATTCTCTTCTTGACACTCTGGACCACCATGACCCAGACAAAGTAGCAGGGCAGGAGGTGGAGGGAGAGCAGGAAGTAACAGCGTCAGTACCGTGCTCACATCCTCTCATCCTAAAGCAAAGGCAAGTTTCCCTTCTCCTCACCATCACCTCTAGCTGACAGACAGACACGGCAGATGCTCAGTAAGCACAGTTTCCTCTTCTTTGTCATATCACTGGGTACCACAGAGTCATTCATGATGAACAAAGTCAAACAGTCAGGTTTCAACTTTTTGAAGCTTCCAGCTTCCTCTCCCTTTGATCCCAATGCTTCAAAATATCTGCATGGTTCTTGGACAGCTCCGCCATCCAAAATAAACTGACTCCATGAATGAGAGCAGAAAGGGTCCATTGTCACTGCCTAGTGTCATCAGCCCAGCCATTCTCAGCAGTAAAAGTGATGCGTTGTTCCCTCACTGTGTCTCTTTCAAGGCTCTCTCTCTCTCTCTCACACACACACACACATACATTCAGCCAGAGGCTGCAAGCTCCAATGGCATAGACTCTATCCACTCTGTTCTCCACTGAATGCTGAGCACAGGCCTGGCACACAGAGGAAGCACCACAAATAGTTGTGCAATGAATAGTTACTTCATTCAACCACCAGATCAGATTCGGAACAAGGTAGGAAGAGTAAATGTGATCACAGCACAACAGAGGGATGCTGAGTGTGCTGGCTGACCCAGATGCTCAGAAGGCTTGCCAGTCTGAGAGGAAGGAAGAAAGGAGGAGGAGTGAGGGTCAGGGCATGTCCTCTGTGGAGGACTGTTCCTACCCTCCCTTCCTCTCTGCCTGCCCCACAATGACTGGTATATGCAGGCTGCAGGTTCATAGCTTACATTGATTGAATAGACTTCTGCAGAACCCACTCCTGTGACCTCCTGGGTCCACCCCAGAATGCATCAGAAACGTGGAAAATATAAAGCATATCTCTCTTTCACATTGAGTGTTTACACCTAATATCCAAGCAGTATGCTGGAGAATTACACTTATTGAAATGAATCACAGAGAGCCCAGGAGACCGTTGGTTAACAGTTAAATTTAAAAATTGGTTCCTTGTAATACTGCTGCTTTCAACTGCATTTCTGTGAACATAAATGAAAAGCAATTATTTTTCTTTTTTCATGATGCTAGCAACAGAGTACATGAAAGAGTTTACAATGTTTCTTTATTGCTGTGTAAAGGGGATTGTATGAATCTGGGCCTTACTGAAATCAGATTCATATTGATGTTCTAGAGATGTGGTGATGTGGGCCATGAAAGTAATGCGTCACATGGAGGCAGAGAATATTAGTCTATACAGAGTGACAGGCAGACGTGGACAAGATCCCCTCTACCTGCTGCTCCTTCCCAGCCCTCCTACAGACCCATCAAAATCGATCCAGCCTCCACCGTGAGTCCATCAAATGTAATGGAATTGGATCACAGAGTTGCAAGGCATTTATACGAACTAAATTTGCAGACAGTAAGACATTTAAAATATGAACATAAAGCAACATGGCACCTTCGTTACTACTGTTTCACAGAACATTTTTGTTTGTTTTGTTTTGTTTGTGACAGGTATGGAACTCACTATGTAGACCAGGCTGACCTTGAACTCATGTAGCTCCATCTGCCTCTGCCTCCCACATGCTGGGATCAAAGGCGTGCGCCATGGTGCCCTGCCTCAACTTTTTTTTTTTTTTTAATGTAAGACACTTTCTCATGGTGGAAGGTGAGTCTAATTGTTGAGTTCAAACATTTAGCATTGATAAGAACTCCTTGGAAGTTGTATTAGTAGAGTCTAAGAACTGATAGGCAACCCATGAATGAACTTCCAAAGGGAGACAAGTCCCTTACGGTAAATGCAGTGTGCTTATATGTTCACATGTGCCCATGGCTTGAGAGATGTCAACTCCTCAGAGTGCTCGTTGACTCTAAAAAAATCAGATAAGCCACTGCTTCATGGCTTAGAAAGTGTTTTTCCCCCAAAACATTTCCAGTTACTCAAAATACTTTTGAATCTTTTCCTTTGGAATGCTGTAATAAGTGAACTGTCTCAGTGGTGGTAAATCTTCCCTTGAAGACAGCTATGATTTAAAAAGAGGGAAGAAAAAAAGCATAGCAAAATATATACATACATACACATACACATATACAGTGAATAAGTAAATGCATTATGTACTCTATTTTTGTTGTAAGTAAAATATCTATAAAATAAGGAGATCTTTCGTTGGGGGATTTGAGGTAGATTAAAGGCTATAAACCAATTATAGTCACATGGAAAAGTACCAATAAAACATCAATTCTTGATCAGATAATACGAACAAAATGAGTAAAGTTATCATTTATTTACTATTTAGTTTAGTTTTGTTTTTTTAAGACAGGGTTTCTCTGTGTAGCCTCGGCTGTCCTGGACTCGCTTTGTAGACCAGGCCGGGCTCAAACTCACAAAGCTCTGCCTCCCTGCAGGGATTACAGGCATGCACTAGGTGTGTGCAGAGAGCACTGGACCCCCTGGGACTGGAGACCATTGTAAGCTGACTTAGATGAATGAATCTGAACCCAGGTCCTCTGGAAGGGCAGCCAGTGTTCTTTACTGCTGAGCCATGTCTCCAGCTACTCTGTCACCTATTTAACAGTTCAGTTAATCTAACATGAATTTCTCAATGATTAAAATGTAAATGTCAACAGATGGAGAGCAAAATAAAATGTAAAAAAAAAAAAAGGCATATTACAGAAAAGCATAATGTTTGGGGTGCAAACTACTGATGGCAAGTATACTACAGTCTATAGAGTTAAAGCAGTTAATGGAAATGAACTGGGTCACGGTAAGCAAACACAGAAATTAAAAAGTAGGCAATAATTACACTTGTTGATAATCATGAGAAAAGGTGTGTATATGTATGCATGTTTGTATATGTGAGTATATGGGTTTGTGTATGTACATATGTGTATTCTTTATATTTGCTCACCTGAATAAAGCAAAAGCTGCAATAAGATCTGAATTTTTGAGGATTTGGGACACAGGACTATTACACAGGGACAGTGAAATGCAAGGCTGTGGTCAGCCTGGGATGTAAGTGTGTCTCCTGCCCTTCTAGAGCATAGGGGTGAGCCTCGTGCAGAGCCTCATGGGCAACGGTGTTCTTGCTACAGGCCGAAATGAGTTTCCTAAATCCAGTGAGTAAATAAATGTCCATCGTCCTCTGATCTAAACGCTGCCATTTGTTTCTAACACACACAGTGCAGATCACAGGACCCGGAAAAGCAGTTTGCTCTCATCTTCAGATATACACAACAAAGTCGAACCATCTCAAATGATCCAAAAAGAAAATAGTTATAATAACTGATGCAATGAAAGAAATATAATAGTAAAATGTCCTGATTTGCCCAACGGAATAGGTTCCTGCCTGTGTCGACACCCTCACAGTTGCCCACATGCCTGAAATCAAGAGGAATCCTCACCTGCTGAGAAAGGCATTTGGTGCAGGAACTGTGGCTATGATGCCTGAGCTTCTGCTGTTAATTAATGGTGGGGACCCTCAAGAGTGGATATTTGAGTATGCAACTATTGAGGCAAATACTATTTGGAAATGAATGAACCAGTACAAGCAAGGACTAAATGGCTTAGTACAACAAGGGAGGAAGATTGCTCTGATTTCTTGTGATAACTGTAAGATCAGGGAGACAGGAGACACCATGGCCTCTGAAAAACTATCAAGTGCTAGAAAAGAGCTGGCCAGAGTCCAGGAAGAACACCTCCTTTGTGACAGGGCTTGAGATCAAGTCTAAGTCTGGGAAGGTTAAGATGTATACGTCAACACTTTGGCTATTAACCACCTACTCGGCAGGCATGAAGTTAACGGGAGTTCAATCTGTGCAAACTGAGGCGAGGCAGCAGGGTTGGGGGAGAGTAAAGGTGACACCTGTGTCTACAGATTCCTCTCAAGTGAGTGGCCTGCTCTGCCACTGGACTTAAACAGAATATTCTATCTGTCCAGTCATGGATGTTCTCACTAGTTTCGCTTAGATACCAGGGAGAGCTTCTCGACATTTTAAAAATGGGGTATCTCCGTTATGGGATGCTGCATATAATCTAGAAGGCACTTAGTGATTTTCATACAAAGGTTGAGACACAAGTCAAAGTGCCCACGTCATAAAGAACTACAAGATAAAAAGGCCCTGTGGAAAGGCTCCTGTTAGCGTGCTCTTCGGTGAATCTTTCTCATGGCACGATGGCATTCACGCACCACATCGTATAAGAAAGAAGAGTCATCCTTTTTCATCTGAGAAGATGTCAAGTTGCTCATGCAAAATGAGCTTGGAAAAACAAAAACAAACAAACAAAAAAACAGAAAGACTAGGCAGTGATGGCACACACCTTTAGCCCCAGCACTCAGGAAGCAGAGACAGGTGGATCACTGTGAGTTTGAGGCCAGACTAGTCTACAGAGTGAGCTCTAGGACGGCCAGGGCTACACAGAAAATCCCTGTCTAAATGATAATGTGTGGTGAAATGATCAACATTTACTTACAAGCCCAATATTCAGTAAATGCTTGATGGTTAAACTCAATAGTCATGGAAGTTAGAAAATGGAGCTTTGTTTCATTTTGTGGAAGGAAAGCAGAGTCATCGGAATGGTGGTATTTGAGCACATAAAGGGTTCATTGAGGCAGAGCAAACACTTGCTCACCGCACTTGGAGGGAGAAAGATGAGAAAGGACAGGATACCTGTGCCAAGAGGTCAGATGCCCAGATCACCGGGGACAGGCACAGACACACTCCAGATTGGCTGCGCCAAGAGTAAGCTCTGCGGTGCATAATCCTTAAGAAAACCGCCCAGTGGCAAATTCGCTAACATTTTCTCTAATGTCAGCGCTTCCCTAGAGCCCTTGTCTCAGACCACAGATGTTCTCTGTCGCTCACCACTTCATCTTGTTTTTATCTAACAAGCAGCTGGCGGGCCTCAGATTATCGTTTTCAAATATTACAGCCAGGTTCAAGTGAAATTGAATGGAGATTATTAACGCTGTGTGTGAAAGTCCTCCTAACTAGATTTTCTACCATGCTGGTATTTCCTTCTGAGAAAAGAGAAATGACTTGTCCTGTCAGCGCCTGGTTGCTTCACTCTGTATGCATTAGCTTCCTCCGGTACTCTATTGACCTCCTGCCCTCGACACTCAATTGTGTAAGGAAGTTTCTATTAAAAAGCCGGCAAAGGCAAAATTACTCTTGCCTTAGGACCTACAGTAATAGGTAAATTTTCTTTACAGAATTTCAGGGTGCCCACTTTGCATGGAGTTTAGTCAAGTATGTATGCATGTATATGTGTGTGTGCATGTGTGTATCTGTGTGTATTGTGTGTCGTCACTATATGTCTGTATGGGTCTATTTATGTGTATATGTATGCGCGTGTTTGTGTGCATATGTGTATGCATGTGTGTGTAGGTCTGTGCGTATGATATATGAATGTAGAGGCCAGAGCATATGCTGCTATAAAATATCTGCCGTGTAGCACCAAGATAAGGGTGATAAATATTTTATTATTTTTCTAAATGTAACTGGACTCCATAAAAATCTAGCAAATTCAGTAGATCTTTAAACTGGCAGGATTACAGTTATTAATGTCAGCATTTAAAATTCCATCAATACCTCCAGAGTTTCCCAGAAAAGGTCAAAAGGAAAACAAAAGGTCTCCAGGCCTCTGGTCTGTACTTTGAAAGTGAGAGGCTGCTTCTTTCTTTTTTTCTGTTTAAGCTCTGCTGTGCTTTTGTTCCTGCTGAGCTACTTGGAGGTTTAATCACCTACGCAGTTATTTCATTAATAGGAAAATGTCATTGAGTGATTAAAGGTTTGTCCTCTAATCTGTCCATTTAATGCACACATTAAATAACACGGAGTCCAGGGCTGCCCCTTCTAGGTCACTTTAGATCCCTCTTGCTTCTAAAACACTCTTAGTCACCTTTGGCTGGCAGTGCCCTGCCCTGTCTTACCCCGGCACCCCTTCCCCTGTGCCACTGGATCCATGTTGGGTGGGCATTGGCCCAGTCGCATCCTCATGAGGAAAGAACTCTGTCTCAGTTAAACTAGATATGGGGCCAGCCCTGCTCTTGGTCCAGCTCTGATACCTGACGCTTTGGCAGAGTTCTAATAACAGGCTCTGCCTTGGTTCCTGAAACCAAGGGCCAGTGGCTCCTCTAGGTATGCTTATTAGGTCCATGTCTGACCTCCCGACAGTCCAGATGCTCTGTCCTAATAAAACCATTGTTTTCTCTGAGTATCATAAAGACATTCCCAATTTGATCTCTACCACCCATGTCTAAAATTATGTCCTAGCTTCATTTTCTTTCCCAGCCCAAACATCCCTCACTCAGAGAGCATGACTTGCTTGAATTTTGAGATCCCTCAAGTCTCCTCTCCTCCGGTGGGGGTTAGTCAAGCCTTTATCTCTCTCAAGATATAAAACAGGTAGTTGTCACTCACCAAAAAAAGGCAAAAAAAAAAAAAAAAGACTTTAAACAGACTTATAAACTTACATGGGTTAAGTAAGCAAAACTCTTACCAAAGATATTAACATTATCATTCCCTCTATGAATGACATCATTATCATCATGTAGTACACCTAAAACTAGTACAAACTTTTTATAATACAGAAGAAGCCACCAGTATTTTCTATTTAATCCCTTCCCTCTTAGGCTCTTGAAACAATGATAAAGCAAAGATTCCTAATTTCTTAGAATAAATACAGTTGGTAGTCTGGATAAGAATTGCTCCCCCTCCCCCTTGTAGGCTCGTAGATTTGAACTCTAGGTCATCAGTGGTGGCATGGTATTACTTAAAAGGATTAAGAGGTGTGGCCTTGTTGGAGGAAATGTGTCACTGGGGGTGGGCTTTGAGGCTTCAAGAGTCCAGGTCAGGCCCAGTGGCTCTCTCTTCCTGCTGTCTGAGGATCCAGATGAAGAACTCTCAGCTGCCTCTCCAGCACCAAGTCTCCTCTGTGGCGCCCTGCTCCCTGCCATGATGATAATGGACTAGACCTCTGAAACTGTAAGCCAGCCATCAGTCAAATGCTTCCTTTGATAAGAGCGGCTGTGGTCATTGCACCTTCCCACAGCTATAGACACAGACTAAGACATACTTTCCCTCTTGAAACGTGGATTTCTGAAAGTGCTTTCCGTACTCCATCTGCTTTTCCAGGCCCTTTAAGGAGTCACAGCTCCAGGACACTCTGCTCTCTCGGTCTGAGACCAGCGGTTTCATTTTAGCTCACAGGGTTCTTGGTAAAGAAAATGAGAAGCTGGTTAGAGGGCCAAGTGAGTGATCTATGCTAGAGTGCTGTCGAAAATGACTCTCTCGTATACGACTGGTGGGAACATCACATGTTCTACTTGTTTGAGAATGCCACTGCACAGTTGTTTCCTTGGCTGTTTAAAACGTCAGCTCATTTTCTAAAAGTCAGTTCCTTTTCTGGAAGATCTTCCCACATTAGACACTGAGAAAAACAATGATTTAGATACAAAGGCATTCCGATGATATCAACAGACAAAAGAAAAGAAAGATCAGCATAAGAAATGGAATTTGACTCAGTACATTACAGTGTATCTATGTGAGGAGAACCATGGCAACCATGAAAGTTTATGTTAGCTCATAAAATGCAGAGTCGGTGGTGATTAGGAACAAAATCGCATTCATCTTAGTCCAGAATGGCAGAACAGGGGTTGACGTTATTTGAGTCAGAGCTAGGGTCTCATGCAGCCCAGGCTAATATTACTAAGTAGCCAAAGATGACCTAAGCTTTGGCTCCTCCTGCCTTCTCCTCTGGTGCTGACTGAACCTGCGGCTCTGTGCATGTGAGCAAACATGAAGCCCTTTTCTAGCTGAGCCACATCCCTAGTCTTCAATTTTTTTTCATTGCTTTCTCTCCATTTTGTTTTCTTCCTCTCTTCCCTCTCTTCCTTCCTTCCTTCATTTTATCCCTTCTAATTCCCCTTCTCACTTGCTCTTTTCTTCTGTGCAAAACATGTATTACTTTTAAAAAGACTTTATTGTTTTTAGTTATGCGTTTGTCGAAGTATGGGTTTGTGCAGTGCCTGCAGTAGCCAGTAGAGGGCACTGGATCCCCAGAACAGCAGTTATACAGGATAGGTCACCCAATGTGGGTGCTGAAACTGAACTCAGGTCCTCTGCAAGAGTAGTATGCACTACTGAGGTATCTCTCTAGCCCCCATTTTCATCACTTATAAAGCAAACTTTCAAAAAAAAAAAAAAAACAGAAGAATAACAGAAGGGAAAAGTTTGACTGCATGAAAGTTATCAGGTATCATAATGCAAGAACCTAATCAGTTTCTCCACAGATTCTTAAAAAAGTGAGTGGAAGTGATTTCCCCAAAGAGCTGTGCTTGCTGCTCTGACGTTCCCCTCTACCCACACGGTCGCTGTGAGTGATGATGCAGGGAAACTACAGAGGTAGACTGCTCTGTGGACAGAAAGCAAGATTTATTGGGGATTAAACTGCCAAGGTCATCTTGGGGCATTGGGGGTGGGGTGGGGGAGAAGGGCAAAATGGCAGAAGAGCAAGCATATTTTATATGACACTCGAGAGGGTGGAGATCTGAGCTGATAACGGCTGTCTGGATTGACCCAGAACTAGGTGCCCTTGGCAGAAGTGGTTGACATCTAGGAGAAGGTTAAGGGAGGTTCTTGGTGAACAGAAACCTTCAGAAAGATTGTTTCCCAGTAACAGTCCTTCCGTTTACCTTCTGGCCAGAGCCCCTCTGCCTAGAATGAGGTCACAGCACTGACACCGGGGGGAGGGTCAGTGCTTTGGACCTGGCAGCAGCCACCCTGTCCTCAGGACACTGCCCCAGCAGACCAGAAAAACTTTAAGGAAAAGCAAACGAACAAACCTGTCACAAACAGTATCTAAGCACCATCCCAAATCATATGCCAGAGCAGAGTGCACGGGTTAAAACACAGTAGGTCTGCACGGCAGTTATGAGACGCAGGTGCTTGTGCGCATAGTCAGGAAACAGCCGTGAGTGGGCTCCGAACTTAAAAACACAAACTCTCATTAAGAGGGAAGGCCCGTGGGCGGGGCAAACACTGCTTTCCGCTTTCGGCCAGCTTTACGTCCGTCGGTGTGTCCGCATGAAGTGGATGAGTACATGTGAACCCTCACTATTGGCTCATTTGGGTCTCAGAGAAGCCATCTGTGCCAGGCCATCCCACAGCACTGGCAGATCCAGAAATCCTGCCTGCAAAACACACTTTTTTTTTCTCCACTGAAGCACTTGGGACTGGGCACTGAGTGGGCACTGACTGAGTGGGTTCAGAGCAGGTGCTCAGAACAGAGGTCACTCTGAGAACTGCTGACAGTGAGTTCTTCAGAATCCAAATGTGAGGGAAACACACCTACAACAAATTCAACAGGGTTTTATCATCATTATTATTATTAATCAATTGGCCTATTAAGGAAGCACAACACAATTCCATAAGCAATTCCAATGAGCAGAATTCAAGATACGGTGAATAAACATGACTGCGATATGACATCTGTTATTATCATTACTTTGAGATTCACGCGGTCTCCTGGTGTTTCACCCTCCCTGTAAAAATCCCCTAGCACATGCTGAAAATGAGTTTATCTCTCTGACGATGCAGAGAATAGTTCAGAATCTTACACAGTTATGAATATGAATTACCAAGGCAGCCTGCAGGGAGTCTCAGCAGCACAGACATCCAGACAACTGAGTCTAGAAAACCTGCCTTTCACTACCTTACATACTCATTACTAACAGAATGCCTTCCACTAGAGCTAAGGGGATGTTTGGGGTTTCCTAATTGAACATACTCAGGACCCACCTTAAGCCACCGGGGTACATGAAGCACCTTGGCTGTGTGTGAGCCACTCTCCTGTGCCAGGACTAGAATTCTCAGCAGCATTAAAGGGTCTTTGTGAGGCCAGGGGCCATATGCTGAAATGCTTTTTAAACACCTGGTTATCTGCAAACCACAACTACTCAGCGACTATCTGCTGGCTGACGCTGCTCCGTCCAAACTGGAAATGGTGGTCACTGTCTTGGTCAGATCAAGTGAAATCTGGAAGTTCTCAACGCAGTCAAAACAGGCTGCTTTTCCAGCCACTGGCATTCCGCTACGGTCTTAGAGCCAACCCTGCTCTCTACAGACCTCCTTAGACTCTGCTGGCCTCCTGCAAATGCTAACCAATCAGTTCAGGGGTTGAATTTCAAGGCAAGTAAGAGATGCGGCTTGTTGGAGTACAGACAGGCTCTGTGTTAGACATCGTGAGGTAAGTTACTTAACACCAGTATCACGTGGTGCTCTTCACCCATGGAAACCTGTTTGGGAGACACTATAGTGGGTCAGTGAGCTCAGCTCACTCCTGGGCCTCTGGCTCACAAGTTCTTCTTGTATCCTAGATATCTGAGGTAGATTACAGAAAAGAAGAAAAAGGCCTCCTTCTTCCACCCAAATCTAGGTCTGGTTGATCTTCAATGTGGGATTTACGGAGGATCTGTATTTGTCATTACTCTCATAGACTTAATAATCGTTATTAATCGTAATATATCCTGAAACTCTAGCCTGACACTGGAAGTACCTGCCAAAGTTTCAAAATTCTTGACTAGATTACTAAGGGGAAAATTATGCCATTTTCAGAAAATGAAAAAGTCACAAGAACTCAGATTCATTGGATCGAGAGGAAGTTCTTTAAAATGCATACAAAATCAGATGACGGTAAGCAAAGCCAGAGCAGGCAAAAATCAAGGTTCTGGGAATGTATAGGAAGGATGGAGACAGGGGAGCAGGCAGGGAGGATCAGGAAGGATGTTTGAAGCTTGTGCATTCTGTTAAGTGTCATCTTCATAGAGGTGACAGTTGATGCCAGAGACACCGACTGAAGAACAGGAATGTAGAGAAAGGCAGAAAGGGCAGAACACAACCACCTTCAATGGAAAAAATGAAGGGTTTCAGTCGGCGAGGACAGAAGCGGAGATTCCGTGAAAAAGCAACGAGATAATTCAGTACCACACATGCAAAGGAAAACAACTGTTCCAAAAAGGCTCCAAGGAGGAGCTTAAGAATATAGCAAGAGACTGAGGAGCATGTGTTCTGAGGTGATTGGGTCTAGTGCTGTGGTGGTGAAGACAATTTAGGTGAAAAGAGAGGAATTCATAAAGCTTTAGTGAAAGCTTCATTTAACATCCTGAGAATCTCATAGAGACAGAAACTAAAGTCCAGGCTTGCAGGGATGAGAAGCAATCAGGATCAGGTCACTCAGAGCCTCGACACTTAGTCTCACCTGTATCTTTTTCTTTCTGGGCAGCTTCCTCTCCATGAGCATAGAACAGTAAGCACAACATGGTCTCCAACTCGGTAACACAAAAAAATAGCAGAGAAAGGCATCCACACACAGGAAATGTCCTTGTCTTCGTACAAGTTAGTGAAAGATGAGCTGATCCACTGTGGATCAGTCCACCAGCCTTGGGTGATGTGAACATTCCCATCCAGCTAGCTGTGGTGAGGGAGGAGGAAGGCACAGAGCATAAGCATGTCCATGACAGCCTTCTGTAAGGGTGACGGACTGAGGCAGAACTGGGAAATGTGGTCAAGGTGGATCATGAAAGTTATGCTCAGCCAACCTTGCAGTGGCTATTAGAATTAACTCAGTGTTCAAAACACATAAAACTGCCTCTACCATACTAAGTGCTGCCCACTTAACTCAAATGATGCCTCGTCCTGAATGTCATCACAGTAGGGGACTCAGAGAAGCTGAAAAGAACCATAAAATTGCAAACTATAAACAATATATAACTGCCACATCAAAATGCCAAGATGACCAGAGCAAGTAGAAATGACTTCGTAGAGGTGACATTTTTGCCAAGGAAGTTAGAGAATGCTGATGAGATGAGAAAGGGAAAGGAAGAGAAGAGATCAAGTCTAAGAGACACTGTCTTCTATTAAGCCCCTTGAAGGTAGGAAATATTATCCCACTTCCCTTTGTATCTCTTGTTAATTACAAAGCCATTAATCAACATTTAATTATTAAATACCAGTAAGCATAAACAAGAGAAACAGAAAGGGAAATACCAATAAAATTATTAGAAAGTTTTGGCCCCACCAAACATGGGAGCACATACTGATAATTCTAGCAATTGGGAAATGGGGGTAGAAAGATTGAGAATTCAAGGTCAGTAAGGGCCACACAGAGAATTCCACACTAGCTCTGGTGGTTTGAATAGGTATGGCCCTCACAGACTCATGTGATGGGCCCACAGTGAGTGGCACTATGAGGAAATGTGGCCTTGTTAGGGTAGGTATGGCCTTGCTGGAGGAAGTGTGTCACTGTAGAGGTGGGCTTAGAGGCCTCCTATGCTCAAGCCAAACCCAGTGTGGCTCAAGGTCACCTTCTGTTGCCTGTGGATCAAGATATAGAACACTTAGCTTCTTCTCCAGCACCATGTCTGCCTGCACTCTGCCATGTTCCCTGCCGTGACAATAAAACCTTTGAAACGGTAAGCCAGCCCAAGTAAATGTTTTCCTTCCTAAGATTTGCTCTGGTCATGGTGTCTGTCCCTGTCCACAGCAATGAAACCTTAACTAAGACACCAGCCGGGGCTGTATAATGAGGCCCTGTCTCAAAACACAAAAAAAAAAAAAAAATTTAAAGTTTGGTCCCTTTCAAAGACAGGAAGAACATTCATTCAAGTAAAGATAAATGGAATTATCTTCAATGAGAGATCAATGGAAGGGAGAAGTTAATGCCAGATTATTAGTTTATATTACTTAGATGTAAATTAAGCATCACACTTTTACTGGGTGCAGGCAACATGACTGCCTTAGAGATAAAGGCACTGGGCCTCTCACAAGCCCCTTGGCCATTCCTTATCAGTAATATGAGATTGTTACATTTCCCCACCATTTCATTTAGGCGTTATGAGATTCAAATTCAATAATACATGTTAGAGATATTTTTGCTAGTCTTTGTTCCCATCCAGTACCTGCCACAGATCACCGCCCAGTCAATGTTGAATGATGTTATCTGTAAACTGGAAATCCAGTCACATGTCAGAGTTTGCAACCCTTAGAATTTATCAGCCATTTGGACTGAGTAGATACTCAGAAGTTATTTACATAGCTGAGCTACTTTTCCTGTCAGTATGGTTTTTTTTTTCATTAATTGCCATAAAAATTATATCAAAGTTATAACATTTAAAATCATGAGGTGTGAGGTAGATGGTATTGGAGGAATGGTTCCTAAAGTTGGCCTCTGGCCTAGGCTTGCACATACACACACAGACATCTCTGAGATTTCTGCTTCCTGGATGTCCCTTTAAGTCTCAAATGAAATCCTGTTTCTTCAGATGGGCATTGCCTGGTGACCTCAAGAGTGCCACCCCCTTTCCAGTCTTCTTTCACCTCAGTCCTGACTATCACCTGATCTTTGTTATATATCTCTTCACCTCTTCACCTTCTGTATGTTCCTATAGATCAAATAAAGAAAAAGAGACAGAGTTTATCCTTCTTGCATATTCCCATATCCCTAGTCCTAAAACTGCATCTAAACACTGTGGATGTCCAATCAGTACAGCATGAATGAAAGAGCTAAGTTTTAGGAGGAGTGTGGAGAGAAAAGCTGATGCAAAAGGAGTCACCATCCTTACACCGGCCTGCTTGCAAACTGGCATCGGGCTGGCAATCAGACCTTGGGTTTAAGAAGGACCCCCAGGTCCCTTCATACTCAAGGAGAGAGGGCTCACTGTGCCTAAGCTGTTCATACACTATAATGCACTATATGCACTATAATGCAGTCAATACTGGCTAATATAGATGTCCCCACCCCCCCCCAAAAAAAAAAAACATGGTGGCTCAGTCTAGACACATGTTTTCCTTCTGGAACCTGGAATTTGGTAGTATGTCAATTAGGGGGTACCTACATGACCAGTCCCTAGAGATACTCGGATCTAGGAATGACATGTGCTCTCTCAACAGGCAACATTTTGCATGTGTCATCATAACTGCTTGGATTAAGTGTGACCTGTGTGCCTTTGCTGCACAACAACTCTAGACATTTTTTGCCTGATTGGCCCATGCAGCTTTTCTGTTTGCTGACTTCGTTTTGATCTGTCTACCGCAATAAATCATAGCCTCGAGTTCTTATGCTGAGGCCTGGGAGCCTTCTTCATGAATCATCAGAACTGAGGATTAATTGGTCTTAATCTCCTGACACAAAGTATATTTTGCCAGCGTCCAAATATGTAGATGTGAGGACTAAAATAATTACTGTCAAGTGGGCATGTTAGGAAAAGGCTATTGCTGTGGTCTGAAAAAGAAAGACCCAAGGACTGGAGGAGTGGGATGATGCTGTGACAGACTCCAAATCTCTGATGGAAAACCCTTGATTGTGTGAACAGCTAATGAAGAAAAGAGCTAAGGAAACTGAACCAGTGAGTGTAGGTTACCAAACAATGAAGAAAGATCATGATCCTGTGGTACTGTTAAGCTAGGCTGGTTACAGAAATTAGAGTAAGTGGATTTGAATATGATTGAAAGAGCAATCAGAAAACTTGATGAATGAGAGGTAATTCCCAGATGAAGCACTGGGACTGTGGTTCTCAACCTGTGGGCCTCTTTCACATGGGGTCAACTATGACCATTGGAAAACAGAAATATCCATGTTACAATTTGTAACTGTAGGAAAATTACAGTTATAAAGCAACAATGAAAATAATTTTATGGTTGGGGGTCACCACAACATGAGGAACTGTATGAAAGGATCATGGTGTTAGGAAGTTGAAGGCCACTGCTCTCACAGATGGGGTTAAGTACAAGAATGGAAGCCAAATGGGGGAGGAGACTTCTCTGTGCTTTGCTGGTTGGTATATTCCAAGCATGTACAGATGTACCCTGTAAAAGCAATATGGCTGCTCTGGCAAGGGATCACATCCAAACACCTTCTAGGTCTATGTGATCTGGCTGGAATGCAGAAGTGTCCTCAGTGCACACAGTTAATCTCAAACAATGAAGGTAAGGTTATAGCTTATAGAAGGAAGCAGCCGTGTTTGAAAGTGACCTCTAATTGAGTGGCAAAGTGACAAATCAGAGAAAGATTTGACAGGATGACTCAGAGGTAGGATCTGCCCAACTCTCACGATAACAAGAGAGGAAAGAGAGGCTACTTAAGAGCAGTAAGGGGGAGAAAAGGAGTTTTTTTTCCCCCCAAGAGTTTCTTATTGGGACAGTTTTACAGAGACAGATTGCAGAGAGAGCAAGCTAGACACAGGTGATGACAGAAAAAGCCAGAGAATGAGAAGGAGCCAGAAGATTGCTGGAAATAGTTCGAAGCCAGGTATAACAATTCAGTCAGAAGCCAAGAAAAGCCAGTTTGAATCTGTCAGCCTGGAGAGGCGATTAGGCCAGAACAGCTGGGTTGAACCAGCAAGAGTTCAGAAAGAGCTAGAAAAGCTTGGGAATGGCTCCCATCTCATCCCCTCATCTGAGGAAATAAAAACATTTACATACCTAGCATGTGATATATGTTCAATAAATGGTTTTCAAGTTGCAAGGAATGAAAACGTATCATGTAAGAAGATATGCCAATCTTTACGTAGATGGATAAAATGGAGGCATGCCAAGCTCAATTGTCTTCTAATTGCCAATAAGGCACAACACAGCAGGTGGAGAGGAAGGTGGTCCTTTTTAAAGGGAATAGGCAGAGTCTGTGACCACCTCATCACTGAGGAATCAATAAGAAACAATAATAACAGAGTTATGTCTTTTTGCCTGGAGACGAGATTTCCCACATAGAGAATAGAATCAGATTAATATTTTAAATGCCTTTGGAATATACATAAAATTATATCTAAGAGAATGTAGCTGAAGCATTAATAGTATCTGTGAGAAAATTACTCTTGGATGAATGTTTTACCTGTAGGTCTAAAACCTGGTGAACAAGAAAGCAAAAGATCTGTCTCGAACCCATCTAGAATGACAGCATGTACAAATGGCTTCATTAGAATGGAGAAGCTTTCTATACACGGCATGGGGTAACAATGACAGACTGCCGGGGACAGCTCAGGGACTAGAACGAAGTACACAGCTTGGCATGAGGCTGAAATAGAAACACATAGCATTCAAGAGGAAAACAGTCAATCAGACTTCAAGAACTCACCTTTATAACAGCTTTCAAGTCAGATCACTGGAAGCCTGTATTCTTACATTCAGAGCTATTTTCCTTCATTTTGTAAATGAACACATAATAGCCCAGCTTGTGAATACTGAACTGCATTTCCCAGGGAACCCTTCAGTACCACAGGCTGCTGGGAAGGCAACCAGCTGCCTATCTCACCTCTTAGTCCTCAGTCTCCCAAGGAAGGGCCTATCTGAAATATCAGCTGCCAGAGGCCATGACCCTTCTTTCCACATCACACTGGCACCCACCAATGGTTGTTCCTTCGGGGGGGTGGGGGGGCTAAAAGTTCAGACCCCACTCAAATTCTGGGTTTCTATGAAGAACAAATCCAGTCCCAGAGTTCCAGGCTAGAATGTAACTGTACTGAAACCCAACCTCTCCCCCCATTTCACCCTGCTTTTCTTTCTTACTTTCCCAAAAACCATTCTCCTAAACTTCCTATTCTTCTCAGAGTAGGTTGAGAAACGATATCTGTAGGCTAGTGGTTCTTAACCTGGGGGTTGGGAGGGTCACCTAAGACCATCTGCATATGAGATATTGACATGGTTCATTCATAACAGTACCAAAGTCACAGTTATGAAATAGCAATGAAAATAATTTGCTGTTGGGTCAGCACAACGTGAGGAACTGTGTCGAAGGGTCGCAGCATTCGGAAGGTGGAGAACCATTGCTCACGCTCACATGCTCAAATACTTGGTCCTCCGCTCATAGCACTGTTTTGGGAGGTTGGGAGGCCTCACTGGAAGGACATCACTTGGGGTTGTACAGCTCAGCCCCGTGTCCCCACATCCTCATTCCCTTTGCTTCCTGACACTTCTGCTGCCTGCCATGTCTTCCAACCATGATGGACCGTGTCCTTTCTAAAACCATGAGCCGGTCTTTCCTTTCTTAGGCTGCTCTTATCAGGTGTTTTGTCACAGCAAGGAGAAAATTAACTAGGACACCAGCAAATGCAACCTACAAGAATGATGAAAGAACCACACATTGTGCTAAGAAGATGTAAAGCGGACCCAGTGTGTATTTAAATGACTAGTATAGTCTTCCCTCAACACTTCTCTCCTTGAGGGCTGGAGAGATGGCTCAGTGGGTAAAGGACTTGCCATGCAAACATGAGGGTGCAAGATTGGATCCCCAAACCCCACATAAAAGCAAGTGCAGCAAGCACCCTTCCTTCCCCCCTCAGAAGGCAGTGAAAGAGGATCTTATGGACTCCTCAGGGCAAGCTGGCTAGCTGGACCAGCCACGAGCAAGCTCTGGCTTCAATCCAAAGACTGCTCAGATAGGAGACCAAGCCTCAGGTGAATCAGATAAAAAGAGAGGGCTGAAGACCTTCTCCACAGTGTCCGTCTCGGGCGCACACACATATGAGAACACAAACAGAAACTACATACACACCACACACGTGCTCATGCAGAAATAAATCTCTTTTTAAAATAAACAAATCTCTTTCCACTTTCTTGCAGTGCAAGGAAGTGGAAACCCATGACCGCTAACTCCAAACAAATTCATTTCAGTCCCACCGCTCACTACCTACATGACCTTGAACTACTTCATCCCTTTGATCCTTGCTTTCTTCATTATTAAATAGCACATAGTCCACTGTGCTTCTGTAATAATTTACTAAGGTGATGGGCACATAGTCAGGCCTTTGGCGGCATCAATTGGGTTTTGTATCAATGGGCTATCAGTTTAATCCAGCCTTCCTTTATCACAGCGAAGATCCCTGATAATGAATCCTGGGCAGTTTCACGGTGGAGGGTGTGGCTCTGTGATAACACTTGGCACATATGAGACCTTAGTTTTGAACCTTAGCACCATAAAAATGAAGACATTGTGAAATATGTCCTGGAGATGTAGTTCAGTTGGGAGAGCGCTCCCCTAACACCAAGTCCTGAGTTCAAGCCTCAGCACTGCTTAAGCCAGGTAAGGCGGCACGCACCAGAATCCCAGCACCTAAAAACGGAAGAAGGGGAATGGAAAGGCAGAAGTCACCTCATACACAACCAGTTCCAGCCCAGCCTGGACCACATGGGACCATGTCACAGACAAGTCAGCAAACAGTTTTGTGGTATAGGAAGGTACTAATCCTTGTATGGCATCAAACATTGAAAAGGAACTATTTCCTGAGCGGTGTGGAACCTATTACATTTAGCGTTTTATTTAGTCTTCAACACAGCACCATAATATAGGTTTGATGGCTCTTCTATAGGTGTCAAATTGACGACAATCAGAGAAAGAAAATATTCCAATGCGATACATCAAGGAAGAGGCAGAACCAACATTTGAACTTGGATTTTCCACCTTTGGGCACTTCCATTGTACGTTTTCATAGACTTGCCCAGATAGAAACTCCCTTTGACTTACCATTGATAGAAACCAGGAGCCAGGTTGGAGACCTTGGTCTTCAGGGACAGCTGAAAGGAATGTTGGCCCAACAGAAGAGCTCAGCTCCAGCTGCATGCCTTGGCTTCATACCCCATGTCCACTGTAGCCTTAAGTGGCCCCAGCTTTTCCTGGGTTTGGAGGTTACCTAACCCTCAGGCTTGTCCAAAGCTGGTAAGTAGCCTGTCTGCTGGCCTTTCTGCCTTAGGGTCTCAGCAGTGAGCAGCAGTACACAGACTCTCTTCTGTCTGTGGTGTCTGTCGTTCAATAGAAGAGGCCCCTACTCTAAGATCCCAAGTTTGCAAGGCTAAAAAGCATGTCACCAAACCTGTAGCTGACCCTTTTCAAAGAACATCCTAAGCTTCAATTTGCAGAGCCCTAAAATTGCCACTAAGTTGTCTTCCAGCCATTTAATTTTTCATGATGTTATTTCAACAACCTGCAATGCTTTGCTTTAATCAGTTTGTGTACACTGCAGGAAATAGCAGGGGCAGAGAAACATCTTCATCACTAATTTGCATTAACCATCACTCTCCAGGGACCAACTATGTGCAAGATGTCAAATAGCTTTGCTTCCTAGCTCTAACCTACTGGAGTCTAAGCTTGCCCAAGCAGCAATGCTGCTCCCTGGTTCAGGGAAGAATGACAGCAGGTGCAGTCAGTTAGCTTCTCATTAAAGTAGGCAAGGGCTTGCGATCTCTATGGGTGCATGGGAACATTGAGGAGGGGGCCCACAGCCTGTCATCCTGGAAGCCCTCATGTTGACACATCTACACAGACAGAGTTACCGGGATCTCCACACTCATGGGACCTGCCCTTACTAGGACCCACACACAAAGCTGAGGTCTGTGGCAAAGGAGACCAGGTGGCCTCGATGCTTTCAAGGGACTGTGCTTGCTGCTAATCCATGGGGGGGAGGGGGAAGGGAGTGTTCCAGCTCACTGCTTTGCTTCCACAAATGGGAAAACAAAAAACAGTAAGAATGGAAGGACACTATGGGAGATGGTACAGACAGCTGTCAGGAAGATCCCCTGTGCATAGACAACTCCCTATCCAAGCCAAAGGCAGCCGTCACCTTTGACCAAGCTATTGGATCAAGACCCTCATCATGAAAGCCCATATTAGAAACTATGGAAAAACAGACTACTGCAAATGTTAACAAGAACTAAACAATAATTAGTGAAAACAAATATTGTAAATCTAAAAGACAAATGAGAAAAAAATAAATGGTTTTCCTACTTCATCAAAGAATTCATTTATTTAATAATCAATAAGAACAGTAATATTACATATTAAACACAGTGCTCTAGCAGCTTGTCACACTACTGAAACATATGAGTATACCTTAATTATTAAGCAGTAGACAATGTTTTCATTAGGACGATAGGGCTATCTAGCTCTTTCTCTCTTGGGAAAATGGCTCCTTTTGTTAAAGGCCTGACTGGGGCAGAACACAGCTTCCTCCTTGCAGACAGGGCTAGCTGGCTAGTGCCTTTGTTTTTCTAGTCTTTCAACAAACACTGAAATCTGTGTTGTAATTTCACAATCAGAATGTTTTCTCACATTTTGGGGAGGCTTCGGAGAAGGTAGTATGCACAAGTCAAGTACAGTGTTAGAAATGGGAGGCCAGGTTGTACACACTGAAAGATACGTAACTGATCCACACTCACAGCCATTCTTCGATGTACTGAGGAAGGTGATGGTGCTTTGGGGAACTGTTAGTGAGCTGGCTCGATATCATAACTTAATAGTTTTCCTGATCTAAGCTGAGGTAATCCAAATCATGAGAAATCTATATGTTGTCATCAGTAATCCAGCCGTTATTTTGCAAGCTTTGAATATGAAATAGGATGGTGAAGAGCTATGAACTGAGCCAGGCTTGGTGGTGCACCCCTTTACTCCAGCATTCAGAGAGGCAGAGGAAGGGGGATCTCTGTGAGTTGGAGGCAAGTCCAGGACAGCCAGGGCTACACAGAGAAACCCTGTCTCAAAAGAGACAGAGACAAATGAACTGAATAACTAATCTTTATGTGCTCACATAATAATACAGTGGTAAGATACAGGAAACCCATAATCCAGAGCCTTTCAATCATGTCTCCTTTTAAAAACTATGACCCCAAAATTACTCTGTTCCTTTTGTTTTGTGTCATTTTATGTTGAAACAGCTTCTACTAAGCAGTCCAGGCTGAATATGTACTTGCAGAAATCCTCCTGTCTCAGCATCTTCCAGTGCTGGAATTACATACATGCACCACAATAACTATCTCTAAAATCAATCTTTGAAAAAATTGTAACATGACTTCTTTGTATAGCTCTTGTTCTCATTTATCTAAGGGAACTTACATGTATGAATTGGTAATTTTTAAAGCCCTGAGTTTCTCATAGGGAAAGGAGAAAAATACAGAACTCTTATTTTTATAATGTATTTTTTAAAAAAATTAATTAGAAACTTTTGAAAGAAAAAACTAAAATTTAAATGACAACCTGGCACCTTATCATCTCCACAAGAGTAGATTCATCCCAGAACTGGGATGGCACAGTAACAAGAGAAGACACAGCAGAGAGGAGACCATCTTGTACCATCTTGGAACGTTCTTTTTCTTTCTCCACCCCACCCCCAAACCATGCAGTCCAGGGGTCTTAACCACAATAAAAATAGAACAAGCTGCTATAGTTGAGACAGTCCACAAGACGGCGCTCATCCCTAGCAAGAACGGCTAGTTTCCCCACTGAACTTGGAAATGACTTTTCATAATGAAACCTCTTAGAGATGAACAGACCTTTGAATCGGCTCTAAAGAAAATTTTAATGTCAGACATTAACAATTAATGTTTCCAGAAAGTGTAAGCCTCTTTAGTAAAAAATTAAACATACAATTAGGTAATTTGATAAATAAGAATGGAGGGTCTAAACACATGCAGACCAAGGCTATTGATAGCCATGCTATGCAACCAAAATACAATGCAAACATATAATTTAAATTTCTTAATAACCATACATTAAAGTTTTTAACTATAACTGACATTGTATTTAACACATGTCCAAAATACCAACATTTCCATATGCAATCAATGTAAAATTAACAGTAAAACGTTTTCTGACTCCTTTGTGTGATTCTGCTGCACAGTTCATGCCTGCAGCACATCCCAGCTGCTCAGAAGGTGGTATGCCTGACAGCAGCTTCATTCAACAGTGCATACCTAGAGAGTCTAGCCTCAGGACACTCAACATCAAACCCAGCATCTGACTACGAAGGCGAATACGCGCCTGTGTTTCTTAGATCACATAAAATATACCTGCAAAAATGTAAACAGACTTTCCCTGCTTGCAAGCATACAACTGTTTTCTGTATGCAAAGCATAGGAAAATAACCACCTCCTCACCTCTCTAATCTTTTACTTGAATAACAGCCTATGAAATAAATCCTGGCCTTGTTTAATTATAGCTGTCTTATTGACATTGTCAAGGATGAAATACATAACAGGAAAGTGTAACTGACCAAAACCTGCAAGCTCTCCTATAAAAGGTGGATAGTGTATCCTGTGTGCATAATAAAATAAACAAGCAAAATAAATAAAAAATAAACAAAGAGTGGGTTTAACAAGCATCTCCTCACATTTCAGATCTTACACTTCCCCACTGAACCAACTTCCATAGTTAGATCTTTTTGACTCATAGACAAACAAAGTGAGAAAGTCTACTGCTTACTTGCTGATCTCAATTCTCATTTTGTAACATATTCGACTCATACATAAATATACAAAAGAAGCCACTCACAGATACAAAAGAATTATTAAAATTGAAAAGGGTAGCTGTCTTATCCAGATATAAGGTCCTAAAAGTAGGCAGGGATCATCTGTTCTTCTGGTTCAAGAGCACAGGTTTAAGAGAAAGCCTTGTTACTTTTGCAAGACGTGTTTGAGAGAGGAGTGAAATGCAGGCATGTAGAGAAAGCTCAACAGGGACCCTCAGAACAACGGGGCTCAAGGGGGTCCAGCCCTGAGTCTATAGTAGATCTTCAGAGATCCTGCCCCCAGACTCAGGGCACCACAGGATGCTGTCCTAGCCAGATGGGACCCTATCATTCTGGCTGCAGAGAAGTGAGCTTCCTGGAGGCTCCACCATGGCTTTTGCAGTGGTGGGGCTCTGCGAGCCAGCAGCTCTCAATTATTCATGACGATGCTGAAAGGCTAGGGACAGGCCACTTCAAACGAAGCAAAACTAATTAACACTTACCTGGGTTAGATAAATCTGGGTTAGATTAAACTGAGCCTGTCTATAAATTATACAAGGCCAAAATCTACTGGAAGGAGTCAGGGCTCCTTAAAATACAGCAAGAGAGTACAACAGAAATGAAGTGGAATCCAAACTCTCAGTGGCATAGCCAAACTCAGGAAGATGCCTGAGGGGCCCCAGTCTCCGCTGAAGTGGCACACACTGATAACGTCTCTCACCAACCGGACACCTTGTGCTTGCCACTTTAGGAGCAGGGCCTGCTGTGGGGTAACATGGAGAACAGCTCTGGCCCAGCAAGCACAGGGCCTCCATCCTTACTGTGACTCCCACAGGGCGATGGAGGGATCGACACCACTGTGGACCACAGCAAATGCCAGTGAGGAAACTGCTAACCATACGTGATGCTACTGAACGTATTTGGGTTCTAGGCTGTGTCCCAAATTGGAGGCTTTGAGCTGTTAGCAGGCAGCTAAGTCCAACCAAGGTTACAGTAGAGGCAGAAAATAAGAAAAAGACTGAAAAACGAATTTGAAAAGGAAATTCTATTGCAAATGGCCCTGAAGGAGTAACAGAAATGAAGAAAAAAAAAAGTACAAGCCAAACAGAACCACCTGAGCTAAGGTAAAGGACTGACTTCCAGCATCTTAAAAGGAATTGGGTTAATTGTGGCCAGGGTTCTAAGCTGCCAGGGCTGGGTCGGAGAGCACTGGGATCTCTGTAGAACCCAGCTTACCTGCCTGTGCATGCTGGGCCTCACCCTCTGCTTCTCTGCCCCACCAAACTCTAACTGCATTTACACACACATACACACCCACTCACACACGATGCTCCTGTCCTAGGTTTAAATTTTTTTAAGTTACAAGGCTACAAGTTATCATACGGATTTCATTTTTTAAAAAGCAGAGTCCTTACAAAAATAATTCAGGGCAGCTTGTGTTTATTACTCACTGCTCAAGAGTACTGAAGCTGCCTTGTTCTTTGTTGTGTTTTGTTTTTTTTTTTTTTCTCTTTTCAAAGAAGATTCAATATGGTTTGCTTTAATGAGGTGGCTCCCCTGGGGTTCTCCTATTGCTTTAGCAACTCCATATCAAATACCAAAGGCTGTTTTTATTAGTGGGAAAGTATAATTCCTACCTGCATCCCTAGAGGGGCAGCTTTGGTCACCTGACCTCACTCCGTCCCCCTGGGTCTAATCTGATATCAGCATTACCTTCAAGAAGTGAAGGATTAGCTGGTGAAGGAGCCAGTACATCAGAGAGCAGTTTTAGTTAACACAGCAGATGTGAACTACAGTGTCCTGAACTCACAAGGGACTTAAGCTGAAGAACAAGCCACATAAAAAGAAAACCAAAAACACAATACCAATTACCCAAGAATCTATGCAGACTAAACACTCAAAAGCATGGTAGCCCAGCTTGGGAAAAGTAAACAAGCTACATCGGGCTGTCCACCAGGCTTCACTGTGAGACTTCCTGACATCCCACCTTTGAAACAGACTAAGAAAGACCCATAATCTGCTCCTATTTTTGACAGAGAAGCAGAATGTTCTCCTCATTCTCCCTCCTACAATGTTACTGAAGTAGAAAGCCCATCATCAGGGCCAGTGAGATTGCTTGGCGGGAAGACACTGCCAAACCAGGTGATGGGGTTCAGCCCCTAAAACCCATATGATGAGAGACAGACTGAATCCTGCAAGTTGTCCTCTGCTCTACACACTGGTGCTATGGCATGTGTGTGAGGGTGCGCGCGCACACACACGCGCGCACACACACACACACACGCAATGCAAATATGAAAGTTCATCTTTTCTGACCCCAAGTGGGAGAGGAGGATAGAACACTGATCATTGACCAAAGTAAGTGAAAACTGGGAGAAAAAGACAGAGCAGAGAAGTGAGAGAAGGAATGTCAAAACCAAGACCAAGCAAGACAGGTGAGAGATATATGCTCTCTTCAGATTAAAACTAAGACATACTAGCAACTGTAACTTGCTTGCTATTGTGATAAATAATCAAAGCATTTCCAAAGATAAAAGAAAACGCAAATATATGCTCTAGAGCTTTCATGTGAATAAAGGGGACAAAAAAAATAGCTCAAGTTTAAATACCAATAGACAAAATCCAAACTCTCACAATGAAACAGAAAGCGAAAAGACAGGGGAAAGAGAATCTAACTGCCAAGAAAGAGACAATAAAACCTGGTGGAAACTGAAAGAAAAGATATTTAAAAAGATATTTCAGTGGAAACTGAAAGAAGTTGATGAACATGGTGGCATTGTTTTCATTTTGAAATAAGACTAGCCTGTCCTGAAACTTCAAATTCTCCTGCCTCCTGCCTCCTGCTCTCCAGTGCTGGATTAGACCAGTGTGTGCCAGTGTGTCTGAAGTTACACAGTGGTGGGGATCGAACCCAGGGCCTCCAGTATCCTAAGCAAGCACTTTGCCAACAGAGCTACTATATGTTTTCTTTTAAGACTTGTTTTTTGTGTGTGTGTGTCTATGTCTGTGTGTGCTAATGCCACTTGTGTGCAGGTGTCCACAGGTCAAGAGAGGGCACAAGATCCACTGGAATTGAACTCACAGCTGGTTGTGAGCCACCTGACATAAGTCTAAAATTTAACCCAGGTCCTCTGGAAGAGCAGCAAGGGCTTAACCACTGAGTTTTGTTTCTTTGTTTGTTTTAATGACATAAAAGTAATAAAAATATTCCCTTGCCTCAATGTAAGCTGCAGCTTTTGGCTAATATCCATGGCTAGCAAGAAAAATACCTGCATAGCTTTTAATTAATTTCAGTATCAAAATTAATTATTAAATGGGAGCATTGCTAGAGCCATGAGTCTGAGTGTGAGATGCCCTTGATTTTTCAATATCGTGCCTTAGAGTTAACAAAATTTCAGAGATTTGCAAAGTGTAAATAAACTCATGCTATTGAAGGTATTAAACATTCAAATGCTAGCTATATGCTAAAGCACTCTGATTAGAGCAGATTCTCATAGAGCTTTCCTCATAATTCCTGGGCCACACAGCACTTGATAAACAGAACAGGATGCCCTGACTGAGCTGATTTAACGGAAGAAAAGTGAGAGTCTCCTAATATTGAAACTGTGAGGTAGCACCTTGAGAACGCAGATGGACGAAGTCCCAGGTGGAAACTGTTACCTTTAATTATCTTTTACCTCATCCAACCACTCAGTCTGCGGGCTCCTCCTGTCTCCCCTCAGCACTCATCAATACTGCGCGTCCCTTTCCAAAGAGCTGTCCTTTGGGGCACCCCTGCTAATCTCTTCTTTGGCTGTTTCCTACACTTTAAACTCTGCTTGTAATCTTTACTTCGAGACATTTCCCATGGCAGGTAAATACTCATTCTCATCTTATCTTTCTCTCTTTGCCAAGAAAAGAAGAGAGTTGGGAAGGAGGACTATAATCCGTGGCTTTACGGAAATTTCATAATGCTATTAAAGGTATTAAACATTCAAATGCTAGCTATATGCTATTATTTTTTAACCGGGAAGCAAGACACAGTCTGTGAGGCTAGAAGGGGGATACGTGGTATTTTCTTAGTTCTTCTAGCTTAATGTATAAGCGGGTTAGTGTCAACAGGCTGCTCAACTTCTGCCCCTGCAGGGGTAAGAAACAGGATCTAAAAGAAAATGCAGGTAGGAAAGTTTGGATTTTGGTTTTTTGTTTGTTTGTTTTTTAACTATTTCCACATACCTGCTGTGTCACTGAGTTCCACACCTGCCAGACACTTACAATGGCTTAGTCATAGCTTTTCTATGGTTAGAAGCCCGGACACTTATTTCATTTATTTTTAGAACGGTATCAGTGCTCGTAATGATGGTCTGTGCCAGTTCTGTTTTCAAGCCAACCTCTGATCACTACAGGATATGAGCTGAAAATGGAAAATGATGAAGTTGCCAAGGTTGAGATGGGACGCCGGGGGCTCTAAAGACAGAATGCTTTGAAATGCCTTAGTCACAACTCTACAAAAACACACTTTATCGTCATCACAGAAAGCTTTGAAATGCCTTAGTCACAACTCTAGAAAAACACACTTTATCGTCATCGCCATTTAAGAAGCACGATTCTAAGATTCGTAATTACCTAGTATACTGACCAGGCAATGAAAGAGTCATGATAGGACCTACAAAAGACATCTGTAATGTATAGATGTTCCCCCCCCCCCATCTGAACAATGCCTGAAAGAAATCCTGAAGACTCAGTATGGCCCCAAACTACACTGTCAACAGAGAAAATGAGGATGGCCCAGCAAATACTGGAAAACCCAACCAATCCTATATGAAGCAATCATCAGAAATCATCAGAGCAGATCAATGACAAGTCCAACCACCTCTCAAATGTTGCAACTTTGCACTCTAAAGGCTTATGTATCTGTACTAAACACTGGTCACGTTGCACAGAGGGCCTGAGAGCACAAGACTTTGCTATATTGATTTTCAGTTGGAAAACCTTGATGCCAGTGAGAATGGGGCTGCTGAGAGACTGTTCCTTCCATGTTCAGCTAATCATGGAATCTTTTCAAAAATGTTAGAGACAGACAAAGAGTGTGATGTGGTATATTCATGTATGAAGTGACCAAAGAACAAATCTACCAAGAATGTCTTTAAAACAAAGGATATTAAGTCCCCCCCCCCAAAGCATACAAGAAGATAAAAGTTTATAAAAGACAAACATTTAGACATTAGAAGGGCACTTAAGAGCTTAAATGTACAGACAAAGGGGGAACAGTCTGCATGAATCTGAGTGGCAGAAAAATGGGGCAATGTCACAGAACAGAGACATCTGCAGCGCTGTCTGGTATGCCGCGGCAACCCCTGCTTCCTGGTACACAGTCAGTGAGAGGGTGGCACAGGCTGAGAGCCCGCACTCAGAGCTTACAGTGGAAACAGGTCCTATTTTGCCAACTCATTGCTGTCACCAGTGGGAACAAACAGTTGTACTCTCTTGCATATATTACAGAAATAGGCATTCTTTTTTTTTTTTTTTAATAGGCGTTCTTGATGCTTTGCTCCATCTCACTGTGTCCTGCCTACTGGGACACATCTCTCACAAACATGACTCCTAAAGCAGCCAGAGCCCTGCCTGGCAGTAAGCATTAAACAGCTCGAAATGAATAAAGAAAGTCTTGATGGCTCTTTTCTTCAGAGGAGGGCAGAGGTTACAGTCTTTAGAACCCAAAATAGGGCAATTTATCAAGGAAACTTCTTCAGGGAAGTTTTGGCATTTGGGGTGTTTGTTTTAAAATGAATTCAGTTTATTAAGTAAATACACAGCTATACTTCTCATTTCTTATTTTATCAGAAGAAGATAAAAGATATCTATTAAGAAATCTGTGGGCTGGGAAAATGGTTCAGCGGGTAAAGCAGCTGCATGCAAGGACAAAGCCCTGAGCCCAGATCCCCAGAACCCGTGTAAAAAGACTATGGTAGCTACAAGCACTTGGGGCAGAGGGAACAGAGATAAGCAGATTCCTGAAGCTCACTGGCCAGCCAGCTTAGCAAATTTGGTAACTTTCCAGCTCAATGAGAGACTCTGCCTCAAAACAAAGGTGGAAAGTATTGGAAGAAAGACACTCAAACCTCCACATGCATGTAATGCACAACAGCACAGAGATGGTCACACCCACACCACACACACACACACACACACACACACACACACACACACACACACGTCGTTTTGCAGATTTTAACTTACTATCATAAATAATCATTCTCAATGCTATCTTCCTGTTTAGATTTGCACTGATATTGTCTCTTTAATTCTTGATATGGATAATTTGTGTTTTCTATCCTCCTTCATTATCAGTATTTGTATGATTTCCTAATCGTAGTAATCTTTTCAATAAATTCTTGTTTGGATCTCTTCCATTTCCTCTGTTTGACAGTTTGTTTTTGTTTCATTTCTGCGCTTGTTTTGGTTTGGGGTTTTGAGCTAAGGTCTCATCCATCCCAGACGAGCCTTGAACTAAAGGCTTGTAGCACCACTGTGTATAGATTCTAGCACTGCTGGGGAGACCAGGGCTTTGTGACTGCTGCCAGAGCCTTCCACTAACCCAGCTTTCCAGACCCTATTCCTCTTTCTATGTGCTTTTACTTTGCTTTTCAAACTTGTGTGCGGCTCAGTTTCTTTACTTTTCTAATCCTTTCAGATGTAGGAATCCCTTAAGATGGAAATGGAGCAATGATTAAAAACTCTGTTCTGTTCAACTGTATTTAAAACATCAAATGGCCTCTCAGTGCTGCTTTTGTTACATCACCTCAGTTTATATATGCCTTCATATCAAACTAACTCAAAACCTTAGTGGCTTTCCAGGCTGGGCAAATAGCGCAGCAATTTAAGAGCACAGTTGTTCTTGTTGAAAACCTGAGTTCAGTTCCCAGCACCCACAACAGGTTTTTTACAACCACCTACAACCCCAGCTCCAAGGGACCTGACATTCCTCCGACTTCTGAGGGCATGAGCATACGCACACGCACACACACATGCAAGTGTGTGCACACACAGAGTGATAACGAAATGGCACTCTCTTCTCACACTACCCCTCTGCTGAGGCCCCATGAAAGGCTTTGCTCCACACTGCCTTCCCTCTCCCATTCAGGCTCAGAGGGCAGCAACAATCTGTAACCCTGATGGTTACAAGGAAGACAGAGGTGAGCTGGATGTCCCTGAAAAGATGCTCTAGCTTGGAAGTGTCACACAGTCCCACTGCTCTCACCGGACCACCCAGAACACAAGACCAGAAAGAACAACCCTACCATATGTCAGAAATGGTGAGGCAAATATATCTCATTAACTACATTAGTGAATAAATTATAACCCCCCCCTCGCATAGACACATGCCCCACCAGAATACATCACCCACGAGAGCAAGGGCCTGGAGTGTTGTGTCATTACTCATTGCTGTATCCCCAGAGCCTAGAGATGCTCCTCTCATACACACAGTCCTCTAAAAGCACTCCTTCAATGAAGGCAAAAACATCTTCTCTTAAGGCCTCCTGCAACTCTAAAGCTAACACATGTCTAGACCTGCTAAATTACTGAATCTGAAGATCTTCCCCCACCCACTGTTGACAGTTTTCTTGAAGCGGTGTAAAAATATTCATCTTTACATCCTGTTTGGGCTGTCAGCTAGAACCCAGACAGACACTAAATAAGTGTTCTGTCCTCTTAGGCTTGGATTGTATTTACAAAAGCACTTGTGTCTACAAAATGCAGTGTCGAGGACAGAATTCAGTCACGGCACAGCTGTAAACGGAAGCAGAGCAACCTGGAAATAAAGGGGTGGGTCATCGTGGGGGCTGGTAGTTGTGGCTGTAAGGGAAAGAACCCGGGAAGTGTTCTGGCACTGTCTACAGCCTCCTCCTCATGTGGACAGAACATCTGTTCATCCCGAGAAAGACTTCTCTTACTGTGTGGGAATCTGAGTCACAGCTCTAAAGGACAATTGTGACTGTCCCCATCTGTCTCCTACAGCATGTCCTTCAACAACTCCCCTGCTCCCAATACCACCACAGAGCAGCTCTGTGTCCGCAGGCCAGGCACAAGGAAGGGACAGCCTTGAGTAGCATTTAACCCACTCAGAATTCAAGCTTTTTCCTAGACGTGGAAGTAGAAATAGGAGAAGGTCAAGTTCAAGGCCAACCTGGGCTACATGGTCAGTTTGAAGCCAGCCTGGGCTTTGTAATATTAATTAGAATAAGTCTAAAAAAAATGAAGTCAGCAAGGACCATGTATGGATATAACCTAGAACCTCTGCTCGGATGTAGCCCATGGTAGCTCAGTAACCAATTGGTTTCCCATAGTAAGGGGAACAAGGACTATTTCTAACAGGAACTCAATGGCTGGCTCTTTGACCTCCCCCCCCCAAGGGAGGAGCAGTCCTGTTAGGCCACAGAGGAGAGCTTTGCAGCCAGACCTGAAGATACCTGATAAAACAGGATCAGATGAATGGGGAGGAGGTCCCCCCCTATAAGTGGACTTGGAAAGGGGCAGGGTGGAGATGAGGGAGGGAGGGTGGGATTGGGAGGAAATGAGGGAGCGGGATACAGCTGGGATAGAGTTAATAAAATGTAACTGATAAGAAAAAAATAAAATTAAAAATAAAATGAAGTCAGAAGCTTCATTTCTCAAGGGAGGGAGGAGAGTGTCATTGTAACCGGGTCTTCGATACTTTTCGAATTGTTCTTTGTCCCACCCTTTACTGACCCATCCTCAGTTTCACCCCCTATCACTAGAGAGGAGAGAGAGGATAGAGGGGACAGAGAGAGAGATCCCTGAATCTAACTTCTTTCCTTTCATTTCTTTTTTGAGCATGACTGCTAATAAACCATGACCAACCTCCCTGAATGACCAGTGACCACCAACCCCACCTCTCAGGGCCCTAGCATTTATATACCCCCTGAAAAGTTCCCAGAATTCCAAAGGGCACACACTCATGGAAACTGTCTACAGCTGGAAAAACCATGCCTCTTCTAGAGCAGGAGAGAGGTCATAGGCAGCAGCTGCAAAGCAGCCCCATAGCCCCACACCTGGGACTAAAACAAAAGCACATTACAATATTTGTGTGTGTGTGTGTGTGTGTGTGTGTGTGTGTGTGTGTGTGTGTTTGTGTGTGTGTGTGTTTAAAGAAACCAACATTCCTAAATTCTCACTACACATGGCTGGCACCATAGAGGAAGCCAAGGTGGGAAGTTCCTAAGAATGAGGAAAGTCCTAGATGAAGCACTCTGATTATGTCCCCTCTCAGAAGCAGGACACCTCGATGTCTCTAGAACACCAAATTTAATACACCACATTTAAATTAGCAACTGAATGGATTTTGCAAAATAAACTTCTCCAGCCTTTCAGCCCCACTTCACCCCTACCTGTGTTGTCTTTATGCTGGCTCTGCACCCACCCCTGACCTCTGCTCCTTACCAAGTGCTCAAAGCATATCCAGCTTGTGGCCTCTGCACGGCACATGTTCTCCAAGAAAACACCCAAATGGCTGCTTCATCTTCTTCAGATCCCACTTCCTGCTTGCTTAGTTGTCTCGGCATTTTCTGTCCTCTGACTTACAGACAGAGGTCTGGCTTCTCTGTTTGTCTGTCTATTCTTACTACAATGAAAGCTCAAAACAATCAGAACAGAGACTTGGATTTTCAATATGAGACCTCTCAAGCCTAGAATATACTCAGAGTTTGCTGAATGAAAGAGATCAGACAGGCACGACTCAGAGCAAACAAGTCTCCATGAAGCTTCAAAGAGGAGCTCAGTGCATTGATGCCTTTACGGCTTCATCTTGGTTTTCCTCCCGCACCTTTCTGCCTCCTTCTCCACCTGTCCTCACTGGCATTGCTTCTAACATAAGCTCAGTCACTGAGTCCAGGTGTGTCCCCACCTGTGGCACCTTGCTGCCGTAGGGCCAAGTACCTAATCTTCAGTCACCTTCCTTCCAAACCTGACATTTTTCATCCCTGTGAACAAAGACTCTTAATTTAGTTCTTGATGTTACACTTTAGGTTTTCCCCCAAAATAAGCACGGAGCATTTTCAATTTAAATTTTAATAAAGGAGTGATATGTTTTGTGGCTTCTGCTGTTTCAGGATACTTTAAGCTCTTGAACACGGCATTCAAGAGCCCCCATGATTGATTTTTTTTTTCTTAAGTTTTATCGTGTTTTATTTATTTATTATTGTACAGCACCTGTTTGGTTTCTAATGAGGGAGAGAAAGAAAAGGTGTGGATTTGGGTTGGTAGGGAGGCGGGATGATCTGGGAGAGGTCGGGAGAGAAGAACCCTAATGAGAATATATCGCATGAGAAATACCTATTTTTAATTTACAAACTAATAATAAAATAAAGAGCTTCCATAATTTTCCTTGACGTCTCTGTAACCTGCCTCCCAACTACCTAAACTTTTCACACTAAAGAGCAGATTCTCTGTTGGTGCCGTTCACACCCAGAGACTTTGCATTCTCCACCACTGACAAGGGCTCACTGGAGGGATTTGTAACAAGGATGCTCTGGCCAAACTCATCCATCCCCAGAGTCCATAGCCCGTGCCAACCCATGAGGCCTGGCAAAAGCTCGCTTGACCACTCCCGTTGGGAACAGCTCTCGCGTGTTCAGACTAGACGGCCCACTCCAGCTCTCGGCAGTTGTCCCCGCGGGCACTGCAGTCACACTGCAGTGCATTTGTCATGCGTCTGTGTCTCGTCGGCAGCCGATGCCCGTTCTTTTTAAAGACGCCGGGTAGTGGATTTGCGCACTGAAAAGGTCTCAGGCAAACAAGTCCTGAAACATTTGCCAGCTACAATGGTGACAGATTGCTGCCGTTAATGGGAACAAATGGGGACAGGCATAAGAGGAATGGGGTTAAATTAGGACATAACCTTCCCTGGACAGCGGAGCAGGTTCAAACCTGCACTCTCAGCCCATGGTCAGCTCTTCCGCTGCCTCATCCCAGCCACACCCTCAAGGTCACACAGAGTACAAAACGTAAGTGCGCTGGGCAAGGGGAAAATCTCGGCCAGTCATCACATTCCTCTTAAGCTGAAGGAGCCTTGCCGCAGGAAGCACCTTTGCAATTTCTCTAGGCTCCACAGCAATGACAGCCTCTGCCCTGAAACTGAGACCTTCCTACCCGGTCAATTGAATGACTTCCCATAACCCAGAGGAAGGGCTGTCGGGTGGAGGTGGTGCCAGAAAGCTCTAGACACTGACAATGTGGAGCAGAGCAGTAGGGAGTGGCCTGGTCCGACCCGCTCCCAAGCCAGACCAGGCTGGCCACTGCCTGTTGGCCATCTGGAGTGCCTGGAAGGCGCCAGTCTGGAAATCAGGCTTCAGCTGAGGTTCTCAACTTTTCTGCTGGCTCTTCAGAAGACCTTGGAGCCAAGCAAATGACCTTTTTGTATAACCATCAACAATAACGGCAGGTCATGCCCACGAGAACCCAAATCAAAAACAATGGAGCTGCCTCTCTGAAAGTCATAACCCGATTATTCACAGTCAGGAGCCATCAAGTTTGCCTTTGTTGAAGACCTCTATTCTGATCCTGGGTGCCCCTCCATCTTGTGATAGCTTTTCTTTGTCCCCTTCCATCTAGAACCCCCTCATAGCAAAAGAGCCCCTGGTGAGAGCTTTCTCACATCCTCCCACTCATCACCCCCCTAGCAGATTTCCCTCTGAGGGGAACAAGCCCGCCCACAGATGTCACTGTTAACATCCCTGTTAGTCCACTGCGCTCCCTAAGTAGCATCCTATTTTAACTCTGTGAAAATATCTTCCACAATGATTCTAATTACAGCAGTGACAGAGAGGAAGGGAGGAAAAGAAAAGCAAGCCAGAAAAAATAAAAGCCAGCATTCTCCCAAATCACAAGCCTGCTTCAGTCAGGACTAATTGCCCTCTGTTGGAAAAACAAACAATGTATTAATTCCAAATAATCCACAAAGCAAGCTCTCTGCACTGCCAGCTTCGCCACTAGCTGCCAAGATCTACCCTGGCCAGGTCCACCTCACTAACAGTGCCCTGGTTCTCCTCTCGCTGGGTGTGTGGGTTCAGCTGCCTGCTGCTATTTCATTTGACAGTGGCCTCCCTCAGGACCCCTAGCATTACCTTCCCCTTAGAGAGTGAGAAGAGGAGATGGAGGCAATATTCAATCTGGAAAGGAAAGAGTCCCTTGACCCTGAATGACTCATCTGTACCAAGAACAGGGAGAAAAAAAAAATACCTAGAAAGCTTCCCTGATTAAAGGCTGCTGAATCCCAATGCTCTACCTGAGTTAGTGCAGTGAGTTCTTGAGATACCTTTCCACTTCGCTTGTAACCGGCCTTGAAGCTGCAGCTGAGGGCCTTTCAGTGCTAATGGGTGTGTGGCCGACTACAAGCTAATAAAGGCACCTCACAAGAGGTGACAGGGCACAGTGGCAGCGGGATTTCCAGCCTCACTTTCTCTTCCTGCATGTGAGAGAAAAGGCATGACAGTCGTGGAGCAGTTCTTCTGTAAAGGGCTCTGCAGTTCAAAGACCCTTTCTGCAGCACTGAGCATCAAACCCAAGGCACGCTCACTGGGAAAGCGCTCTACAACAGAGGTCTGCACTCACCCTCAACAGCTCTCATACATCAAACTTCCCTGTGAAGAACAATACTCTGTTGATTTTTTTTAAAACATCAGTATTTTTCTAGTTTGCCTCTCCCAGCCTCTTTCATACACCTACATATCTGTATTGTGAGCTTTGCTTCTCCTACCAGAAGGACACGCTAAGGTCTTCAGTGAGGTCTTCAGTCATCTCTGGTTCTAAAAGTATTTACTCTGTGGACTGTAACTGAATAGTGACAATTCAAGCACTTTCAGAAATGAAGATAGTAGCACTCAGGATCTATTTCGTGAGACTGAAGATGATGATACATTTACAGAACCACTGTCTTGAGTGTAAAATACTTAGTAATACTCTGAGAGGACAAAATTTAAAGCTATCAGTAGTATGAGTATCACTTGCAGATATGTGGGTCAAATTACTCCCTTAGAAGGAAATCCTCATCATCTTGGTCATACAATACTAAAAACTACCAATTGTCTATATTCTGCTCAACAGTCATGAATATATTTTCCAACATGTACTAAGAACCATTATACTAAGGATTATTCATTTACTATCAGTAAACTGTTCAGATCTCAAATTAACACAAAGCAATTCAACACAAACCAATGGCATTGTATTGAAAGAATGTGTTTTTTTTTTCAAAGTACTTGATTTGTTTTTATGTCTTAATAGTCCTGTATCACCTTAACTATTTTGCCCACATTTTCTACATTTTGTAAGTCTTTCCTATCAAAGTAAAATCATGTGTCTAGTTCAAAACACAAGGAACTTTTTCAAAGTAGACTTAAAACTATGTGGTAGAAACAAGCAGACAATCAGCATTATTTAATTCATTAACTCACACAATGCTGTCATCACTCTCATTGACCGGCTTCTATTACAATAAGAAAAGACTATAATTTTATTACAATAGTATAAGAAAAAGACTAGACCCAGCTTTCTAAAATCTCATCATATGTTGAAATTATTCCCCCCAACGACCTACTGTTTAAAAGTAAAACAATCAAAAGAGAAAGAATAAAAGAAAAAAAAAAACAACAACAGAAGAGAGTTTCCATAACACGAACACAAGACAGTTCTCATGTGCTATAGCCATCTAGCGCCCATTCTCAAGCTGCAGAAATCAGCTCTTTGTTTTCACAACCCTTTAAGAAAGAATCATGACGCTTTAAACAAGGCTTGGATACCTGGGGGGAAACAAGATAAGAATGAAGGTTCTTAACGGTAATCAAACAGAGATCACTGCCCAGTGTCTGTAACTCTGAAACTCAAGTCTCCTGTTTGTACAAATATGTCAGCAAGGCCTGTTATCAGCATCCCAACTCACACAAACACCAGAGCTGTTTTTAGTCCTCATTTCCCCTGCCCATGTGGTATCTACAGAAGCAGATGTCCAGCTACCATTCATATTAACATGTTTGACAGGGAGGTATTTAGCAGGGTGACCTTCTGAAAAACACTGAAACAGGCACTAAATTAAAAAAAAAAAAAAAAAAAAAACAGGAAACAAGCAAAAAGGGAGTTTGGAGGAAGAGCAATGGCCTAGGTTAAGCTTGGCGAGACATGCAGCATAGTCTTCATGACACACAGCCGCTGCCTGTATGCTCACCACTTAGCAGGACCTCAACCTCTCTCCTCACTCTGCCAGGCACCTCACCCAGGCTGCCTTGCTCTCACCCTGACTCTCATTTCTCAGGTCCTATCAGCTCTGGAAGCTTCACATCCTCACCTCTTCCCATCCTGCTTTATTTCCCATCATCCTCCACCTCCCATTACCCCATCCCTGGAGCACCCTGGACTGAACCCTCTCAACCCCTAATTAATGAAGGTGGTTGCTGAAGGACTTTCCTTCTCCTTCACTCCTCAATCTCTCCCTTCACAACTCCCCTCTGATTCTACCTCAACAGAAACCATTTCATAGTTTCTTCAGATTTTCCCCAAAACTCAAAGACCATAAAACTCTGCAGTTACAACACTGACATTTAAAGACCAAAGAACTTAGACCCAACCAACTTTTGCACTGTCTCTCCTGCTCTTCCTTAATACAAGTCTCTCAGGACCTGGTTTTCAACAAGCCCAGGATCTCCCTTCCCACCACCACCTCATAGCTAAAATCCTGAATTGTTCTCTCCTTTGCTCCCACCATCTACCGAAAGCCCTGGCCTCTGTAGGGAAATCTTTGGAGCATTTCTGCCTAATCCCACTCTTGCTTTAGCCTCAGCTGAATGCCCACATGGGCTTCTGAAAGCCCTGTGACCTTCTTCTTGAATTCCTCCAGCACACAGTGTGAACTATTCATTTGATACTTGATATGCATTTCCTTTGATTATCGGAGTTTTTAATTTTCACACCTATGTATCTTGTCTCTTTAACCAGATTTTAAACTCCATATCTCATATTTTATGAATGAACCAATGAATACCTTTCCATCGTTTTCAAGAAAAAGGCAACTGTACCAATAGATTGATCTAGAATACCAAGACTGCAGCAAATGAATTTACACATAGGTTCTTTCCTACTGTGTCTTCTGTCTTCTGTTTCTGTTTTCCGACATGTTGGAGGGGCATCTGCCTATTTCAACTTTCCTTTCTAAAACTGCCCCTTTAACAGATTGTTATGTGAGCTCTGCCTGAAGGAGCTATCCATTTCTTTCAACAAAAAGAGTGTTCTGTGTATTTACGAAAGGCAGGACCCAGTCGGAGCTGGAAGAGGCTGAAGCTAGGCAGACTCAGAATAGGTTGCCATGGGTAGCATCTGCAAATAGTCCTAAGCCTGAGTCTTAGGAAGGGTTGTTATTGTTGTGATGACACACCAAGATGTGAAAAGCTTGGGAGGACAGGGTTTCCTCAGCTTACATCTCCACAGCACATTTATCACTTATCAAGCCTATAGGAACATTTGTGCTTGCATTCACATTTGGATTCCTTCCTACCATGCTATCCGCTGAGGGAAAGCCTGTCACTCTGCTCTGCAAAGCCTACAAAGTAGTTTCTCCTCCTCTAAGATGCATCATTTCAGAGATTTTGAATAAGGAAAAAAAAATTGTCAAACTGAAGTAACAAAACCGACATTAAAATATATTCTATTGTAAGAAGAGAATTTAAGATGCCCTTATGCGTTATTTGGAAATAGTTCGTACTCAGTACACCACTTGAAATCTAGAAAGCTTTTTCAGAGCTAAGCTACTTATACTAACAGGAGAACTGGTGGTGCAAGCCATGATTGAAATCTGGTTTTAGTTTAAGAGATAGAATTTATAAGAGACTAGCTTGGCAAAATGTGACAATTACAAAGTCAAATCACCTAGCATTATTATTAAGCCATTATTTTTAGCTCGATGGTTCTCTAGCATCCTTTCATAAATTCAGGTGCTTTTCTCCAGCCTTAACATTCTGACCCATTTGCTACAGCTGCTGTAATTTTGAAAGTTCCCCAAATGGCTCACCAACACCTCTAGCCACTGCTTGTAAGGACACCGACTGACTTCCCTCTCCAGCAACCCCCACCTATTTTGGAAACTGAGTCTCTTACATTTATTACCCACCCTTCTACAAACATGATTACTCCATATCACACCACACTTGTTCCATATTTGATGTATGAGCCAACAAACGCTATTCCTCTGCGTCTTCTGTGTCAATGACCTGTCTTTCCAGACCACAGAAGCTTGGAGCCCTAAAGACCACACCCTGGGGATCACCACTAAAGAAAGACTGTTTGCCACTCAACCACACCCAACAAACTTTCTCTCTTTTATTACTTCCATTGCACTTGAACTATGGAATGTTCGGTTTTTACCTGTATCTTCAAGCTCTCGGAGGCTCCTTCTAGCCTGCTAGCTCCCTTCCTGCCTGGCCAGATTCCACTCTACCAGCTTTTGTTTGCAAAATGCAAGTCTAAGCAATCACCCACTACACTTGCAAATCTACATTCCGGGTGACTGAGCTCTGAAAGGCAAAATGCTGAGCAACCAGGTTTGGCACCATTCACAATCCCGATGGCTCTCTGTGATAACTAGCAACCTGTCCACAGGCCCACTGACCTCCCTCTGCCCGGTGTTCCCAACCTTGACTACAGGCCTTAAAGTCTCTTGTTGTCCCACCACCTTTGTTTTTGTTCTTCATAGTAAAATGGGGCTTATCAGATGAGGGGATGTGCTTCACCCACCTAAGCATCATCTTCACTCAGGCCTGCAGCTAAGGGACAAGGATCTCTGCTCTTGTCCCCTGTAAGGCTATAATGCCTTCCCATATCCTAAGGCCAAGACAAAAGAGGCCTTCAGAGATGCAGTAGTATTTATTTGTTCTGTCTAAATTACCCCCAAGTCCCCCACCTTAGCTGTTGTCATTGCTGTTCAGAATAATATGCTATTCATTACCCGACTTGTTATCATGCTGGTACACTCCTCTTTTATTAAGTGTCTTAGCAACTAACCAAGCAGCAGCCCTCATATCTGATTTCACCCTCCCAGCCTATCAGCCTATCAAGTATTGTACATGTGCCTGTTTGCCCCCCTTCTACGGAAGGTAAGTATGCAGGAGAGCAGCAGCTTTGCCTAGGACATGCTCTACCCTAGCTCTACCCTAGCATCTGATGTCTGTCGATGACTATCCCTACTTCTTGACCATCTGAAGTTAAGTCAGCAGTATGAACTCAATCAAAGTCAACCTCTTCCCCGGGAGTCTGAACTTGGGCTGGTCTCACTGAGTGAATGGACACTGAATCTCATTTCACCCCAGAGTCCAAAGCCAGTTTCCTCTTTGGTATCTATGAAATACTCCAGTAACCTTATAACCGGTTATTCCTTTATTTTTTAAGATTTACTTATGTATTTTATACATATGGGTGTTATCTCTGCATGTATATCTGCACAAAAGGGCACTAGATCCCATGGGACTACAGTTATAAAGGGTTATGAATCAGCATGTGGATTCTTGGACTTGAACTCAGGACTTCTGGGAAAGCAGCCAGTTTTCTTAAGCACAGAACCGTCCCTCTAGCACAGCGGTTCTCAACCTGCAGGTCATGACCCCTTTGGAGGTCACATATCAGCCTGTATATAAGATGAACACATCACAATTCATAACAGTAATAGTCACAAAGTAGCAGCAAAATAATTTTATGGCTGGGGGTCACCACAACATGAGGAATTTTATTAAAGGGCCGAAGCACTAGAAAAGCTGAGAACTACTGCTCTAACACGTAACCAGTCACTTTTTAACTTAAACTAATTTTTCTGATATTTATTACTGAGAGATTCCTTAATACTACACTATATTATACTAGTTCCAAATAAACATCAAAGAGCCAAAGTTTTGTTGTTGTTGTTGTTTTTAACTAGGGGATGAGGTTAAAACATGGAGAAACATGAGAAATAGCTCAGAGGGAAAGGTCTATTTCCACAAAGCCTGGTGACCTGCATTTAATTCTTGGAACCCAAATTGTACAATGAGAGAACCAACTCCTGTTAGTTGTTCTCTGAAACACACACACACCAAATAAATGCAAAAAGGTTTAGGTTTTCTTATGATGATACTGTGTTTATCATTTGACGTGTGTGTGTGTGTGTGTGTGTGTGTGTGTGTGTGTGTGTGTGTGGCCAGTAGATAGCTTACATTAATGAAATGTGTGTTACCAAAAGGTCCTGTCTTTTCAATCTGCAGACTCTTCACTTTACCACACTTAGGGCTATTTCCATGGTGGCTGAAGGCATTTTTAAGCAAAATCTGATACCAATTTCATTTTGTGACCATTTCCCTTAAACATCAATTACGGGACAGCTAAAGAATCTGCCTAAGCTACAACAGCTCAGGACAGACTCGGGCTACAGGACAAGCTGCAAGCGTCTGGTCCTAGACTGTGGAAGTGGACAGCTCTGTCTCAGGGCCAGCATCATGGCAGCACATGGCACGCTACTTACCAAATAAGCGCTGATGGAACAAGAACTTGCCAGCGATCAGTCCTATGAGAATGGCCAGTAGCCATAGAAGCACCTTCAGAATCCTCCAGCCAAGTCCTCTAGGGTATTTATTTGTTACAAATGAAAAACAGTTCCCAACAACAATAACATTGGCTTCTGTTTGACTGTGAGAAACTGGGTCCTCTGCGAATATCAAGAAATTGAAGAAGATGACCAGGTAAGCCACGATCATGCGAGACCAAGGATGCTGGAAATAGTAGCGGAAGTCTTTACCCATCCTTCAAGCCTTCGATGCTGCTTGACCTGTGTGAGGAAAGAGACAGAGGGTTAAAGCCAGAAGACAAGCCGTTTCTCTGCTGTCCAGACCCATTCAGACCTTTAACAGCCCCACAAGAAGACAGGAGGGAAACACCACAGCTGTTCCCGCCCAGGGCACCAGGACAAGCCTCAGGCTGACGCACGTTAGCTCTGTCCTCACATCATCCTACCATCATTTTTTTTCTTTTTTTTTTTTTTTTGCAACAGGGTTTCTCTGTGTCCAGGGTTTCCATGGAACTCACTTTGTAGACCAGGCTGGCCTCAGAGACCACCTGTCCCTGCCTCCGGAGTGCTGGGATTAAAAACGAGATCTGCCACTTCCCAGTTTATTCTTATCTCCTATCATTTGAGGGCTGCTGGGCAGACAATAAAAGAGAAGAAAGGAAGGGACACTCTCCAAACGGAGGTGATGGCCAGAAATGGTGGCACACACCTGTAAACACAGTACTTGGGAGGCAAAAGCAGGAGTTTTAGGAGTTCAAGATCAGCTTCAGTGGGGAACAGAGCACAAAATCTTCATGATGCTTTCAGACATTTACCTTATGGTAATCCTGCAAAGCCATTTAAAAGTTTAAGTAATGCAGAAGTAAACTGACCGCATATTACCAAACACCCCGCCTAAGTCCCTTTCTGCACAGTGGTGATGATGTCATTTGATGGATATGGAATTTGCTTCCAAATCTATTTCTAGATATTGTCAAATGGGCATATGGGCAGAAAATTCCCTTTAAAAGAATCCTTTACAGTCTGGTTAAATAATTTCAAGAAAGAGTTAATATACCCAAGTCTATACTAAGTATTTTCCTGGGAGAAAGCAGAGTGGTCTGGACCACTCTGCTTCTTGGGGGGGGGGGGTGATGAGCATAGGGAAAGATTTCACAGAGAATAACATGTCCTAGTCCAAGTTCTAGGGTGATGAGAAGAATGTTATCCCCGGTGGAAATGGCAAAGGCGCTCCTTCTAGGCAGCAGCAGTCATTTGCAAAGACACAAAGGGCACTGCAAAATCATGTCTGTCCCACAGCGATGGTGTGGACCTGAGCACACCCTTCTTAACATTCCAATGCCAGACCCTCAGTCCTGCTCAGGTCCCCCTTCTCAAGAGCTGCCCACAAATCCCCTACACTGTAGCTCCCGTGGGGTCTGAGTCTTGTGAGAGGAGCCTTCGTTTTTTTGTCAGCTGACTTGGCTCTTAGACTCAGGTACACCTGTTTCTTCAGCAATGATAACTGTTTATATATTAAATAATAGATATTAAATAATAGATTTAATAAATATATTAAATAATAGTGTGGGATATAATTTTACTTCCAGCCACCAGTTCATTTTGCCTGTTTCACAGTTTTTTGTTGTTTTTTTTTTAAATAGTCCAAGAAGATTAAAGAAGGAAAGCAAGGCCCTGCAAAGTCCACACAGCTGTGTGCTGGAAGTCTGCACGCATCATTAGTATGCCTGTTTTGGGTCATAACAACGCTGGGAATGCTGGGATTACCATTCCTACCTCTTCATTTTACAGGCAGGGAATTTAGACTCTCAGAGTTTGTGAGTAGCCATGAGAGAGAGAGAGAGAGAGAGAGAGCGCTGTGCTCTGAGTCTCTGGGGTCTGACCCCAGGGCATGACAGCCAGCCCCTAGAGTAACCAGGTCAACTTCAGGCATTTTCCTTTCTTCGCCAGGAGGAGCAAGGGCCTTGCAAACTTCCTAGATGTACCTTGTCTCTAAGAGGCAATGGCAGAAATTTTGTAATATATCCTAGTATTCCTCAAGGAGGAAAAGTATGTAAATGAGGAGTCCTTCACAGATCCTGAACACTTGGAGAAGGCAGGAGGTAGGGGAAGGTCATTGACAAAGGTTTTCATCTACACCTCACTGAAAGAATGACACATAAGCTAGAAGTGAGTGATTCAAAGCCAATGGAAGATCTGAGAACAGGTGCCAAGGCCTCAAAACTCCATCCAATACTCCTGGCTCATAAATGTCAAGTAAAGCCATAATATAAGTTGATGAAGATTTGGTACAGCTGTTATAAACAGGTGACGTTAACACACATGTAGACTGGCCACAGAATTCACCCAAACCGATAGATGGTTCCTGCATCTTCGATTCCCAAGCTTGCTAAACAATATCAAGCCTCAGAAGATTTTCCTGAGTGCTCAGTCATACCTGTTCACAGGGCCTGTGGCTCAGACTTGCACATGAGCTCCAGACTAAAGTAGGTGTGGTCCTCATACCAAAGAGCAAAGCAAAGGACATGGAACAAACAGGAGTAAAACGAACGTCCGTGACAGTCAACACTGAATGAGCCCGCTGTTAACACAAGTTTCACGCAGAGTCCCTGGAGATATCAAAAAACCACCACCATTGAGAAATTCCCAAAAAGTCATCCCAAAGACTGCGGATCTTAACGGACTCTCCCATATGCCTAGCAACACAGACGCACAGACACAGGTGTCCTGTCAATCTCTCTTCTAGGTGACTAGTGCTCCCTTCTTGCTGGTGATGACTGACGTGGTTGCCAACACCAACTCCTCTCCCTGCAGGAGCACAGACCAGGGAGTTGGGTGGGGCCCAAGAAGCCAGAGAGTGAGTAAGCACAGGCCCTTGACTCCTTTTTTAAAAAAAAAAAAAAATGAAATACTCTTGATTTGCTTTGCCGTGGGGTTTTTGTTTTTAATATAATGTCCCACATGCCCAAGTTAAAAGAGCGCATTCAAAAACTCTTGGAGACAGCTGCTGCTACCCAGCACTTACCCTATTTTGGGAGGCAGAACTATGGCGCTGAAGAGGAACCCTACACCAGCGCACGATCTCCGTTAATCCTGAGCAATGCTATGAACATTCCTGTCACTATCATGTTACAAACAAGGACATGAAAACTCTAAGCATCTTCGACTCATTCCCTCTCAGACCCAACAACAACAACAACAAAAGTCAGAATTTTAATGCCCAGGCCTTGCTAGGCCTTTGTCATCTACCAGGGCTGGAGGCTGGTCCTATAACTATTTCTGTCATGCTTCTAATTTGCTCATTATCGCCTCCAACCATTCGGTGACTTCCATCACGGCAGAATAAAGCAGTACTCTGATACTGATCATTTGATCATTCCATGAGAAACGTTAATATAGATTATTGTTTTCTTATACCAGAAGTTAAAGTCCTTAAGCACTCATGAGGTTACTTTGGGTATGTTTGCTCATCCCTTTTCTGTGACTTTAGACACAAAGATGTCAGAAGTTTCTCTCGTCCTTGTGGCCCCGCTTTCTAGTTTTTGGTATGATTTAGGGTGCCAAAACTATGTCCACCTTTACAGTTCGTATTAATTAAACCTCTTCATGAACCACCGGTTTATTTGTTGACCCTGCAGTTAAGAATCTAGGACTGAGGCTTCCAATGAACTATGCTACGAGGCAAAGGATTTGCAAGCATTTTGGTTTTGTTTGTTTGATTGTTTTTAACTCCAGTCTCACAGCTGTGTGTGGGAATGCCTTTATTTTCACTCTCAGACGTCCCTAGTGAAATCATCTGCATCCATGTCTCTCTTCTTCGCTTGATCCTCCCCGGAGAGATCATCAGGAGCTATTTCCTCCCAGGGCAAGGCCCAGTGCCGAGCTAATCAACAGATGCCTACTGCATAAACTTGTGGAACCCTCAGAAACAGAAGAACTCTCCTTGTCTGAGAAGGCTCAAAAGACAGAGCCATATGACAGGAAACATCTGCTAAAGAAAGGAGAGAAGGCAGGCGACCAGCCCTAAGCCTACAATGACGGCACCACTCACGGTCCACACCGTCAGCACCGACTCCCATTTTCATCACCATCACAAAGGGCTAACACTCACTGGGTACTCACTGGACACCAGACTCTATACTGATGAGCTTCGAAGTCATCTCTAGTGAACTGTAAGAAAAACATTCTGATTTTCCCATTTCACAAACACTGACGCTATCCCTTGGTGTCAGCAAGACCACAGTGTCTGCTGTTCCAAACAGTCCACAGGAAGGCAAAGGTGGGGAGGAAGCAGGGGAGCTGATGAGGAAGACAAATGCCTGGGGAGAGACAGGTAGAGGTCTAGGCAGTTCACAAAGCTCTGCTCCTAGACACATAGAAAGAATCCGTGAGATTTACCGGTGGACGGGATGTAAGGAGGGATGGTCTAGGCAAAAATCTAGAATGAAACTGACATTTTCCGAGCTGGAAAAACATATTTCCTGAGGTAAACAGAACTTCAAGGGATATAGAAAATACAGTTATTATCGACATTTTTGTTGTTGTTGTTGTTGTTGTTGTTAGTGATTTATATGCCTGGGGCTTTCGGAAAGCGCTTTTCACGTATTATTTCAATTAGTCCTTACATTAACCATTGGGAAGGACATGGAGAATAAGTGAGGCAGACTCTGCCCAAGGTCATGCTGATGCCAACTGGAACAACTGAGCACACCTGCCTCCACGTAGCCCAGAGCACAAACCCCAACCAACATTATGTGCCCATCTATGAAGGAAAGAGGTACTCGGGGAAGCCCTCAACCTACTCACCACCCAACATTTCTGAGGGTGAACGGACGAATACTGACAAGACAGAGGGGCAGCAGGCCAGTATTGCAGGGAGAAAAAGAAGATTCCTTTCCAGAGAGAGCTGTCAGTACTGGAGCATCCAACTCCATAAAAGTAGAGATGGAAGAAAAGTGAATAAATCAAAGCCACATCTACTTCCTGGGTCAGACCTAGGGAAGGATGAACTTGGACCTTTATCTCAAATTCACAGATAAGCAGACAAGTGTCAGAAGGGCTGCGAGTGGAGGTCACCCCTGGCTATCAAGGTTCTGGCTTCCACCCCTTTCACCTCAGAATAAAACAAGCAAAAGATGGGTATAGGAGTAGCTGAGCGTTTTTGTGCAACAAAGCGCTCATGAAAGGTTTTATGACATAAGCACCAGTCACAGAAGTACACTTGAGACTCTTGCTTCCAGTCCAGCCCAGATACCACACAGCCTTCTAAATAAAACACAACCTTCTAAAGCAATCAATGCAACCACCTAAGTGGCTTTCTGCATAGGGATGGGGATGCTATCTGTGGTACCCAGCTAATTTACAGGATCACATCCATAAATCACATCCTTCCTCTTCACATTGTATCAAAGTTTAGTAATTTTCCTCCCGTGTTTTTATCCTGAGGTCCTTGGGACATCAGTCAAAGCAAGTTTTTAACCCAGAAGCCAAAAGTGAAGTTGGTTTGGAGGTCCTCCAGGAAGACGGCTTGTCGGTGAAATGGCAAACTGGGGATAAGTCCTATGGAGTTGTGAAGTGAAGAGCACCGTGAGACCCTTCAAAAGTACACAGGCTGCCCTTCGGTTGCTTGTCACAGCCATCCTCCAAGACAACAATATTCAATGGATTAAAGCTCATCCCTGCCCAGAGTTCTCTTTAAAATGACTGGCAGCTAAAAGGAAATTAAACAAGACTGATGGGTACCGGGTTTTGATCACAGTGGGAGGAGTGGTGAGCATCTGAGTCAAAGACTCCAACTGCTCTGAAACTACACAAAGATTGAGGAAATAAGAAGATACTATATCCATCATTTAAAAAAAAATCAACACGATAGAAATGGTTCTTACATAGATTTTTACCACTATATTCTGTAAATTAGAACTTACTTGAGAAAACAAACCATAAAAGCTTCCTAGACTCGGGTGGGGGCACCTCATAGTTTACATACTTCAACTCACTTTTTTCTTTATGGCCACGCACTAACATCAAGGTAAGCATCACACACACACACACACACACACACACACACACACACACACCGATGTTCCACAGAGCATAGAATGAATCACAGCAGCCAAGATGTTCTCTCACGGGTCAAACACGCTCGCCGGCCTGTGTTATTGTTTTCAAAATAGAAATTGAAAATTAGTTTTTAATTCAGTCGCGATGGAGTTCGCGAACACACAGGCCTCCCCGTTTCCTTCCTGAAAGGACACCTGGGAAGTGCAACCTGTTCCTTTAGGCAGCAGCCAGGGGGCTTGGGTCCCCGCGCCCCGGGATCGGTGGAGCGGGAAAGTTCCAGGGATCTGCCCGCGGCCCCTCCCCTGGATCCCGGCTGGCTGGGTCCCCGCCCGGCCGGCTCCCGCGTCCCGGGCCCGCGGGGCTGCGGGGCTCCGGCCTGCCCGCGCGGCCGGGGCTGCGGGCAGAGGGCTGCGGGCCACGTACTCACCGGAGAGCGCGCGGTCGGCCACCGTGGCGGCGGACGCAGGACGAGCGGCGACACGGGCCGCGGCGCGCTGCTGTCACCCGGCTATAAATACCGCGGCCCACGCCGCCGCCTACGCCGGGCGCCCTCGCCGCTCCCGCCGCGCCGCAGACTCGGCCCCGGACCGCGCCGGGCACATGCCGCCCCGCCCGCCGCGCCTCTGCGGAGCCGGACCGGACCGGGCCGGGGAGGGCAGGGCAGGGCAGGCACCGGTGATGCCGCGGCCTAGGGAGTCCGCCGCCGGGCCTCGGCCTGCGGGAACCGCATCGGCCGCGCCCTGCGGGGAACCTGCGCGGCGGCAGGCAGCGAGGACCGCTAACTTTGTAACGCGCCCGGGTCACACGGCATCCCTGAAGCTGTGTCCTGATGTGGAAGCGTGGGGGTTGGGAGAGGAGCCCACAGGAGTGGGCAGCGGGAGTCTCACACCTCCGCCTTCGGAGATTCCCTCCCTCCCTCCCTCTCTCTCTCTATATATATATGTATTTTGTATATATTATATATAATTATATACATTATATGTGTATTTCCTGTGTGTATACATATTAGTGTATGTGTGCATACATGTGTCTATGTGTGTATAAGTACACGTGCATACATAGATATGTGTGTGTTTACACACACATGTATATATACATAGATGTGTGTATATATGTGTACACATATATAGACAGGTACGTGATGTATCTGTACATATGCATTTGTAGTTATCTGTACATAAAGGCTGTGTGTCCATGACTACATACACGCTTATAAGCACGCATACGAACACACACTAACACGTACATCGCACAGATGCGTAAGCACACACACACTCATGCACACATGCACACAGATGCACATAAGCACATCTCCAACCCTTGTCGTCTGGCGATTACATAGTTCTCTGCAGCGCGTGTGTGTGTGTCGGGAGGAGCCTTTGCCTTGGCCCGAGGAACCCCTCTCTTTCCATTATGTATGCGTGCCATTACTCCACCCCTAACTGCTACCTCAGCTGGTTGCTTTAATGTGTTAAACGTTACTATATCCAGCGTGCTGCTCGCTAGCGACTGCATACTGACGGCCCATGCTGCTGGAAATGACCACATTTTACACTGTGAAATGGAAGAGGAGATAATTCTTATGTGCCAACAGTGGCAAATTTAGGAAGGCAAGGGCAGCCCTTTTCCTGGCTGGACTGGGGATACAGAAGTGAGTTTTAATGAGAAGAGTCAGCTGAGATGTCAGCAGAGTTTGAAATGGAGTGCAGAGCCAGACCTATGGGCAGCAGCTTCATCCCTCCTGCTCCATCCCTCCTGCTCCATCCCTCCTGCTGGCTTCAAGTCTTTGCAGTTGACACTGTGGCCCATAGTTTATTTTCTGAAGACTGTGTCTTATTAGCCCGTCTCTTTCATGGTGCTGCTGCAAATTTCCTTGAGTGTGTCCTTTGCCAGCATCCTGTGCATCTTACCATAATGTTTCTTTTCCACTTTTTTTTCTATTTATTTTAACTGGCCCCCAACACAGGCACCATGCTTTGAACTGCTTAAGAGTGGAGTCAGAATCTTACCATTGCCCCCCTCAACAGGTAATGAATTCCAGTGAGTTGGGGATTAATTCTACAGATGAATCATTAGATTCTATTGTGCTTTTATTATAATTAGGATTTTTTCCCAAAAAACAATTATTAAACAGTGTAGTTGTTAGTGCACAGGCAGCCTGCTTCTGGGTTGCCTAGTAACCTGTGATGTCATCATGTTTCGCCTACCAGCTGTGTGGCAGATACAGTTGAGCTGCTGCATGCACAAGCTATAAAAGGACCAACCTGCCACTTTGTCTCTCTCTTACCTTGCTCTCTTGCTCTTCTCCCTTGCTCTCTCACCCCACTTTGTTTCTTGGGGACCCCTCACCCCTCTCTTTCCTTTTCCTCTCTCTCTCCACCTCCATCCAATAAATCTCTCCCATATACTATCTGTTGTGTGACACCATTTTTAAATAAATACCAACCGCTGTTCCGTGTGCATTCTGTAATATTGCGTTTTCCTGGATCTCCACTTCAAACACTGTTCAGTAAGTCGAAACTTGAAAATTCGGCTTTGTCTGGCCTCCTTTACCCTACTTTTAGACAGTTCCTTATTTAGTAATAACACGAGGAATAAGCTCAGAAAACATTTCCTGTGCTTTCGGTATGTCTGGGGTTCTATTCTCCATCCAGCCTGTGTCAAGGAGCAGGCCTGAAACATCCTCCCTCCCGGAAGCTTATGGGCTTTGCCTGGGCAGCCACCGAGATGCTCCGGGCCAGCCTTAACGAGGACCTGGTCGGACAGCATTTCTGCTTGGGTCTCAGGGGGTGACTTCTAGAGATAAAAGGCCAGCTTAGTGTGTGCCAGTCGCTGGAAGCACGGGACAGCACGTGCAAAACAGCGCCTCTGTGTTTGCCCTTCGTGAACAGAGCCAGGCAGTTCACTCCACGTCTCAGAATAGCAAGACGAAAGGAGCAAGCAGCAGAAAGCTGGCAAGGTGGCTTACTGAGTCCACACCTCAGCCTCCCCTACATGCTCTCCATCTATTCCGGAACATGTGGGTTTCACAGTAAGAAGCCCTGGAAGGCGGAATGTTGATAGGAATCCTGATGCTGCTACTTGCTAGCAGTAGCCTGAGGCAAATTACTTCAGCGGGAATCCCTTGCTGTTTTCTTTCTTCACCACTGAAATGCTGACATGCTGAGACCGGACACAGATTTAACAGCCTATTTAAGAACAAATCCTACTGAGAACTTAGACCGGTGCCCTCCCTGTTTACTCTGATTCCATCCCAGTCCTCACCATATAATCGTGTACATGACCTGGTGTGCTTCAAACACCTTTAGCTTTAAGTATACAATAGGTGGTTGGTGAATGCCCGTCCTCCTTCCTGTCAAGCTTACTATTTTATGAAGGCAAACCTATTGATTCGGTGTAAGTGGTGACTGTTAAAGAGGAAAGGGCTGAAGAGACCACTCGGACAGTAAGGGCTAAGGCTCACAGCCAAGGAGACCACAGACTGGCCCCTTCCAGCAGAGTTGGCCGTCAATGGGTTGCAAAGGTGAAGTTTACAAGAGAATTCAACATGGCAGGGCTTCTGATTTCCCATCCCACCAACCAAATTCCAGTCTAAACAGCACTGCGCACTTTAAATATGGGTTTAGTAAGTTGGCCACAGTTGAAGACAGAGTCAGGGTAAGGATAGACACTGTTTAATCAGCACGGTGGAAAAGCTTGATTGAAAACTGAAAAGACTGAGAGATGCCCGGAAGAAAAGACTTCTGGGTAAGTTTGTGAGGATTCCAGACACATTGGCACATGGGACAGTTACAAAGGGGAAAGACCTTCCCTGAATGTGGGTGATGTTATCCAACGCCCCTACTGGGCAGGTCCTGGTAAAAATGAAGAAGGAGGAAGCCAGCCTGTGCATACAAGCCCCACTCTTCCAGAACAGGAGCCTCTGTTGGTGCTGCCATTACCCATGGACATCAGCCTCCAGCTCCATCTGCTCTGCCTCCCACACAAACTTTCCAGGTCTTTAGCCTCGTACTAGGGCTACATCATTTGTCCTGAGGCTTCAGACTACCAGGTTCTCTGACTGTCCAATATGCAGATGGTCATTGTTGGACTTCCTAGCCATCAATCATGTCAGCCAGTCTCATAACACACACCTTTAAAATTGTGTGTATGTGTGTGAATGTGCATGTGTGTGAGTGCATGTGTGAGTGTGTGTGAGACCTATCCACAGACAGACTCAAGGAGAAGGGGAGTCATGCTTGCCTTCAACTGTACAGCCATTGATGACTCCACCAGACCCCAATAGCTAGTTCCAACTCAGGAGTCACACAAATGTCCCCGGACAAACTAAATGGATCACAAAACAACAAAAGTCCTGGGCCTGGGGAAGTGACTGGTGGCCAACGAGAGAGACTGAAAGGGGCAAGACGATAAGAGAGGAGAGAAGAGTGACCAGAATGCATATACACACTGCGGAACCGTCAAATGATAAAATTAACAAGAAATACGTCTTAAGGTAAAATTCCTATGTAAAAATCCCATTTTGAGGTTTAAAAATCAGAAATGAGTGCATGATCCATGTTTCACCATTTACCTTTTATGTCCTCATAACTGAAGAATACAACTTACTGGTGATTTGCTTGCTTTAAGAAAAAGGAAGTCTCAATACTTTTTTTTTTCAGTCACTGGTAGAAGTTTTGACTGTAACCAGATTGTGTGCTAAGTGGCCCCCATGCCAGTTTGAATGAAAATGGTCCCCAAGGGCTCATAGGGAGTGGCACTATTAGAAGGTGTGGCCTTATTGGAGGAAGTGGGTCACTGAGAACAGGTGCTGAGGTTTCAGAAGCTCAAGCCAGGCCCAAAGGCTCACATTCTCTTTCTGCTGCCTGCAGATCCAGATGTATGTAGAACGCTCAGCTCCATCTCCAGCACCGTCTCTGCACCGTCCTGTCCTGCCAAAGATGGTTTACCTCCGATCTCTCAGCCAGCCCCAGTGAAACATTTTCCTTCATAAGAGTTGCTGTAGTCATGGTGTCTCTTCGTAGCAATGGAAACCCTAACTAAGACAGTGCCCTTTTAAATCAAGGGGAAACTATGGTTGTAAGCATCTGTATACTCTGTCCACAGAGCCAATCAAGGACACTTGCACCTGTGACTATGGATTCCAATTAAAACTATCTTTAACTTCCAATAGGTCAATCTGGGAAATGGTAATTATATACTCTGAATATAAATTGCTTAAATACTTTATTGCTAAATAGGCAAGAATAGAAATTTGAACATGATTTATATTCTGGTTAGTTTGTGTTTTTTGTTTGTTTTTGTCGAGATGAAACAGCTGGAGTCATCTGGGGAGAGGAACCTCAGCTGAGAAAATACCTCTGTCAGACTGGCCTGCAGGAAAGTCTGTGTGGCATTTTCTTGATTGGGGTATACAGGACTCAAGGGTGCCATCCCTGGGTGGGGGGTGCTGGAGTGTATGAGAAAGCAGGCTGAGCAAACCCCGAGAGCAAGCCAGTAAGCAGCAGCACTCGATGGCCTCTGCTTCAGCTCCTGCCTCCAGATTTCTGCTTTAACTTGCTGCCCTGGTTTCCCTTGTGCTACGACGGACTGAAGCACATAAGCAGAAATAATCCTCCCAAGATGCATTTGGTCATGGCGTTTATCACAGTAATGGAAAGCAACCTAGAACACTCTAAAACGTTCAATTTCAAGGGCAGTGTCCGGACTCCCAGGATTCTTCTCACCAGTCTGAATTTCAAGTGTCCATCCTTACTGAACACAGATATCTTGAATCTTTCTTGGGAGATGGTCATCACATGTCTGTGGACCATTACAGCCTGTGTTCTGCAGTCTTGATTTGGTCAAGTAGTCTAGACATGGGACAGAGGATCTGTGTACATTCAAAGCCTCTGCTTCATGAAGCATTTGAGGAGTTAATGGTGTCTGCTAACTGTGGATGCAGTTCACTTGGTGAAGTCTTTGCCTAACAGGCATGAAGTCTGGCTTCCATCTCTAGCACCACAGAAACCAAGTGTCATAGTGCATACCTGTAATCCCAGAGTTAAGGATGTGGACACAGGGAGATCAGGAAGTTCAAGTTATCCTTGGCTGCATAGCAGCCAGCGTGGAATACATGAGACCCTGTCTTAAAAAACATGAATAAATAATAAAACTATTTTATATTAGCATTTGGTGTTGTAGGTGGTAATTAAAATTTACTATTGGTTTAGCTTCTTGTAATGGCGTTGTTAATCCTCAGAGGCTGTATAACCAAATCACCACACAGAGACTGGGTTTTTAGTTAACCTAGAACACAATGCTGGGCAATATTTACTGCCTCCTAAACCTCCAAGCCCTCAGTTTCCTAACATTTGGATTTCCCACATTATACTTGCTTTTTGTGAAATCTTAGGTCTGGTTCATGTTCCAAGTCCTCCAAGCTCTCTCCTCCCGCTCTGCTCTCCTCGTGCTCTCTCACCTCACTCCTCCTCCTTCTCGCCCCTTCCTGTTCTCTAGCTCCTCCCCTCTTTCCTGTCCTCTGGCTCCTCCCATTGCACAACATTGTATCTAGTTGCTTTATTTGTGTCCTGTTTACACAAGAGTTGAGACAGGATGCTTATAGTGAGTATCACAATGCAATATCCAGATTGAAACCAGAGAGTTGGGGTTGGGGAAACAGCATTTGAATTAACAAGGGTAAGGCATATACATTTTAAAAGAACATTATACCAACAATTTGGCCTGGTGCTTATTAAATTGGCCATAATGTTGCTGTTCTCATTATTTACCCCCTTGTCCTGCCTATAGCCTGCAGGTCCAGCAGACATCCTTCAACTTAAGAGCTGGCCCACACATCCCTGATCACATAAAGGGCAAGACAAAGAGACCTTTCTAAACAGTCTTCAAGACTAAGAAGTCATGCAAACAGTGACCTACCATCCTGTCAGCAGGACAACTGTCACCTGCATTGTGGCTGGTGTTACCTGCACTCACTCACTGAGCTTCCTACAGGATCTGAATAACTGTAACAGCTCCCTCAGAGGGCCATTCATTCCTCCTTCAGTGACTGTGGGACAGTGCTGTTCCTGACATCTTCCTGTCAGGGCTCCTGTCTCATTTCCAGGGCACAGTGCTTGCTTGGGGTGGCATTTTTGCACAGGAATGTGACTGCTGGTTTTAAAAGACACATGCCCAATGAGCAGCTTTAGGATAGCCTTTTCTTTCTAGTTTGAGTTTCTCAATGCAGATGTTCTTTGCCTGCCATAAAATCATTTCTAATAGGCTCTTCTTAGAGAAGGCTGGTAGATCCCACAAGGTGAAGGGAGCTTTGATTTGAGACAACACAAAAGTGTGAAAACATGCTGGCTGTCAAGAGCTTTCTGCTTCTGAAAAAAAAAACCAAATACACTGTCCGATCAATAAACATATCTAAAACAAACAGTCTATCAGAGAACAAGGCACAGGGGTTTCCAAGATAAACAGGTGCATGTCCTCAGGGAGCTCACGCTCAGTAGCAGACCAGAGTTGGGTTATGATCCCTATATGTATTTGTCAGAGATGGCTTTAACATCAAGGCCAATTTCACCCCCAAGAAACACAGAGATGTGAAATGGAGAAATAAGGCTATCTTTAGGAATAGATAATAGACAGCTAGAGAATGACGGTAGACCCTTACCTGAAGCACTGAAAATGGAGGAGAATTTACATACAGAGAAAAGGATTAACAATAAACTTCAGGAATGAAGGAACAGCAGAAACAATGCCCAGTACCCAGAAGACTTAAATGTATGCTGAGGAAGCCATGAGATAAGGAAGAGGAGAGGCAAAAGGGCTGAGTGAGGAGAGTGGGCTTGCTGGGGAAAGAGGGGTGGGTGGGAAAGTGAAGAAGCCATAAGCAGCAGGAATGTTGTAGGCTGTTCTAAGACTGGAGAATACATGGGAAGTAATGAGATATACTATTTGGAGGAATAGGAAAAGCCAGCATGAGAATGTATTTTTTCTGTTTAGGCATTTTAGCAATAAGAGACAGAGTACAGGACTGAAATGAGAGACAAGAGAGGTAATTGGCACCAGGAACTTAAATAGAAAGAAGTGAGAACTGTCTACTTGCATGTTTGAAGACAATGGTCATCTTTACTGTAGCCATAAACAGCGATCCTCGCCCTCTTCTCGCTCACTGGAGGAGTCCATCTCTCCACCCTCTTTGAGGGGCACCAACCTCGCTCCTTAACATTTTAACAAAGAAACAAAAGAAGCTCTTTTGATGCCTTTCCCAAGCTCTGATGCCTTTTCCCAAAGCTCACTGGGACCCTTCTCCATTACAGATACTGAATCGAAAGTCCAGGCTGGTTTGTTCTTCCATGTTTTAGGATATCATTAAAAGGACGAGTCTGGACCATTCATTGTGGCTCTCTGATCATCTCAGAACTTGGGGGGCAGAAGCATCACCATGAGTTCCAGGCCAGCCAGGGTCACATGGGAAGACACTCTCTCCGAAACAGATGAGTTTCAAATGGTATTAACCACAAGTGTATAGTGAGCATGCATGTGTCGTTAATCATTGTGATATTTAATTTCAAAGTACTGTACACAATATTTTTACAACCTACATCCCTTCTTTAACACACTAGCTAATACCTCCTATTCTCACTTAGCTACTCTTCTAGAACACCATGACAAACAACCATAGAAAGCTGACTTTGGCAAGAACGTTCTCTTTCATAGCTTTAATCTTTTAAATGTGTGCTTCATTCCCCTGTGCTCATTTTGGCTTTGTACTCACCAGTATGTCAAACCATCCTGCTTAGTTAGACTTATTGCCATGGTGTGAACACCTTGAGAGTGTGCCGTTTACACAATGGCTAGGATGTCACTAGGTGAAAGAATGTAGGACTGTCATCACCTATGCTGTCTGAGGGGTTGTGCCATGGTACATGACTGTCTTCACATTGGCAAAGCCGTATTTCCAAATAGCATCACATTCTAAGCTTCTGGGTAAACGTGGCTTTGGGTGGGAGGGGGCACGCTGTTTAACATACTACATTTATAGTCATAAACAGGCACAGTGTCTCTCATCTAAATGCCAGGCTCTCTTGCACAGTGCCAGATTATTTAAGAGTATACAGTAAATATAATTCATTTGAGAAATCATTTGATTAATGATAAATATAATTTGTGTTTTATAACTTAACTAAAACTGCCCAAATTTCATTTATTTCACCACTGAACTGTGATAGGATACATCCATACATATATACGTGTGTGTGTGTGTGTGTGTGCTCTGTGGGAGTGGGTTAGGGTTCTAAATGACAAGAAGTTGAATGTTAAACAAGCTCTCGCTCCAGAACTCAGGGGATACTGAGCTGCCAAGCACTACACGGGGAGTCCGGTATCTTCAAGGGAATATTGAATTAATACAGGCGTGACAGAGCGTCTGGCCCAGTTTGAGCGTTAGTAAATAAAGCAGTTGTTGCTCTTTCTTCTCCCAGAAGAGTGACGTTCACTTAGAATGCCAAGGTGCAATGGCTGAGCAGTCGTGCCACACTTGGAGAGCTCAAGAGCTGCACAGTGGGCGGGCATGCTGGTGCATTCTAAGCACTCTACACATCCTGAATCCTAGGCCATACCCTCCAAAAGTTCAAGGGTTAGATTATTGCTTGGGAAGCTAAATTGATGACACACCTGGTGTAGTGAGAATTTGGGGGTTTTGGTTTCCTCAAAAAAAAAACACAAAGATATTCTAAGAATGTTTTCATTTTGATCCCAGGTGTGGGGATATGGGGCTGGAGCAGGAGCTGACTATGATTTACCTTGGGCTGTAGTGTGATTTAGCTTATGCACCTGGCCCTTTAAAGGACCGCTTCCCCACCCCCCTCCCAGTTGCTGAGCAACTGACAACCTTTAGGAATTCTTAGCCTTTAAAATTGCTTGACCCTATTGACCTTCAGTGTTGGAGATGAAAACCCCCGAGAGAGACTGAGAAGAGCAAGCAGTTGGGGCAGAAGATATTGTTAGGAGACACTTGAGCCTGGAGAAGCTGAGCTGAACAGATAGGCTAGAACAGTCGTTACAGTTTAGAGCTGCCAGTATGGGGAAAGCTGGGAGAGGGGACTGTTTAAGCACACTGTTGGGGAACTGAGGCAAGAACAAATGCAACAAACATGTGAAGGGGCTGGGCTGGAAACGTGGAGGAAGGGTTGGGAAAGAAACTAGTTTCAGATCTCTCCCTCTCTCCTCTCTGTTAGGGGGTGAAGGCAGGTAGGGGTAGAGATAAAGGGTGTGAAAAAGAAGAATCCACAAAGGAGCAAGAGACAGACTTCATCATGCTCTGGCAGGGGATTGGTTTTGCCAGCTCCAGACATTTTCTGTGACTGTGTGACATTTGGAATTCTGGGGACTTTTCAGAGGGTATATAAATGCCAGGGCCCCAAGAGGTGGAGGAGGTTGGTAGTTGTTGGTGGTTGTTGTTAGTCTCAGTAGGTTAAGTAGATGTGTGCAAAGAAGAAACCAAGACAGGAGCTCAAGTAGGAACCTAGAGGCAGAAACTAGAACGGGGACCATGAGGAACCCCAATTGATTGCTGGTGTGTTTCTGTTGGCTTGTTCAGTGTTTTCCTACACACCACAAAACCCCCTGGCCAGAGATGGGGACCCTCTACATCAATCAAGATGTCTTACAGATTTGGTCATAGGCCCATCTTTCAAAGGCAGTCTCTCAACTGAGGCTCTCTCTTTCCAGATGTCTCCAATTTGTGTCAAGTTGACAGGAAAAAAAAAAAAAAAACAAAAGCATGGCACACATATATAAAGCTTATGCACTGGCTTTGAAGGAAGATGATGAATTTGGATGAAGGCACTGGCAAGTTAAGAGATAGAGTGGAGATGGCGATTTCCGAGAAGCGGTTGTACATACACATTTCTAACTCGGGTGAGAAACCGGGGCTGAAAAACAGACAAACCAGCATAAGCAAAGTGGTGAGTCACTGTCTCTCACAGAACAGTCTGCACACCATCTGTGTTACAGTCAACTAAGATGAGGCGTTACCTCCCCGGGATTCCGCTGGTGACTCAGACCCTCCCAGGACGAGCTTAGTAACTTTCATTTTAACACGCCCCTAGTGATTCATATGTGCATTAAAGTTGGAGAATCATAGGGAGAAGGAATTACTGTTTTTACCATATGAAAATAACAGGCTTCATTCTGACGTCTTCACAGCGCATATCTTGCCTCTTGCTCTTATTTGCCAATCCCGCTGCCCTCTTCCATCCTGCCTCTCCTGTTTGCCTCTTTTCTCTGTTGAAATGGTCTTCTTTCTGCACTCTTACCATATATACGATATAATATGTACTAAATATATAAGATATTGCCTCTCACTTGAATGTAGAGCTGTTTGGTTCAGCTAGCCTCAAGAGCCAGCCTCGCTTGTTTCAGGGTCTCTCTCTCTCTCTCTCTCTCTCTCTCTCTCTCTCAGTGCCTCCAGGTACAGACATTGCAGGCACCTGCCACTCCCACCCAAGAAGTACATAGGTGCTGGAGATGTGAACTGGGTCCTCACATTCACACGACAGTGTTCAGCAGCTGAACCATCTCCCATCCCCCTCACCCCATACTACTTTGTTCTCTGAACTCTGAGGTGAGTTTTAGATCTACTGTGTATATCATTCTCTTGATGAATTCATCTTTGAGCTTGCATAAATATACAGAAGATGTAAACATGTAAATGTAGAGTAAAGAGGGAAGACTTTTAGCCAAGCTTGGGTTTCAGATTCTTCTCTGCTGCGCACTCTGTGAACCTGGCTGGCTAACAAAGATCTTATCTGATTTTTTTTTTTCGCTATGATAAACAATTCATGGACAACACTCACCATCGAATGACAAGGTACAAGCAAACATCTGCCACATCCTGGAATACCTTCTAGTACCTTCTTTATATTAAAAAAAAAAAAAATTGAGACAGGGTCTCATCGTATAGTCCTGGCTGTCCTGGAGTTCTGCATGTAGACCAGGCCGGCCTTGAACTCACAGAGATGCTTCTGCCTCTGCCTCTGCCTCTGCCTCTGCCTCCCAAGTGCTCCCACTCACATGATCACACTCACGTCTGGATCTCCCCAAGAGTTTTCTGCAACCTCATGGCTAACATTATAGAAATGTAACGTAAGATAAATTACTGTAAAAAATGTACCTTTTGGGTGGAGTGTGATTAGGTACACATCCCCACTAACGAAAACCGATGGCTCAATGCATGTGCCTTGAAAATAATCACATTTGGAATATAACAAAAAAAGGAAAATTAAAACAGGAATCAGGCATGTTCTGTTTTGGTCAGGCCTCTTATTTAACCGTTTAAACATGGAATTAACGTTGCATGGGTAGCCAAGGTAATCCCATATGCATAAGTATATGTTAACTAAGACACAGGACTTGTCCTGTGAATAATAAGGGCATTGGAGAGAAGAAAAATTAAGCCAACTTAATCTCCAAAATTCTGTGGTTTTATACAACCTATGCCAGCTGATAATAAATGGACATTTTATTCATTTGTGCATTTATACTGATTGTAGAAAAATAGGCCTGGTGAGCATTTATCTTCTTATCTTTGGGTGTGTTTGAGACTTTTCTGTCTTAGGAGTGAGCCATCTGCTCTTTCTGCAGTTCCCTATGAGAACAATAAAGTGGGCAAGAGGCATGAAATTACAGAGCTGCAGAATACCAAGAGTGCTTGCTGCACATCTGTCCGCAGTGACATGTTTATTCTGCCTGAAACACATGCCTGCAAATATAAGCTGTAAGACGTAGAAAGCTAGGTTCTCTGAAGACATGTGCAGTGAATGAATCATGGGTTTTATTCAGTTTTCATAATTTTAACAGGATAATTCAACTGCCCTTATTAGGAACATATGACAAAAGGCCAAGGTATGATTACAATACCAAATACAACTCATTTCTGGAATTCAAAATCAACCTCCTGAGTCGAGTGCTGTTTAACCTCCTGTAATCCAGGCTATTATAGTAGGGGAAATCAATGCTGTTTGGTCAGACAGCCCTCCTGTAATACTATAAGGGGAAATGCGATACTGTTCTGAGAAACAAGATAGGGAAGTTCATCTTACAGTGGGGTCTGTCACCGATCTAGCTTTAGAACTGAAATCAGAAAAGCCTGCAGGAAGGACTCGGAGACAGGTAGAAACAAAGACAGGTGTAAGGACTCCCAGAGACAGGTGAAAACAGATTGGACCCCTTTCTTTTTTCTTTTGGGCAAAGCCAAGGAGCAAAAATAAGCAAGTTAAAGTTCGATGCAGACTGTCTGGGATACTCACCAGGAAGTAGATTATTAGATCACAAACTGGTTCCGTTAATTCCACCCCCACCCCAAGCTATTTAGTGATCTTATGGGCATCATGTTTCCTCTTCTCCTCTTCTGTGCCTTGAACTCCTGATTCACTGAGTTCCTGGCTTAGAAAGCACATGGCAGGAAGTACAGAAACCACCTTACTTTTGGTGGAATGACTCCCTGCTCAGAAGTATTTTCAACTGAAAGAGCAGACAGCAGGAAAGAAGAAAAGTTAGAGAGACATGAGAAGGGAAGAGGCTTTATGAAGGCTTGTGATCCTTTAAAATGCCATGGGGATGACTCTGTCTCTGACTCTATTAAAAGCACGTAAAAGTGTGAGCCGAGGCCACAAAAGTATCTTTAAACATTAAGAATAAGAGAATAAGAACTTAGAACAAAAGCAAGCCAAGGAAGGCGGCAATGGAGATACGGTGAGAGATCACATTAATTAGCAAAAACAAATGAAGTTAATTTCTTTTATTTAATTCTTAGGCAATGGAATAAAAATATGTCCCCAGCACTTACTTTTATGGACTTTTTATTTTCATGGGGAATTTGATATTCACAGAAACACTTAGGACTTTAGCCATACCTAAATGAGTACAAACACAATCTACTTGTGTAGTAGCTTTATCTGCCAGTTTTCAAGTACAGATAGGAAAAAAAAGGAGAGGTCCAACAACATACTAAAGGTGCAGTTAACTCTGCTAACTGCTGCAGTGAAACCTTCTACCTCATATTTTTGAACTATTAAGTGCATGAGTAGATTCCTGCCGTTAAACAAACAAACAAACAAACCCCACATACTTTTTAAAGTAAGATACATAAAAATGAAAAAAATTATAAAATATAAAATGAAAAAGATAAAAATGAGGGTGGACACAGTTTTTCTCTGCCTATGTTCCTTTTAGCAACCCCTCTCTAGACAAGCTGAGAAGTGGCTCTAAATGAAGTTAGTGAAATTAATGTCTCTAAGGAAAAGATTCTTACACTTCCACTCATAGAACTGATAGAAGCACATTTTATGCAAATAAGGAACAAGAAAATACCTCACTCTAATTCTTATCTTAAAAGAAATTGAATCTTTACTTGTCAGCATCGGTGAGCAGAATCCATGATTCAACATGTCTCTCCCAAGTTTCTCTGGGACAATTGTGTTTCAAGCCATTAACATAATTTATGGCTTGAAAAAGAAGATTTTCTTTTTTAACTCAAGGAAATGGTGTAGTTTCTTGGCAGTTAACTCCAAAATATTTAAATCATGCCCACTGCTTTCAGTAGTGGGGGACTCTCTTAGTACCTGATAATTTTATAAAAACCTAAGTTCATTCTATTCATTTAAGACTGTAAATTCAGATTTTGCACCTGTCAACTCAGGAAGATTCCAAGTGGAAATAAATAGATATGTGTGTTCTTAATCTCACCCTCACCCTCATCCCCTATCAAATGACATTCTAGCATTGTGTTTAGAAGCATGACTCCTCCCAGCCAAAATCTCTTCCCTTGACTGACATCATGACCTTTCAGGTACAGCTAAGGCCTTCAACAGAGACTGGAAAGATTGCTTTCCCAGGGTAGATTTCTAGGTACAGTGCGTAGTCATCTTGTTTTTTCTGGCTGTTTAAAACCATATGTCTCTTATTCAGTTGTACCTCTGCCTGATGTTTTAACAGTATATTAGAAGCAATATTTATATTCGTTCTGAACCCGGACCTTATCACAGCATCTTAAACTATTCAGAATGCTGAGGGCTCCAGAGTGGCCCTGAAAGGCTAGAAGGCCTGGCTCTTCAGCTTGAAGCTCAGTTTCCAAATTACTTCAATTTATTTTAAACCCGTAGTGGACTTGGGGTTAGATAAATTTTTCATCAAACCATTCCTCATAGAATCAACATATCAGATACCAGAAAAATCAATGCAGACATTACATCATAGTTTGGATTTGAGATTTTATTTTTAATAACTTAAAAAAATGTTATGTTACATAGAAAGCATCACCCCACAAAGGTTGCTGTGTTAAAGGTTTGCTTGACCACCAGCTGGTGGCAGTGTTGAGAGGTGAGCGGATCGTGAGACTACTGACTTCAAGGACGTGTTAATATAGAATAGAGTACCTATTCTGGATCAATAGAGTCCCTATTCTGTATCAATAGAGTCCCTATTCTGTATCAACACATTGTTATTTGGAGAAATAAGTCTCTAGAGGACGACTCCAAAGCACATATCCTCTTCCAGGACCCTTCCTTTCTGTCTCACAGTGTTTCTAAGATGATACAAAGCCACACCCTTCTGCCATGATGTTCTCCCACACCAGGAGCCTGACAGCAATGGAACCACCTGAAATGTTCCCTGCTGTTTCCTCCTCTCAGTGATGAAAAACAAGAGTGATACTGACAGTTCCCTTTGAGAACCTCTAGTTTGTGATTGAGTAATTCTGGGAGGATAAGAATCATAGCAACGTTTCCAAGTGAAATCTGGAATAGGAGGGCTGAGTCTTGTTTGCTTGTTTGCTTGTTTGTTTGTCTGAAACTACATTCCAAATATGGAGCTGATCAAAACCCTTGTTCTTTCAGCTCCACTTTTATCCCATCCACCTTGCCAGACTTGCACAGTTAGTGGACGGAAGGTAAGTAAAGTGAGCAGAAACAGCCGTGGATTGGAAAATAATGAAGTGACATTGAGGATAATAGTGAAGCAGACACCTCTGCTTACCGTGACCCTTTCCAATCCAAACACATGAGGGCAACCTTGGTCAGGGGTCCATGATTGGCACAGGATATGTAAGTAAGTAGATGTCCTATTTAAATTTGGCACACCAAAGTTTGAAGCCATAACCATTCGAAAAGTACAACAGAAATTCAGGAGGCAGACAAGACATACGGGAACTTTACTTCCTCGCTCTCTTGCTCTACCTTCCCATTCTGGTGCCCCTGCCAGCTATTGGGGCTCTCTATCATGGTCTTCTGTGTTCAGAATGACACAGCTGGTGTCATTGCACAGACAACAGTTGATTGCACAGCCAACAGGTGTATGTGTAGGTGTGTGTGTGTGTGTGTGTGTGTGTGTTTCCCATCCAGCCCATGTGGAAAGGTGGTCCTTCCGTTTATGGCTATTGTAGCATTTTCACAGCCTGTTACTGTTTATGGCTCTGAGCTCTTCACCTTGTATGCTACCTGACACCTTGACTCCTACCAAGTGACCTACTTTTCACTTCATGGCTGTCAGCTGCTGTTTCCTGGCATTTTATAGCCAGGCCACCTCATCTGGAAACAGACCTCTGTGTATCCTCATAACACCTCCTCTTCCTGCAGTGGCTCTATCTACGTCAGTTCCTCCGACACTGACAGCAGGGTATTCTGTTGTCAGAACCAAGGCTGCCTGTGTCGATGAGGCTCAGATTTACTGGAATCCCTAAATATGTTTGAAAGACTTGTCACAAGACTTACAATCCTTCATTCCTAAACCACTAACAATTTACATCCAAACTTAAAAGTCCACATAAATCATACATGTAAAGACTAAATATCATATAGTGGTAGACATGTAATATAGTATCTACTATACATACAGTAGTAAAGAGAATAAACATCCTATAGTAATAGGCATTTAATATAGTATCTACTATACATAGAGTATATAGTATATGGGGTAAACATAATAATAGTCATAGGCAAGTAATGTGTCCTTACAATGATTACCTGTAAGACCCTGTGCTGGCTGGTTTTGTGTGTCAACTTGACACAAGCTAGGGTCATCAGAGAGGAAATAGCCTCAGCTGAAGAACTGCCTCCATGAGATCCAGCTTTAAGGCATTTTCTAAATTAGTGATTGAGGGGGGAGGGCCCAGTTCATGGTGGGTGGAGCCACCCCTGGGCTGGTGGTCCTGGGTTCTATGAGAAAGCAGGCTGAGCAAGCCATAAGGAGCAAGCCAGTAAAGCAGCACCGTCCACGGCCTCTGCATCAGCTCCTGCCTCCAGGTTCCAGCCCTGCCTGAGTTCCTATCGTGACTTCCTTTGGTGATGAACAGCAATGTGGAAGTATAAGCTGAGTAAACCCTTTCCTCCCCGGCTTGCTTTTTGGCATGGCGTTTGGTAGCAGCATTAGAAACCCTGACTGAGACAGACAACCCCCCACACACACACCCCTTCAAACTTGTGTAACAATTCATTTTGGTGTGCTTTTTGCAAAGGAAGACGCTGAGGCTTCTAAAAGAGGTGGGTAACTGTTCCTGAAACCTACATCTTGCAAGTGATGGGGTGAGATTTGAACCCAGGAGTACGTAAACCCAGAGCCACAGGCACTGCCCTGAAGACTTCACTTCCAGCACAGGGTCTGGGGCGTACAATGAAAGTTTGATGAATCTGTGAACACGTACCTTGCTGTGAGTTAGTTTACTGGGTTGGCTTCCAGTTACCTGGTGTCCTAGTTTGGTTTCTGTTGCCGTGATCAAACACTGACCAAAAGCCTTTAGCTGGGGTGTCTTGTTTCATCTTATACTTCCAGGGGACTGTTCTTCACTAAGGGAAGTGAGGCTGGAACCTCAGAGGAGTGCTGTTCACTGGATTGTTATCGACAGTACTCTCTTGGCTTGCTTTCTTATACACCCCAGAACCACCTGACCAAAAGTGGCAGTGCCCACAGCTGGCTGGGTACTCCCCCATCAATCATTAACCAAGGAAACTCCTGGGAGACAAGCTTACAGGCCAGTTTAATTCCTCACTTAAAGTTGCCTTTTCCCAGGTGACTCCAGTTTGTGGAAAGCTGGACATGGAGGCCCGGAGCCAGTTAGGTCTGTCAGGGTGGGAGTAGGGGGTGGAGAAGTGTGGTACCCAAGTGGAGCTGCAACCCAAAGAAGACACACACGCGCACGCGCGCACACACACACACACACACACACACACACACACACACACACACCCAGCAGAGTCAAAGCCTAGTGGTGATGTGAACAGGGCAAAAATAACCCAGAAATAGTACAGCACCAAAAATAAGGGGGCTAATAATGTTGCCTGCTGTCACAGCCTCTCTGTCTCCTTTTTACTACCTCTCATTCAGAATCACACGACTAGACAGCCTCAGAAGTAAAAGTCGGAGCCCAGAGACTTCCTCACTGGGAACTACTGCCTTCTGAAGGCACACGCACTAAAATCTTAAGTGTGCAATTTAGCCTGCTTAGAACCAAATATTTCTTATGAGCGTTGCTTTATTACTTCGAGCGTTGTTTTTTGTGTGCCAGACCCGAGCTGCCGTAGAACAAGATGTGTTGCACTGCAGAGAGCGCAGAGTTCTTTATTTCATCTCCTTTATCAGCATCCAAAATGCGTGTTAACAGTGTGAATCCGCTGGGGAGCCCCCCCCCAACTCTACTGCACAATAGCACAGTGGAAAATACCAGGCGACTGACAATGGCCACCTAAGAAAGGAAGGGTTAGGGGAGGAGGGAAGCTGGGAGAGAGGAAAAACAAGAGGGAGGTTAGAGTGGCTCCTCCACTGACAGGAGCCAGGGAAAACGAGCTGTGGTTATTTGGATATCTGCTCCTCCCTGAACAAGCAGGGTGAGGAGAGGAGACAGCCACCTTGAAGTGAGCTGCTCTGAGGAGTGTAATGAACCCTGACGAGCAAAATGGACCTACATGGCCAAAGTGAGGTTGTCTGGAAAAAACGAAAAGGTCCTGATGGGAGCATGAAACCAGTTCAAAAGAGCCTGGAGAGAAAGTAGCCAGGATAGGGGAAGAAGGTAGCTCATCAGAGCATGATTCCCCTTCCCCCTACTCCCCCACCCCGAGTTCCACATCATGTGGAACTGGGCTTTGAGTCCTGGTATCCAAATCAATCAGTTTTACTAAAACTTGGTCAGAATTCTCAGAAACGAGGGGCTCCTCACACACGGTGAGGCAAGACGCCTCTGGACAAATCTGAGCTTGCGAAAGAAACGCTTGCAGAAACTGACAGTCTCTTTGCACTGGCAAACAGTCTTCACTTGCCTCTTCTCTGGAAGAGGCAAAGGGGCGGACTCTTGTTTCTGTTTTCAATTTTGGTTTGTTTTGAGGCAGCATTTCACACTAGCCTAGGCTGGCCTGGATCTCACTATGTAGAGCAGGCTGGCCTAAAACGTGTTTTTCTTGCCTCTAACTCCTGAGTGCTGGGGCAGCGGCCTTAAACCTTTATGCTCCGTGGTCACTTACTCTTAATGTATTAAATGCCAGATATACATTTCATGTGGTAAACTGTGTTGCCCCCACGGAGAACACAGTGGGGCAGGCAGGACAAATGTGCCTCTGTGGAGGTTTTGGTCTTGTCCCAGTCTACCCTACAATGACCCCGATTCTCCATGGATACGAGGTCACTGACAATAGACATGAAACAGCAGACAGACGCCGTTTCTCCTAAAGGAGAAAAGCCTGTATGTAGGACCAGCTCCTGAGAGCTCTAAACAGACATGCCAGGGTCATGTCTGAGGCTGTGAGTAGCCGAAGGACACAGCAGCAGTGTAAATTCTGGGAAAAGTGCCGATTTCTGCCCATATTTGTCAGTTTTTCCACAAAGGAGCCATCAAAGAGAATTCCAAACTCCTTCAAGACAAGGAAGTTTTTGTGATTTCTTGGGTAACTATGCAATGCATTAATGTTTAAAAAAATGTTGTAATTCAGAATATATATATATATCATAATATTTTCAGTTTTCTTAGATGTGATTCACATTCAAGCTTAAAATTTTATTTTTTTAAAAAAGTGAATGATAGTAGAAATGGGAGCCTGTCAGGAAATCGAATGAACCGAAGGGAGGATAATGGGAGTGGATTTGATTAAAATGCATTATGTATACGTATGGAAATCAATAATCCATCATTTACATATAATTAACATTTAAACTAATAGTAAGCTTAAACCTCTAAACTATAGAGGAGTGTTTCTACTTTGAAGGACTTACACTGTTTTTAAGACTAACAGCCCTTACTTACCTGCATTTCTGCATAGGAACATTTCCAGCTCTGGCTGATTTAGTTCCCTGGCTGAGTTATAGAAAATGTTTGTCCTATCTTGTCCCCTGCGGAGAATGCAGGATACCAACTAACTTTTATTTCACCCCTAGAACTATCTGTGCCTCTCTCTGCTGCCCAAATTTTCACAAACTGTAGTCTCAAATCTAGAAGCCACATGATTGCACAATGCAGTCTCCCCCAATGAGTGAGGAGTATGCTTTGCCTAGTCTCTCTTCACTCACTAAAAAACTGTGAAATGAGGAATTCCCACATATAATGTTTGAGGGAAGCAAAATCCCTCACAGCATACTTGTCTCCGAGAACAGAGGCCAGAAACAATATCGGTTTAAACAGAAGTTATTTTCTTGAAGCTTAGCCATGCAACAGGCCAGACCTCCTGTGAAGTCACAGTCACCAAGAACTCTCTTTCTTTCTAGTTGGCATTTCTACCAACAAATGCACAGCTTTGTGTCCTTGTTTTTCTTCTCTCTTCTCTTTCAAGACAGGATCTCCTGTAGCCTGGAGATCCTTAAGCCTGCTGTGTATTTGAAGATGGTCTGGGACTTCAGGTCCTGCTATCTTCACCTCCCAAATGTGGAATTCAGGAGTGAATCACCATTCCCAGGCTTTGAGGGATCAAACACAGGGCTTCCTGCATGACACGCAAGCACGCTGGCAACTGAGCTAGCCCCTGTTTGTTTGTTTTTTGTTTTGTGAGGTAAAATGTCTCATGTAGCCCAGGCTGGCCTTCGACTCACTGTGTAACCGAGGATAATCTTGAACTCCTGATTCTTTGTCTATTATCCAGGTACCACCATGCTGGACCACTGTTCTTATTAATAACATAACCTGGTAATCGTTAAGTCTTTCACTAGCATATCCCCAAAGAAAGGCACTGCACTGATCTAGTCTACTTCAAAAGAAAAAAAATGGACACATCACAATGTTTGCATAAAACCCTGTTTATAAAATACAAAGTGAACAAATTGTAATAAATAAAAAATAAATAAATAAGAGGAAAAATAATTCAGCGGGAAAAGTGTGCCCATTGTACATCCTGAGAGGAGTGCCTTGGTTCTCAGGCAGCTAAGAGTGGACATGAAACAATCTTAACCTCTCCGTCTTGCTGACTACTGTTCCCATACTTCCCACTGTCATCTATTTTTTTTTTTCCTAAATTATTCTTCTAAGTCACAACCTGGTTAAACAACAAACAAACAAAGCCATGTCATACAAACTTGGCTTTGTGTTTCTCCCTGTACTATCTCCTGGACAGACTGCAAACACTAAGCCCCAATTTCTTCACACATGGACGTGCAGGAGTCTGTTGTGGCCCTCAGAGTTGACTGATGGTGGACTGACTCTGAGCGAACATCTCCTCCACTCCTGCACACTGTATTTAAACATGGAGGAGTGTTATTATTTGGTTAGCAACATTAGAAAAGATAGACAAAGACCAGTGTATGTTCAGAGTGGTCCCAAATGCTCACACCAGCCACTTAAACCAACCCCGCCTACCCCTCAGGGATGTGAGAGACAGTATGAGGGCAATCAGAAACTGTTGCCAAGGCGAGCCTCCAACCCATGGCGAGAATCCCACCATGTGGACTCCCTACCCTCGTTACTCTGTGCTTTCTCATACTTTGATTCTCCTATGAACATTAATCACTGTCAACAGCTCTTTTGAAGCAAATGCCTCCTGTTTCCTTCATTAGAAAGGTACCTGTCCTTTATTAAGGTTTCCCCGGGGAGACTAACAAAGATATCATTTGCTTAAAGTGGTGATCATCAACCCAAAGTCTTTGTCCTCTTTTTTTTTCAGTGACTGTTTCACAGACTGCACAGCCTGACTGGAATGAATGTATCCCATTTCTCTAAAAGTTTATGGTTGCTTGAGTCTATTGTAAACTGTTGGGAGCTATAATTACAGCCAAATGATAAAACTTATTTAATGTTTGATCTTCATTTTATGGCTCAAAAAGTTATTCTTTATTGTGATGGCGCGGTTTCACGAACACACTAAGGAATCGGCCTTGGATAATTGCTGTTTAGAAATTCTGCCTGTTTTGTTTGCTTGCTTGCTTTATTTACTTACTTACTTAATCATTCAAGGAGGTCTCACATAGCCCAGTCTGGCCTGGAGCTAGGTAGCTGGGTGAAACTTGCACTTCAGGTCCTTCTGCCTGCACTTCTTGAGTGCTAGGATTACAGATATATGCAGCCAAACCCTGTGAGTGCTGGGGATTTAACCTAGCACCTCTGCATGCTAAGCTAGCACCCTTCAAACTGAACCAGGCCCACATCCCCTTTGCTTCCCGTTTTGTTTGGAAGCATACTATATAATAATATACTATACTGGGCCTGATGCAAATTAGCATATGTAAAGCCCAATACATGTGGAACACCTCACACATCCAAACATCTCCTTTCTCACTGGCTTTCCATGAGAACCCCAAGACACCAAGATTGCTTTGCAGCAGGAACAAAAAAGGAAGCACAGAGAGATTAAATAATTTTGTTCAAGGCCATACAGTGCCCACAGGGCTTTTAACCCACATTAGCGTTTTTTTTTTTTTCCATTAAAAAAGCCTAAAGCAAATAATAGAACAATTTATTGTATAATTATTTTGCACATTAAGGAGGAGAGGATTCTCTTTTAACGAGTTTCCCATCGGAGAAACGGAGAGTGTGTGTTGCTCATCCTGTGCGGTGCACACACCGTTCTTCACTATCGTACAGGCATTTACAGGCAGTCTGAGTCTTTAAAAGTGTCTTTAGTCGACAATGGAGCAGACAAGAGATCAAGGTCAAAACTCCAAACTGGTCAACAGTCAAATATGACCTACACATACGGTACTTTTAAAGTCGAAATGGAGATTTTTCTTTTTCTGAAGCAAGCCTAATTGCTGACACTTACAAATCAGGCCTGTCATCCCGAGCCTGAAGTCCCACTGGGCACAGAGAGCTGGAGTTGAACGGTAGATATTTCTTTTAAATAGACCAGCCCCCAGCAAGCATTTGGGATTGTGACTTCAAATGACTGGTTCTAAGTGCCAGGTATACCAGATCCTAAGTGTGTTTTTTTTAAGTGTGAGCTCTCTCCTCTCTGCTTCCATGGAACACACTGTGGCCTGGGTGAAGCATCCGTGCGGCAATGTAGCTTTGACACCTGCAACAGGTCAAGTCCATCACACACTTTCACCTGGGAATTTGAAACGCCGGCATAATGAAGCAAATTAATCTTGTTTACCACTGAATTACTTTGCAGGTTCTCACTCTAAAAGATAAGACTTTCAAAATAGATTTAGAAGGAAGCTCAAGAAACATTGTATTAGAGTTTGAGGGAAAAACAACAGGGCAGGCAAGTTGTAACTTTCGGCCTTTGCCAAGACAGACATGAGAAAGGAAAGCTGTGGTTCTGAGTCACGGTTATGTCCACAAGCAGGTCCAAGAGGATAGAGGTATGGGGGAACCTACAGATGGGTAATTGTCCATAATTCATCTGACCCATAGACATTGGAGACAAAAAAGAAAGCCTGAAAGTTTTCTGACTTTGAGCCTGGGTGTAAATATAAAGTGGAGGATGGGGAAAGTAGCCATTAGAGGGAAATCACAACCTTAGTGTTATCTTTTTGTAGGAGAGAGGGCACTCAGTATGTTTTTATGGTTGCCTGCTTCCACTCACATGCGATGATGATTGTAATACAGGCTTTTAAGCTGTTGGTCCTCCTTCCCCACCCTAGCCAGGCCTCAGGTTAGCCAAATTTAAAGCCAGAGACTTCTGCTCAAAGGGACTTGGGTCCCTTTGGTGATGATGCCTTTCACAGGCTCATCTTTTACAAAGTTAAAGACATCGGAGGGTGGCCCTTTAAAACTGAATGTTTCCTCTGTGGCAGCATTCTGGAGAAGGAGACAGTGCCCTTTCACTGGAACCTATCAGCCCCCATTCTCCCTGCACATGCAGAGTCCTAGAGGTGATAAGATTCATCTGGACACATTTCTAACATTATAAGAAGGACAAATGGTCTCCAGCCAGCCTGATGTCACGGGACCCAATAGTGAGCCTCCAAATAGTTTGGTAAGTGTAGTTGTTTAATGCTGCGATGTCTCATGATAGTAAGAAAAAAAAAAATGTAAAATAAAAGGCAACCACTAACCCAGAGAAGCACATGTTCAAAAGACACAAAAATAAAGATATTTTTAGTAAAGCAGGATTTTTATGTTAAGACTTTGTCTTAATTAAAATAGCTGGATTTTTTTTTTTTTTCTAGAATGGGAAAGATAAACAGGAAGCTAAAAAGCCTAAGAGGTTCAAAAAAGAGAAGTATCACAATTGTCCCTCTTTAGGATTATGAAAGGCCTCTTGTGGGGTGGGGGTCGGAGAGAGGATATGCCTTTAATCCCAGCACTCCAGAGACAGGGGTAGAAGGACCTCTGTAGCCAGCCTGGTCTAAATAGTGAGTTACAAAGCAGGCAGAACTACATTGAAAAACCTGTCTCAATAAAATAATAACATCAACATACAAAGAGGCAGAGGTATGGGGCTTTATTGAGGTCTCAGGCCCTTGCAGATTTTATATAAACTACCGTGTTTGCAGAAAGTAAAAACAAGGGCTTCCTGGCAGGTGACAGGTAGGTTCCAAATATAATTAGACTCTCTTTTCTGGTTAAACATACAAGGGTTCTTTCTAAGCATGGATATGGGAAAGTTATATTTTTTTAATCTCATCAGTATTTTTTTTTTAACAAGGTCAGCTTCTGTAATAATCAACAGGACATGAGTCAGCTAAGATCTGCAAGTGAACTCTACAATTTTCCCTTTGTGCAACAGTACAGTTAAAACTGGTAAATCAGGAGGAACCATTGTGCCAGGAAGAACTTGTTGGAATGAAACACCTCCCATAGAAGTCCTCCAAACCCAGATTGTATGTGGCTAATACATGAGAAAGAGGACCTGTTAAAGAAACAGACTTTAGATTACAAGTCCCAGAATATAACTATCTTGCTGTGGTCTCTACAATAAAAAATAGTTACTGGCCTATTTAGTGCCTTATTTAAAATGCATTATACTCAAAGAGGTATTCTGTTAGCTTGTCATTATATTTTTTTTTGTCTGAATGTCATTTGAACTTTAGCATATTGTAATTTTATATATTTATTAGTCCAAGGCTTTAAAATCAAGACCTAGCTTTGTACTAAAGGAGAGTAGAAAGCCCACACACACAGACAAAAAAGTAGAATTAACTTTCACAGGAAAAATGCAGCTGATAAAAGCCCAAAGTAAGTTAATAAAATGTAACTAATAATAAAAAAAAAAAAAAAAAAGCCCAAAGTAAGAAAGAGTGTTAACTGCTATGTGTGCTGTTTGCATGCAAAATTATCCCTAGCTGCTATGGATACACATTTGGTTTGGAGTAAGAAAGGGCTAACCTAAAGGAAGCTCTCTAACTGATTTTCAGTGGGAGAACCGACCAAAGAGAAATACTGAGGTCAGCTCAGTGGCCCAGTGGTTTTATACTCAGTTCTTTGGGAAACGAGAGAAAGGACAATGAGGTCTCTGAAAGTACTGTGAGCTGAAATTTCCAGAAAATTAAAAAAAAAAAAAAAAGCCACCGTATACCTGCCAAAGTCTCAAAAGAAGTTGCCTGATTGATTACAACTACCTGGCTGTGTAGGACAGCGTAGGTACTGTAGGTCCCAAGCCAAATTCTCTCGGGCCATCCCATTCACTACCCACTTGTGAGCCTGCTCCAACGTCCTCCCTTGGAACCATCAGGTAAATCCTTTTGGGATGTACAGACCACTTAGCTTCCACCCCTTAAAGATTAAAAAACGTCATCTTCGGGTAAGAGCTGAAACAGCAGAGATTTTCCCCACTTTGGTGGAGCCCCACGTCCCCACCAGACGTATTTTAAAGATGATTCAGTTTGTGATTTTCATTTGTTCTGCAACTAAAAAATGTCTTCCTAAATTTGTTACCGAGTTGGAACATGATATTAGAGGTGGGAGTGGGGGGGGGGGCATCTGCATGTGTGCCCCTCCCCCCCAAGGCCACATATTTGGTTTCAGAAGACTATTTTTTTTTTCTGAGTTGAGAACTGTGGGTTTGTGTGAAAGTGACCAACTGAAAAGTGAACAGCTTATGCTTCAAATCACAGGGGCAATGATGGAGGACTCTACGGTCTCATATTTTAAAATGGGCCAGGAGTGGTCTTGAACCCACGTGGCTTACGCTATACCAATGTTTAGCTGTTTTCTCTTTCGCCTCAAGCGGCCTTTTCTTTTCTTTAGCGAAGGGTATTATTTTACGCAAAACCCCGCCACGTTTTGGAAAATGTTCACTTCCCCTCTAAGCATTTTGTGGGAGGGTCCCTGACCGTGACAGACAGGCAATACATCTCCACAGGGTGCTACCTGCTAGGGCACAGCAGCAGAGGGGCAGGGCCAGTGACGGGAAGGGCGTGGCCAATACCTGGCCGGGGCGAGGACCGTGACGACATCTTAGGATAACCAATGATAGAAGAGGGGGCGGGGACATGGGCGGGGCCTACGCCCCGCAGGAGCGGGCGGCTCGTGCTGGGGGCGGGACTGAAGGTCGCGGGCAGATGACGCGCAGGCGGAGCCGCTACTTCCTGGATCCGCCGGCCGGGGCCGCTGCCGCACCCTGCGCCGGAGCCGGGAGCCGCGGCCGCCGCCATGTCCCACCAGACCGGCATCCAAGGTAACGGCGCCACGGGGCAGGGGCTCCGGGGAGGCGGCGGGCCGGATCGCTGGAGGCGCGGGCGGCGTGGGAGCGGCGGCCCTGGCTGCGGCGGCCCCGACTGCGTCCCTCGGGGCCGTACCCGGCGGCCGCCACGTACCAGGCCAGTGGCTGCCGGAGAGCCCAGACGGGAGGAGCGAGCGGTACGGGGCCGACCCGCCGCATCCCGGCCCCGGGGCCGGGGCACCCGAAGCTGGCCGAGCGACTGTCCTCAGCACCCGCCAGGGGAGATTGCCCCAGCACTCCGATCATTCGAAAACAAACCCCAGAGCTGTAGGATGCCTCCCGAACTCCCCGGATTTTTCTCTCAAGAGTGGGAGCGTGCTTTCCTTTCGGAAAAAAAAAACCGAGTAGGAAGTGTTTTTCCATCTTTGGATGCTCCCCAGGCAGCTGAATAGTCTGCTCTGTGTGGCTACACCTAATCTCCCCCGAAGAGACACTTGAGTGTGCGGTTTACTTGTGTATCTCACCCTGCAGTATTTCCTGGTTGGAAAATAGGCAGCTTGGAAGTACTCGCCTCCTCAGAACCAAATGATACATCCCGGGGTTATTTAACGAGTTCTAATATAAACTAGAGCACATCGTGTAATAGTCAACTGAGCCTTTCCTCCAGGTGGCCAGTCATTAACTTGTTTTGTGTTTAAGGGTTTTTGACACCACGCAGGCAAAAATTGCCTTAGATCTAAAGACGTTGAAACCCCCCGCCCCCACCCGTGTTAATCTTGACATGTAAATATGTCAAAAATATTGTTCAATGCTTGAGCCTTTTATATAGCGAGACATAAATAGAACGCAATCAAAGCTGTAATGAGTACACAAGGAATAGGTTATTAAATGTTTATTTGCTCAGTGACTATAGGTTTTTTGAGAGATACAAGAAAAAATGTAAACATCGTAAGATCTAGTGAATTTTACAAGCTTTTTCTATAGTTGGGATATGAGATTTGATCCTGTTGTTTCTGATGGACAGATACAGGAAATTAATTGATGAAGAAGCTATCACAAGCTAAAAATTGGGTCTATAGAAGCAACTTTTCAACGTTTTCAAACATGAAGTAATATGCCCATTGCTGGGTTTGACTACAAGTATTCACCCCAGTGTTACTTCTGCAGAACCCTGTAGCTAAAGTGTTAGAGGAGTTCCAGTACTTTTAAAATGTTAGTATTTTTTTATAGTCAATGTCCATATTTTATGCTTCTGCTTTTAGAAACGATAAGGTGCTGTATAGTCCACATTTTTAAATTTGTTTTCCTTGTGTAAATACAAAATAAAGTACTTTAAAATTTAAATTTTTTTTCTTTATTGTTTCCATAGCAAGTGAAGACGTTAAAGAGATCTTTGCAAGAGCCAGAAATGGGAAATACAGACTTCTGAAAATATCTATTGAAAATGGTTAGTTGACATTTTAACATACTATGTGCCCTTGGAGTATTAGCTGTTACAGTTGCAGGTTTCCAAATGTTATTAATAATTTGAATTATTAATCAGCATGAAGTAAGTTCAGATTTTACCTCCCTGCCTGTTTTCCTTTTAAATTGTGTAGCTGTTGGGGAAACACGAGATAGTTTCTGTTATGATAGTATCATCTTTTGTGTCTTTCTGCACTACAATTCATGTCTAATGTCAGTGCTTTCTTTTCTAGAATGAAAATCGGTAACCAGTCGATTATTCAAGACAGACAAAAGCTAATTTGGGAGTTATTCAGTGAAGTGTGTTTTGAAGTAGAAACATTTCAGATGATTTTGGTTTTTTGCCTGATTGGACCATAGAGTAGCAAGATCCTTTCTTGTTTGGGAACATTGTAAGAACATGGTAGATTACAAACTGACTCCTTAACAATCATGGTATAAGCTGGGAAACTAGACAAGTGGTCACATCTGAATCAGATGGATTTGAAGTTACTGTTAACAACTTCATGTCAGAATGAATGTGCTGAAAGTATTCTGTTGACCTCAAATAAGCTGAGACCTTTTATTTCAGAAAAATAACATGTTTTTTTCATAAACTGGAAATAAATCAACTTTTTTTCCATTTTTCTGCTTATTTATTAAAATGTAAAAATAGAAATCTTACAGTATTCATTAGGAACAAATGTATACTTCAAAACAGCTAAAATTGTTTATGTCAGCAAAATGGGAAGGTAAAATGTATCTAATTAACACTTCATCAGGAGGAATATTTCTGTTTCCTAAGTATTTTCCTGGTTCTTTTTATCTTGAGAAAAATGCTAAATTAGGAAATGTCAGAGAATTTAAAAACAAATAGCAACTTCTTAAATGAATGAGTTATTACTTTATAGGGTGCCCCAAACCTTTTAAAATGTTACTGTTTTTCTGATGAATAACATCTTTTGACAGTTGTCTTTTTTTTTCCTTTGGGCAGCTTCAGTATGATCAGTCCCCTTTGCCTAAATGTTTACATAAGTCACAATGCTGTTTTTTAAGTTCACATAAGCTGCATATTGTTTTATTCTTGATTTTATTGCTGGGATGGGGGGGGTTGTTTTGCTAGTCTGTGGTTATTTTAAAACATGAATAGTGATTTCATTTGCGCGTTCTGTTATGGGGAAGATGGAAGCTGTCATTGGTTTGCGCTATTGCTATGTAGTCCTATAGCATGCACCTGTCCGTGGGTACAAGTGGTTCTGTGGGAAAACTCCCTCAGAATCTTACTTAGTTCTACAAGATAGCGTTCAGAAGTGACAGCTCCCAGTTCTAGTTTATGCTTTGAGGAAGCATTTTAAATCAGCAGCGTTGTTGTCAGGTAGGAGCTAAAGCTTGTTTCATAATTCTTTACAATTAAATATTAATGTCAAGAATTATAGATTTGTAGCAAGTGAAGATATATGTGTATAATATATGGTCATTTTCAACATTTTAACAAATAGAAATCTAATTGACCTTTACTTGAACATTTAACTCAGCTATTATCATTTTTGTGCTTTTATTCCTTATGTTATATATAAAATACTTTAACCATGCTTTTCGTAAGATGTTTATATTGTTCTCAGTCATGCCTCAGATCAGAAATTTTTTGTACATTTCCATCTTTTCAATTTTTATGGGAAGATAGAATTGAGAAATAACCGGCTTTTCTTGTCTTCATCATATTATCCCTTGATGCACCCGACATTTATCTGTTTGCCGTTTTCCTTTCATAGAGCAGCTTGTGATTGGGTCCTGTAGTCAGCCTTCCGATTCCTGGGAGCAGGATTACGAGGCCTTTGTCCTGCCCCTGCTGGAGGACAAGCAGCCATGCTATGTATTATTCAGGTTAGATTCTCAGAACGCTCAGGGATATGAGTGGATATTCATTGCATGGTCTCCGGACCAGTCTCATGTGAGTAACTTTTTGTAGTTTTTGTTTGCTTGTTTCATTTTTGTTTTGTTTTGTTTTTAACATTACATGCTAGGGAGATTTTTTTTTTTTTTTCTCTGAAATATTGTCAGACTAAAAGAATGGTAAAAAGCAACAGTCATTTCCTGTAGAGGGATAATCCTTTCACCAAACAGAAAGAGAAAGTTGATAGTAGACTAAAATAGAATAAAGGATAGAATTAGGGTGTGATACTGCCCAATATTTTAAAGTCTCAAGTTTCTTACAAAAAGCTAATTTTTAGTGCTGTCTAGTTATTCTCAAAAGATTACCCCTTTTTACCTCTTCTGTCTCAAGAAATAGCAGGTCTTACTGTTTAGAATTAAGAAATTGTTTCTGTTGGTTGACGGTTACCTAGGAAAGCTACTAAAGCTCCTTAATAATAGAGTGTATGTCTTTTCATCCCGGTGTTGCTCATCCAGTGGTGTTTGCCACCAGAAACCCAGCTCTTACCTAGGAAGGTCTGCTCTAGCTATCGCTGTAAAGGTTGCTTTATATTGATTTTCACCCCCTTGTATTTTGAAATTGTATCTTTGCTATTTTTTTATTCTTGCAACTTTTTTTTGCACTTTGTAAAGTTAGTTTATTTTGTACTTTAAAAAAGTATGCTACATAATTTAAAAACCTACTTTAATGGTCCCTAATGACTTAGACACCCATGCTACAGTAGTCGGAGTCAGCTCATTGGTTTACATATTGAAGATTGTAACATCAGTGCTTTCTTTTATAATGGTGTGTTTTGTAATGGTAATACTTTTAACATGTAAAACTTCCACAATTGTGTAGGTTCGTCAAAAAATGTTGTATGCAGCAACAAGAGCAACGCTGAAGAAAGAATTTGGAGGCGGCCACATTAAAGATGAAGTATTTGGAACAGTAAAGGTGCAAAACTTAACATTATATGCATTTTTAAATGTGTTTCAAAAATAACCAAAACAGAAATGGTGAAGCCAGGCACAGTGGCACACACCTTTAATCTAGCATGTGGGAGGCAGTAGTCTTTGAGTCTGATACCAGCCTTGTCTACATACTGAGTTCCAGGACAGTCCTGGCAACATATGGACACTCTGTCTCAAAATACCAAAAAATAAAATAGGTGAAAGAAGAAGGTAGTTCATATGAATTTCAGTGTCTCAGTCTGTAAGCGTAAGGCAAGTATTGTTACAGCTCATGATACACAAGTTTATGTTAATGAGTTCACTTGTATCCATTTGATATTGAGAGTGAATGCTACTGAAACATGCTTATCCTCCAATATTTGTGCTGTAGTGATGCATTTATGACTTTGTTCATAGATGAAGATGATTGGAATATGCTTTTGAACAGCTGACTTACACTTCAGTGTCAGAAAATGATACACTGTCGCCAGTAGAGGAAGTGTTAGTGACAGGGTGGGCTGGCTTCTCAGCCTTCTCACTGTCAGCCTTCAAACTGTCTAAGCTCACGCTCAGCCTTCCAAGAGCAAAATGCTCAAAGCACACCTCTTTGAAGTACTTTTTTCTTTTATGAATACTTCTGCAGGTACTATATAAGGGATTTTAATACAGACTTTAGAATCTGAATTACTCAGAATAGCTGTACAACAGCTATTTCTACAGGTGGTAAGTTACAGGTGGCCTGTACGCTTGAGGCGTGATCATTTTATTTGACTGATCAAACTTAGACAAACGATTTAGTGATTATAAACTTCAGGAAAAGGAGAAGAGGCACTTGTTAAAATTTTGAAACCTTCAAATTAGAAGATTAAAGTAAGAAGAGAGTAAAATTCTTACTATTATTTATTGGCCACTTAATTTTTTTTATTAATTTTGTTTTTCCTTGTATATCCTCTGTAGCCTCACCTTGGTTGTGTTTCTGGAACATAATATTTATTTCTTTGCTTACAGGAAGATGTATCATTACACGGATATAAAAAGTATTTACTGTCCCAGGCTTCCCCTGCCCCACTGACTGCAGCTGAGGAAGAATTACGACAGATTAAAATTAACGAGGTAAGTAACAACCCGAGAGTGCTCTCAGGGTTTCAGATGTGTCCAAGTAATGTGTTTAATGAGTAGACATGAAGGTAACTGAAAATTAGAGATTGGGTTGCTTCTGTATAGTTTAGAAACAGACCTGTGTGCTTAATGTATTTTCAGAAAAAACAAAACGAAACAAAACAAAACAAAAAAAACCAAAATCAAAACCAAAAAAACCTGAAACATTCATCTTAAACTAATAGCAGTTCATAAAGGGTTGTCCTGAGATGTACATGCTAAAGCTTCCTACTAGAAGCTCTGTGCCATGAGTACTTTTTAAAGGAAAAGTGTGTCATTCATTGATTGCAAAGAGTTTTCATCCAATACAACTACATAAAGAAAATTCTTCATACATTGCTTCAGGGAATAGTGTTTACTACAGAGAATAAAAATAAAATACTGGAGAATGCTTTTCAAATGGGTTTTAATTTCTGTGAACGTGGATGGCAACATACCTGGGCGGTTGAGTATTTGTTACATACATTGAAGCCAATAAACCTGGAGCCATAATTCTCTAGACATCTAAGTTAGTTTTTCTAACTGTTTTCTTTCTACTGAAACTTTACAGAGAACAAGTGTCCCAAACCACTGTTCACTGGTTTTCATATCAGAGTGGACCAGTCTGGAAATGGCTCAGTCCCTTTAATATTAGGTTGACAGCAAGGATCTAACTTGTATTTTAAACTAAAGCTATTTGAGTAGGGATTTTATGTGGCTTTTTTTTTTCAAGTTTGATAGTTTGTTTTATTCCTTGCAATCAGAACCCAGAGGATCATGTTGGGGTATGCGCTTGCATATGTTCTGTGATGTGTTCATTTTCCAATACCATGCTGTAGAATCTCCATTCTTTTTTCCTTAAGTTTGTGTTCAGCTTTCTGTTGCAGTAATGCAAATGAGGCCCTTTACTAGCTGTCATTTATCAAGTAGCAAAGTCGTAATAAACATGTGTGTTGAAAAGCTTTCTTGAAGTAGTCTCCTCATCCACGCACACGCTGTTGAGTAAAGAAAGCCCCACATCTAGATCATGCACAGCTGTAGCGTGTTGAGCCGTGTGTTGTCTGTGTTCTATGTCTTCCCTCAGTTCAGTGCATGGCGTTTGCGTTACGTTTTATGTCTAGTAGAAGACAGTAGACTTCTGTGCGTACTGCACGCAGTTTACCGTGCAGAAGTCCTGGCGAGAAAATCTTGTGCTTACAGAGGTCATCTGACGACACTCTGGGAGAGTTACTGTAGCTACTTGAGCCTGTGCCAACCTGAGCTAAGGACACCTCCAAAGCCCTAGAGCTGCTCACTCAAGCATCCCTCCCAATATTTCATAACAGTGTGTCATGCGCTTTGCATGTCCACAGTATGGGAGCAAGACAGTAAACCAGTGTGAGAAACGATTCACCTCTAAATTAAGAATTTGAATCATAAATCGTAAAGGGTAAAGGAGACTTTTTTAAGTGGAATTTTCTTCTTTTTGCCATTAGACACTGCTAATACTAAAAGCTTTATTAGTCAATTATATCTGTCATTTGTAGGTACAAACTGACGTGGGTGTGGACACGAAGCATCAGACACTACAAGGAGTGGCATTTCCTATTTCTCGAGATGCCTTCCAGGCTTTGGAAAAACTGAGTAACAAACAGCTGAACTACGTACAGTTGGTAAGGGAAATATGATGGCCATAAGGGGGCTGTCCTTTTTTTATTGTTTCTGGCTTGTATGATTTCTGTTTTTAAATTTACATTTTTGCCTTTCTTGTTTTTTTATTAATTTTTTCTTAAGACATGCTTATTCGTTTTTTAAACCACAAAGTACCTGTGAAAAAGTATGTGTAAAATGTTACATAATCCACAACTATGTACATCATCCTTGTCTTTGGTTTAAGTTAATTTCTGTTTTACATGTTTAATGTTTCCTTTTTGCAGGAAATAGATATAAAAAATGAAACAATAATTTTGGCCAACACAACAAATACAGAACTGAAAGATTTGCCAAAGAGGATTCCCAAGGACTCAGCACGTTACCATTTTTTTCTGTATAAGCATTCCCATGAAGGTGACTACTTAGAGTCCATAGGTATGTAGCAAATTATCTTCAACGTGGTACCTTCGGTCTCAGCACCATATTTGATGTATCTCTTCCTGGGGGCCTAGTTGAGGTTTTAGAGGTCTTATAGATGGGCTGTAATTGGTAGTTCTAATTGTTACTTTAACTTACAGTTTTTATTTATTCAATGCCTGGATACACGTGCAGCATAAGAGAGCGGATGCTGTACTCCAGCTGCAAGAGCCCTCTGCTAGAGATTGTGGAAAGACAGCTGCAGATGGATGTGATCAGAAAGGTAGACGTTGCCACTTAATGCTAATGTTTTGCTGGATTCTTTTTGTCATTTCCATCTAGTACAGCATGATACATTTCCAGGTTCTGTGGTTTATAAATGAAAATATTTAATTTTATAGTTCACATCCTAAGTCCTTAGAAGCTGCTGAGTGCCTGAGGATGACCTGCCATAATTCCCGTGTTTGTAGACCTTTACCATGTAGCATGGCAGCCACCAGCCACATGCGGCTCTTTAAGTGTAACGTGAATAAAATGTTAAAGAGATTGCAAATGCTCTGGCTGTGTGCAGCACATACAGCACCTTCTATAAATTGACACATTGGGGTGCTGCTGCCCATGTGTATTCTTCAAAGCAGGGAGAGTGTAAGGAAAGACATTTTCTCACAGACAGCTGGTGTTGGGTGCTGAGCCTACAGCAATTTTAGATTCCGTGGTAACGCATGGTCTGCCTGCGCCTTTCACAGAGGATCCACTGACACTGCAGAAGTCAGACAGTAATACCTTAGGCCCTGCCGGGCCATATGGGTCCCCTTCACATGTTTTTGTTGCTTTTAAAGACCCTTAAAGTGTGGAGTGTTCTTGAGCTGGGTTAGAGATTTGCTCTGTAGGCTGTCATTGGCCTACACCTGTTTTAGGGTGATTCCAAGTAGCCCAGAGGATCAAAGAGCCAGTGTGGGGTTTGAGTATATGCGGCAGAGCAGCTGGAGGTCACACTTCTGCTTGTAAACAGTGGCTAAGTGAGCAGCGAGAAGGTGACTGGCTGACTGGCTCTAAACGACTGTTTTAGCATCTCCCTGAGAGAGACAGATGGGAAACTATGCAGACATGGTTCTTGCTTGTTGTCTCACAGAAGCACGTGTGTAGCCATCCATACTGGGAGCTGGCGTCCTGCTCGTTGGGTTTTGAATGTTCCCTCTTTCTGCCGTGTCCCACTGTTGACTTCCTATCTTGCAGATTGAAATCGACAATGGAGATGAACTGACGGCAGATTTCCTTTATGACGAAGTCCATCCCAAGCAGCACGCCCACAAGCAGAGCTTTGCTAAACCCAAAGGTCCTGCAGGGAAGAGGGGGATCCGAAGACTGATTAGGGGTCCAGCAGAAGCAGAAGCCACTACTGATTAAAAAGTGTTTTATTAAATGTTGCAATATAGTTTTGTAAAATTTTCAGCTTTTAGTACAAGGAGAACTGAAATCATTCCATGTTGATATAGTTGGGAGGAAAATTGTACTTTTTGGAAAATAGCACTTTTCACTTCTATGTATTTTTTAAATTAATGCTATAGAGACTCATGATTTCTATTTTTTAGTTAAAGCTAGACAAGGTTTCAACATAGTAATGTTTGATTGTTGTCACACCATTTTCATAGCGTGTTGATTCCACACTTTCACATAATCTTCAATGTTTTACATAGGTGGGCCAGTTTCACAAAGCCGAAGGACGTGCTTTTTAGTGCTCTGTAGTGAGATGTGAGTTTCCCTTTAAAGGGAAGTGGAAGGAGCCTGAGCCACTCACACATGGTGAGTCCGTTATGGTGAGTCGGTGGGAAGCTGCTTGCTCTGAGAGCTGTGCTCAGACTGGGCCGGTCTGCAGTGTTGAAGAGCAGCGCTTCATTGCAGCAAGGCTTCCTGTTTGACCTTTTGTTTTTAATAGCATTAAAATCAGGAAGTCACTTCATTCTGAAGCTTTGGAGCTACCCGGTATTGCCGGGTTTCTGATGGCACTGGAAGACTACGCAGTCTTGCCACAGTCTTTCAGAGCTCGCAAAGTGTCTGTTTCCAAAGTGACTCCTTCATCGTAAGTACTGTGAAGACAGACATTCATGTTCAGATGGAGACTCAAGTATCATTCAAAAGGAAACAAAACTAAAGTGAAAACTGATAGAATGCCTAAGTTTTTTTGTTGTTTTTTTATTTTATTTTTTTATTTTTTCCTCCCTTTGAAACCATGTGTCTTAAAGCAAATTGTCTTATCACTTGGGAGCAAGTGTTCTGATCTAAATTAATCAATTCCTAGTGCTTAGTAGGCTGATAATACTTAGCTCAAGGATCTTGTTTCAGTTAATAACTTCTCTCAAAACACATGTGTTTTCTGAAGCTTTGTATTTTCACTTACAACCTAGAGATTGAGCCTCAGATTTCTTTGATACTTGAAATAGAGGGAGTTAGAACACTTTGTATTTAATCTGCTAAATCTGCTGCAGAGCCATAACTGAGAAGTTTTGAAATGGACTATGGTATCCAGGTTTTGGAAGTCCCTGACCTGAACTTCGTGCTGCCTAAGATAAATGTCAGTAATGCACATTTCATGATATGAAATATGAGTCACTCATTGCAAAGCCTTATTACCTAAGGTAATACATGCGCCTTTCAGAGATTCCGTGTGCATTCACGTAGACCATGAGAGGAATTACAGGCTGGTGGGATTTTTAAACTTAGATTTGATTATTTGTGTGTTTTGTTTGTTTACAAATACTTAGACTTTCCTATTTAAGTATGCAGGACAATTGACAATAATGTTGCAGCTGTTTACTAGACGTAAACTTCAGTTGTACGTGCACATACCGTCACAAGGGCCCACAGATTGCTGTGGGGAGAGACCTGGAGCTGTGGCAGCCCATCAGGCGGAGGGAGGACTACCTGTCAAAGGTCTGTACCGAAGGTCCAGGTGCCGCCGTGCTCTGGATTCTATTACACTACATCAGAGTCATTGCACATTCCAGAGTATAGGTGTGGTCGTGTAACCTTACTAATAACTAAACCAATGATTGCTGAGAATCACGCATTTGTTTTAGGGTATAACTCATTGTTTACAATATGTGTTAGGTGATAATAGATGTGAATAACATTCCCAATAAATTTCTATAGCAGTGAAAAATTACATGTCTTCTGTGGACATTTTATAAGTGCATTTTATATCAATAAAATTTTTTCTCTTTGAATTGTGTATGGTAGTTTTCTAATACATCTTAAATATTTGTATAACTTTGCAGAATCCAATGCCTGGTGACTTTGTGTGTCATCAGCCTGCTTAAATTCAGAGGAGAACTTAAGTAGTTGGAAACCTAGGCAGGGACAGTTAGGAGTACAGAGTGCTTAGTGGAGATTAAAATTGCCCTACAGAAATGTAGCCATAATGAAAATGCATCTAGTTGCCAAGTTCCCTCTGATAAAAGCACGCCATTGAGAGGGTGGTGAGTGCCTAAACTTCCAGCACCGTCCAGAGCAGCGTTAGCTATGTAGACCCTGAGTCGGCCCGTTCCCAGGCCAAGAGGCGTCTGACGTTCTTGGCACGTTTTATAAAGACTCCTTACCTCCCAGTTCTAGAGGCTAGGAAGGTCAAGACCAAGGTGGCAGCAGTGCTCTTCCTGTGGAAAAGACAGGGGCATTGTCTGCATTTCAGTATATAATCCTTTTTCATATGTGTAATGTGGGCATGGCACGCATTACATGTCTTTTGGTAGCAATTTTGAGAAAATGGCATTTTAAAGAGCTGATTTGGAACCATGCCAGTGAGACGATGGTTCAGCAGGTGAAGGCACTTCCTCCAATCCCAACATGATTGACACCCTGGGACACAGCATTCACTCCAAGTGGGGCGCTGGCTCGCGTTTGTGCTCTGCCGTATTCATGCCCACACAGTAAGTGTAGTAAAGTCTAAACAAGTCCTTTTTCTCTTAAATTTGGAGAACTAAGATCCTGGCCCACAGTGTGCGCTATGCAAGTAGGTACTCATTTCTCTTGCATATACCTGTGAGGGTGGTGGATTCATCTCTCCTGGCTTCCTGTTCAGAGGTTCTGCTGTAGTGAATGGGCCTAGCAATCAAATGTGATTGACAGCTGGGAACATGTTACATTAAAGGATATTGTGGCTAGAAAGCTGTGTGGTGGTATACATTGGCTATGATGGCAAGATCTCAAGTAAGTCTCGGCTGTTCCGTAGCGTCTGCCTGATGGGGCTCTAGACCTCCTTTCCTGATCCAGTCTGCTCTGGCTCACTGGCTGCTCCAAGCTGTCCACAAACAGTGACCTGAAAAACAGCCTCTCCCTGGATCACTTTAACCTGTTACATGGGTGCCCCTTTTCCATGTCCAGCGCAGTTCCCTTCATGATGGGTCTCCCCTGGCCTCCAGTTTGTATGTTTTGGCTACCTCTTGCCTTTTATTTATTTTTCCTAATAGCACCTAGGCAGTTTGTCAGTCAGAGTTGTGTCATTGTAATGAAATATCTGAGAGAAATGAACTTGAGTGGGGAAAGATATAAGGGGTTTTGTTGTTTGATTTTGTTTTTTTCTGGCACAAGAGCATCCTGGCAGCTGGGAGCCAAAGATTACCACAAAGTCCCACCAGGCAACAATCCTCACACAGATTTATGGGGGAGAATAGAACAATGGCTGCCTCACAATGGGAAGAGAGACCATGGAGGGTTGGGCTCCTTTAGGGTCTTTGGAGCACTCAGTGACCTAGGAGAGTACGGGCAGTGAGCTAGTGGAAAAGTACAGGGCAGCAGGAAGCATTGCTTGAGGGTTAACTCCGAAACATTGTTTGGGGTTTAAGGCTGAGTCATAGATGTGGGGATTGCCAAGTCTCAGGGCTGTAGGTAGATGCAGGGCAGGGTAATTTTCCGCTGGCCTGTTACCCTACAAAAGATTTATTTTAGCTCAGGGTTTCTGAGTGTTTGGTCTGTGGTTGCTGGGCTTCCTTGCTGCTGGGCTTGAGAGGCAAGACACCGCAGACTTCATCACATGGTCAAGTTGCTCACCTCACCGTGTCTGGGAAACAAAGTGAAGGGAGTTGGGTTTTGTAACAAAGCCTCATAATAACCAAGCTAATATTAGCCCATTCTTGAGTGGCACCTCACCAGTGTCTATATCATTAAAGATGCTCCCCAACCCCGAAATCATTAAATTTCCTATGGACAGAAAGGGTGGGGCCTTAGAGTCCCTCCCCCTCTACTTACCATTAACTGATTGTAAGTTCTGAGGGAGAGATAGAATCCTGTCTGTCCATATGTCTTCCATGACTATGCGGACAGGCCTGATCTAATGGAGGTATTGTGCAGGTAATCATACCTGCTGTGAGTTCAAGAGAGTTCACAGGCTGGGGAGATGGCTCAGCAGGCAAAGGTGCTCACCACACAAGCCTGACAACCTGGGTCTGAAAGGTATATGTGGTGGTACCCGTCGTAATTGTGGCTTTCCTATGGTGAGATGGAAGACAGAGACAGGAGAATCACCCAGAAGTTCAAGAGCCAGCTGCCTCAGTAAGGTGGAAGGCAATAGCCTATTCCTGAAATATCCTTACTTCCACATATGCACCATGGCACGCTCAAGCAAGCCATACCTGAAGCAACTCAATAACTTCAGGAAGTCCCTGAAACTGAGCCCTCCTTCCTTCCCAAGAGTGACCTACAACGATGGCTCAAAGTCACTTTTAGACAAGTCAAGCTGCAAAGAAGACTCTGAGACCAGACAGGCTGCCTGGAAGAGGTTTACGCAAACTTAGTCACTTGGAAGGGACCCCCTCCAACCTCTTGAGCTGCCTCCAGGTTATGCAGTTTGCTCCAGGTTCCCAGCTTTTGAGAGCTGTCACCTAGGCTGGGCTAGGCTTTTGGGATGCAACTCTCTGAGTCATTTCTACTCCCTTAAGTAAGTAACCTCTCACCATATTCCTTTTAAGTAACCCAAAGGTAGTTTTAATTTGCATTTCCCTAATGACTAAGGATGTTGAACAAATTTTAAAAAATTATTAGCCATCTGTCTGCCTTTTGTGAACTACCTATTTAATTCCTTAGTGTGTGTGTGTGTGTGTGTGTGTGTGTGTGTGTGTGTGTGTGTAACCTGAGGGCGTTGGTTGTCTCCTTCCACCATTTGGGGTCCCAGGGATCAAACCAAAGTTCTTGGCCTCAATAGTAAGCACATTTTTCAACTGAGCCATCTCATTGACCCAAAGGATTTTGTATCAATGTTTGTCAAGGGCATTCAGCTACAATTTTTTGTTGTTCCTTTATCTGGCTTTGATACTAGGACAAGTGGCTCTATAACAAAAGCTTGGAAATACTCCATGCTTTGCTGTTTCATGAAATAATTTTGGAAAGATTGTTGCTGATCTTTAAAAGTCTGCAGCGAGTCTGACTTAGCTCTAGCTGTTTCAACACCATTGCTTGTTATAGATGTATTTTAACTATCTCATTTTGCTTTTTGATAGAGCATATGCATTTGTAAATTTTTCCTTTTCTTTCTTTCTTTCTTTCTTTTTTTTTTTTTCTTTTTTCTTCTTTTTTTTTTTTTTTTGGCTTCTCCAATTTGGTGGAATACGGGTTTTTCAAATGTATCCTTCTGATTTTCTGAATTTCACTGGTACCTCCAGTAATGTCTCTTTTTTATTACTTTTTTGTCCTGATCTTGTGTTTTTGTTTGTTTCTGTTTACTTCTTTCAGGCCTGCCTCCTTGTTTTTCCAAATCTCTAAGATGCTTTGTTATGTGTTTGAAACCTATCTGGGTGGTTGTTCACAAACAGGTTCTATTGTTTTAGTCTACATCTGAATGGGGAGTTCTCTAGTTATTGTTTTTGCATCTTTCTTGTCCCAAACATGGACCTTACAGTCTAGTGGTACTTGCCGGCGAGTGCCACTGTGTCCCACAGTTCTCTGAGGTTCTGTTCAGCTTCGTTTTTATACATCTCTCAGTTAATTTTCATGTTCACTGACTCTTTTTTAACTTTGCACACACACACATATGCTGTGTTTAATAGTTTTTATTATTTGTCTTTAGGACATCCTTTATATTATCTAGCAAAGCAAAATTCTTAGACTTTGGTTCTTATATAATTCTTTCTACTTTAAATATATATTTAATATAGCTTATTTGAAATCTAGTTTCCTTTGAACAATGTCTATGGACTGTTTCTCACTCCAAGATATGAGCCATATATTTCTCTTGTCTCTTATATTTTCATCGACAATTAGATGTTTTCAATAATGTAGCAGTTTCGATAATTCAAGTTATCTTCTTTCTGCAGGGTTGTTAGTCTTATTGTTTTAATTTACTGACATTTATGGACTAATAAGTTGTGAAAGTCTATATGTACATGTATATTTATATGTGTGTTAATAAATTATTATGTTAGGGGAATTTAGACCAAGAATAAGTCAAACTTGAAATTCTTTACACCTGTGCCTTCCGCCTGTCTGTTGTCTGTGATCTTAGGGCTGTCGGTGTCTATACAGTGTATGTATCTGATATCTGTCTGTCCCTGGTGTCTGTCCTGAATAAAGAGCTTCACTTTATGTTGAACAGTACAGGAAATGAACGAAGAATTCTGTTTCACATAAATCTTTAACAGAGTTTTACAAGAAAAATTACTTTATTGATTCCAACTGACCCAGAAGATCACTCAAGCCTTGAACAAATCCTACCAACCTATAACTACATGATGTTCCAACACTGCGATGGATATTTGTTTTGTTTAAGGTTGCTTTCAACCTGTTGGCTGCTTTCAGCAAATGATTATCATTAACACACACACAGGCACACACATTATTCAGAGTTGGAGGCACAGAAAAATAAAGGGTTTAACATTGAAGCTATGGAGCAGAGAGCCATAGCTTTGTGGCTTTGGTCTTCTCCAAGGCTGGCCTAAAAATGTCTCTTCTAACAACCCTTAACTGCCTACATGTCCTTTGGGATGTGAGGGGCCTGTGAACTCCTCTTCCCTCCACAAATGGGCCCATCTTGTGCATGCTGTGTGTAGATAATGGCCGCTGCTGAGGGCTCAGGAGAGCAATGGCCATGTTATGCCCAGAGGAAAGTGTTCTTCAGACCCGCACCTTTTTCTCTGGCTCTTATGCTCTACCCATCCTGTCTTCTGTGGTGTTCCCTGTGGTGGTTTGAGTGAGCATGTAAGCCCATAGCCTCTGAACACTCGCTTCCCAGGTGGTGCTGCCATTTGGGGAGTTGTATATGGCTGCGGCCTTGTTCGAGACAGTGCAGCACTGTGGGCACCCCTGAGGTTATATAGCCTCACTCTACTTCCATCTCTTTCTTTGCTTTATGTTTGAGCTTGCAGACGGGAGCTCTCAACTTCCTGCTCCCGCTGCCATGCCTGATGCTTGCTGCCATGTTTCCCTACCATGACAGACTCTTATACTTCTGGAACCATAAGCCCACAAGTCTTCATTCTAAGGTGCTTTATCACAATGGTACGGTGTTTTATCACAGAAAGAAAAAAAGGAACTAATTCATTTCCTGAGACTTAGAAGGAATATTTAGAGTTAAGCATTCAACTGTCATTATTCTCAGCCCTTTGATCAGTTAGAGTCTCTGAGGTAACTAACACTTACTGTTAAAAGAACCTTTCCTGGCCAAGGCTGACAGCAGCAATAAATTACAGAGATAAACATTCAGGGCTTGGAAGTCAAATCTGGCAGGTACATATCTGTTTACCCAAACAATAAAAGAATTTCCCAATAGGACCCATGACTTCATTATCCAAAGGCTTTTGGCCAGCCAGTGTTACAGTACTTGATATGAATCGCCTCCTAGGAAGTAGGCTGGTCACAAAGCAGTTGGTAGTATCCATAACAATTGTGCCACTATTGCGAGAGCGGTCACATCTTGCCTGAAGAGTCTGCAGGGTAGCACAGGGATCACCTCTGAGTAGAACGCCTGCGGACAGTCTTTCCCCAGCAGCCGGCTCAACCCCCTTTCAGCACCCTGAAAGCTAGCTAGCAGGTGAGAAGCTTCATCTCTAAATGTCCCACAAGAAAGTGTGTGGTGTTTTTAGTATTAGTACTGGGTCTTGTCATCTAGTTCTGGTGAACAACCTACTTAACAACAGTGAAGAGAGCCTTATACAGGGATGGAGAGCATTCCTGTGGCCAACAACTCAGGAAGTGCCCTGCCTCAGCCCTGGAACTTTCACTAAACTTCTGGCTTCTAGGAGTATTCATTTCTACCAAACAAGGGACCTCTGTTCAAACTCTGAGCTTCATTTTGACAGTGACAGGCACCAGCTGTTGGAGGACTGATTGGTTGCTTTCTTTCCCGTGTTGTAGGACCTCTGTGCTTTACCCAATCATAAAGTTCTCAAGAATTTCCCCGTTGCACACGGCCCTCACACCTTGTGTGAACTGGATGTGTTTCAGAAGCCTCTTCTTTTTCTAAAACATCTGTTTCATTTTTAACTATGTCTGTGTGTGGGCATGGGTACACACATGTGATTACAAGCGCCCTCAGAGGCCAGAGGCATCAAATCCCACCGGAACTGGGGTTCCGGGTGATGGTTTGTAGATTACTTGACATGGATGCTGGGAACTGGATTTGGGTCCTCTGCAAGAGCATAACTACTGGGCCATCTCTCCCCAGCCCTCTCAGATGCCTTTCTAAACCTCTAAAACCTACAGAATGTAGCATTACCTGACCTGTGAGATGAAGCCTTTTATTCAAAGGGTGGCACAACCTCTAAAGGCCCACTACCCGCCAGGCCAACCAATTGCCAGTTGATTTCAGAAGTCAGTAGCTACTGGAATACTAAGGAAAAAATAGAAGTGTGTTCCACGATACCATGAAATTTTTCATTTTTTTTCCTATCAGTTGTTTTCTCAAAAGTCCCTCAAAAGCCCAGTGCTGGGTACAGCTGTGAGACTAGGAGAGACTTTCTTAGTTACCCGCCACTATCCACAATCATTTGTTGTGAGTTGCCGCTTTTCCTCATGCTGGGTTGCTACTGCAGGGATGAAACACATTTCCCCACCTGCAATGGGCTCAGTGGGGCTTGGGCAGGCTCCTGTTGCTTGGACTGAGCCAGGGCCTACAGGAAGCACAACCACACCACACCTGCCATGACCAACAATCTCCACAGATGTGATCTTCTCTGATCGTGACTGGTTGCTGTCTCTCCATTGGCTGCATCTGGCTACTGGGAGGTCTGTAGGTTGGGTAACGCTTTCCAGTCCCAGCATACTGTGTCTCGGGAGTGGACGGCATGTAGCTTATTCTGGTTGGGGGTGGATGGGAAATTATGACCCTGAGGACAAACAGTCTTCTTCACCTGTTCTTCAGACATTTGCATATTAATTAAACTTCTGCTTTTGGGCCTTAAAGCCTTCCAGAGGCTCAAAGGCACTGGTCTTTGCTATCATTTTTAACTTAGGAACTCTGGCTTGACACTAATATTGCCTCAAATTTGCTTTCCAGTGTTCCCACACAGGTCCCTTGTATGATTTTTTTAAATCACCCCTCATGATTGCTGTAGTACTTGATGAAATTGCTTACACATCAATCTACACCATCCAGACCTGCCAGAGGCTCTTCTTCCTAAGGCCACACCTCACAACAGGCTCAATGGAGCCATTAGAGCCTGTGCTAGTCCCAAGGTAACTGCTGGGTCAGCCTTCCTTAAGTCTCCTTAAGGAAGAGGACAATGACCAAGGTACAATGACCAAGCCTGCGACACTGCCTTTCTCGTGCTTAATTATTTCTGTAACATCCATCTTTCCTCCGCTGTCCATTAGTCCACAGTCAGGGGAGCCTCAGCTGGAGAAAACTAAGTACCTGTGATAGGTCCTGTGAGCCACCCATCAGAAACTGAGTTCACCCATCGTCTCAGGTGACTTAGCTTTTGTCTTAAGGAGGGATCCCTGGTTATATTAACTTTCCTGCTTCCCCAACACCCTAATCCCATCTGCACCATTGTTTTACAACCTGATGAGCAAGGCTGTAATTTCTCGTTTAAAAGCCTCTCCTGATTCAAGCAGTTTAATGGCACAATATTCCATGATTATCATACTGGGCCATTATTAAGGCCCCCAAGCACCACAGACATTTTTCCTTCCTCTGTATTAAAGATCGTGCTTGAGGGATGTCTTCCATTCTTTACTCCTCCTCATTGTCAAGTTCTCCCTACGGATTCCAAGATTGGGGATTCCAGGGTGGACTACTTAGCATACATATAAATTTTATTTTCTTTAAGCCCCCCCTCCGATATATGAAATAGCAAGCTACCAGGTCCATCTTGTGTCAGATAGAAAGCACTAAATGATGAGTTCCGTTACCAATAATGTGCTTGTATTGCATTAAGGATAGAAATCAATACAGCACTTCCCTTTGGTGTCATTTAACCAACAGTGAGCCCAGATGTGAATTGTCTACTTTACTGTCTTGTTTCTTCCCTCATCCCTGTCTGTTGGTAGTATTGAGTCTGAATCTGTGTCTGCCTAAATACTATGTTTGTGCATCTGTGTATGTCTATGTGGCTATCTCTAACAAAGACCAAAGGGCATAGACAGCATCACATGGGGAAGGAATGAGGGGCATTTTACAGAAATATTTAACAGTTTTACAAGTAATTAAGTCACTGACTTCAACTGACTCCAACTGACCTAGATAACAAACAGTTTTACATATATGGGCATTTTTTTCAAGCAATGCCCATGAGTTGTCTTCAGAGATTATGGGTGTATTCATTTTATAAGACTGCTTTCAACCTATGTTGGCTGTTTTCAGTAAATGATTAGCATGACACACACAAAGCACACACATATTACGCCTGGGTCAGGGGCATGGAAGAATACATAAAAGATTACACATTCATTAGCTGTGGTTGTAAAAGTTGGCTATGTGGGAAATAAGTTACTCCGTGGCAAGTAAGGTTGATTACTGCATTGTTCCTTTAAAGGCAGGTTAAACAAAGAAGCTGGGTACACAGTAGGATATCCGTCTTAAGTGACCTCAAGGTATATTATTAACTGGCTGTGGGGTCCAGCAAAAGTTCTAGTCTCTTCAAATGTAAGAGATTTTTAAAATCCTGTACTGCCAGACCACTTTTTTGAGAGATGAGAGACACACAGAGAGGCAGAGATAGACACACACACACAGAAACAGAGACAGACAGAGAGACATACATACGCACAAACACACACACAAAAAGAGAGAGAGATTGCTTGAGATTAAAGGGAATGTGCGACCAATCCTGGTCTCATTTTTTTCCTTTCATTTTACCTGCCAACTCAGAGGATAATACAGAGGACAGATAGCATCTGTGTTTTTTTTTTTGTTTTGTTTTTTCTCATTCTAAGCCCCCTTTTAAACAGGCAAGTTCGTTCTGGACAGACAGCTCAGCTTCAATGGCATGTTGTACCGATGCCACAGGGTGCTGAGGACCCCATCCCACCTGTGCTACTTTCAAGGACTGTAGTATTGAGCAGCTGAATCAGGAAGGAGGCCTGCACTGCATGCCGATAGAGGAAGATGCCCTCTCTGGAGCTTGGCTCACAGACACTCCGCCTGCAGATGGAGCAGGTCTGTTGTGCCAGACATGTCTTTTCACCCAAGGCAGGAACAATGGAGCCTCCACTGCAGCGAGAGAGCCTGCCATTCCTGCCACATGCAGGAGGGTGACAGCAGGATGGTCCCCTTGGACGCTGCATCCTCGGACAGCTTAGCTTCAATGGCTTGTCTCATCTGCCACAGCAGACAGTGTAAACACCACCCCTAAGCTCATCCTTGGTTCTGACATGCCCCATGTATCGTACCAAGTGTGTGAGTTTTTCTTGAGGAGGCAAGCAAACATCGATTTGTTCAAGGTTGGACACTGGTAACAAACCAATCAATTGATTCTACACATGTTGACATTGGTGGTAAGTTTAATTAGGGCGATAGGAAGGTGAGAGGTTACTTACAGGAGCATGGTGTTCATAGCCCAAAACAAAAGCCAGATCCAAGACTTAAGGTAGCTAAGAGCTGGACCAATGCTTTACAGGAAGTTAGTGAGGTGTGCTGAGCTTCAGGGGCTCTGGCTGGATGGTGGTGGTGCACACCTTTGATCCCAGTGTTCAGGAGGCAGAGGCAGGCAGATCTCTGAGTTCAAGGCCAGCCTGGTCTACAGTGACAGTTCTGGGACATCCAAGGTTTCGGTTACCCTAACACAGAGAAACTCTGTTTCAAAAAACCCAAACATCTCCCCCTGCAAAAAGACCCCAAACCTAGGGTCTCTGTACCCTTCAGCCCAGTGCTGTTTTGCCAAATCTTGCAGTTGTTGTAGTTGGTGATTGTGGCTTTGAGGGTGCTACCATGTTACCTGACACTTTTGCTGTGTGTCAGCACCCCCATGAACTGACCACTACGCTGCACCATGCTGCCTCGCTGAAGACAGAGAACATTCAGGAAAACCAAAACCAAAACACAGGCTGGGGATGTAGCTTCGTGTCCAAGCACTTGTTTGATCTCCAGGATCACAAGAAGTAGGAAAAAAAAGAAAGGTGGTGGCGGTGGTGCGTGGTTCCAGAGCTGTGTATATATAAATATACATTTAACAAATGAAGTCCTGTTTTATTAGTTTTAAGGAGACATTTCTTGGAGCAGTTGCTGAACCTTTCAAAAAAAAAGAGAACAAAAGAATCACGTTTCACAGATGCTTTGACATGTATACCCGGTAAAGGATAGCAGCCCTACCCCCCTTCGCTGTAGACGCGGACATCACAGTGCGTACCTTGGTAATGTCCGGCCTCTTATTTTTCTTTTCCTGCAGACACTGACTAGCAGCGGAGTACATGGCCTCGACGGAAGCAGGGTCCACGTCGTTCATCTTCTTGTCCGTGTAGTCTTCAATCGTCTTTTCTTCATCTTCAATTTCATCTTTAATATCCAGCTTTAAAAATGGGCATGAAAATGTGGTTAGAAGCTTCAAGATGAAAAGCAATCAGAATATACATTGAAATTATTTAAATTCATCTGACTTCTAAAAAATTTTTTTATAACCTCATCAGGAATTGAAGCCACACAGGACAAATGTTAGATAAGGAAAGATATGCACACACACACATTGCAGATTTACTGGTTTTATTCCCGTGTATGCCTACCCATCTGCTTTATGATTCTCGTCTCTCTGTGATGAGCTAACTGCTTGCATTCTTACTGGCAGCATTTGTCAGTCCTGTGTCATCAGCTTCTTGATGCATTTCTGAAAATGCAACTCCACCTTCTGGATCCAGACACCCCGTCTTTATCCACCATGACCCAGACTGATGGATCAAAGAGAAAGAGTGGGAGAGTGGGAGATGAATGAGGGGATGGTGCTGTGTGTTGAGTGGTCGGTTGAGTGGTGGCCTCAGAACTGTGCATGTGTGCGTGTCTACATCCTGGTTCCTGGAGTCTGTAAATATGACCCTATATGGAAAAATGGTCTTTGTAGATTTCTGGAATGAAGGTCATTTTGGGCGTGTTCCCATCATAGGAAGGATTGGGGGTGTGGCCTTGCTGGAGGAAGTATGTCATTGGAGGCGGGCTTCAAGAGCTCAAGGCCTCACTCTACTCCGAGTTCACTCTCTGTTTTGAGTTTCCTATTCCTGCCCCCATTCCGGCCAGTTGCTACCATATCTCTCTGCCATAAAAGACTCTGGAAAGATAAGCCCCAGTGCGCCCTTTCTTCTGGATGTGTGCCTGGGTCATGGTGTTTTATCACAGCAATAAAACAGCTCCAACTTCAATGACAAGTGTATGTATCTATATAAGACAAAAAGGAAAAGACACAGAAAAAAACGTGACTGGCAACAGCAGAGACTGTGGTGACAGCGCTATAATCCAAGGCTACCAGAAGCCACCAGGACCTGCAAGAGGCAGGGGACGGTCTTCCCTGGACCCTCAAGAGGGACTCATGGTCTCACCAAACCTTGAGTCCTGACTTCCAGCCTGTACTGGGAGAGCATGTTTCTGTCACTTTGAGACACCCTGTTCATGGTATATTTTGTAATAGTTCAAAGAAACTTGTGTTTAAAGAAAGGATTATGAGTGAGGAATGGAATGGAACATTTCAAAACTCTTCCAAAAGATGGCTGGATTGTGAGGTCACACAGGGAATGGTAAAAGGCTTGCCGAGAGAGATCCCTCCTAGCTGTGTGCACGTTTCAATCTTAGGACTTTGTAGCTGTACCACACTCTAGGGTACGGTGTTTCTTGAGTTTTACACTTTCACTATTAAATGATGCAGTGTAAACCTGTGACTCATAGAGATCCTATGCTTCATTCTGACTCAAGCTACGGTGGTGACTTTTCCACGTTCTAAAGGGGAGAAGGATGTAGTAGGTGTGGGTAGGCTTTAGGTAGGCAAGCTTGCCTGAAACGGAAGCTCAGTTTGGTGAAATACAGGCTGTCACCACAGCCCCACACCTTTATGTGGGTGTGAGAACAAGTGTGCAGGGGCCTGTGGAGGTCAGAGGTCAGCCCCGGGAGCTGGGTTACAGGCACTTGTGAGACACCGCACGTGGGTGCTGGGAACTGAACTTGGCCCTCTGGAAAAGTAGTATGAGCTCTTGACTGCTGAGCCGTCTCTCCACCCCTGGCACCAAGACTGAACAAGCAAGTGTCACCTTCTGATTGTCTAATCCTAGTTCTGGGACATGATCTAGTATATATCTATTGTCTGTTATTGTTCATACCCATTTGTTCTATCAGAGCATATAAACAAATTAGAAAAAAAGAATATAGCTGTTAATTGTGAGAAACATTCATAGATGATATATGTTTACATATTATAAGACAAACATATGTATATCATATATATCTTATTACAAATATAAAGAAATATACATATATATGATACGCAAACACACACACACACATATATATAACTTTAAAGGACATGGCATAATTTATCTATAGTTTAGTTACCATTTAACTCATCTGCTTTTAAATTATCAATCAAATGTTCAGAATTAGAGGCTAGGAATGGTAGTACAAGAGGGAAGTGTTTTAACTCTGTACGTAAACACTCCATGATGAAATAAAAAAGCTTTTACTGGCATTTATATTCTTATGCAGATGTAAATGAAAACTATGATTTCCCCCCCGATGACCTGAAAATACTCTCACCACCTGGAGTCTGTTTACACCCTGGAAGGTAAATAAGCTGCAGGTAAACTAGATTTCTTCTCATTTTGCCCACAAAGACACTGGAACAAAGAATGTACAAATAATCTTTTTAGGTTTCACAAAGAGATCCTAGCAAACCAAAGACTGGAAATGCACTGTGCTCTTTTACTACAGCTGTTACACGTAGCCCGTCTTCTGTAGGAGAATGCCATTTCTCCATACCAGATTTACCCACAAAGATCTAAGGCCCCAAAGGTGAAAGAGGAGACTGACAAAAAAAAAAAAAAATTAGTTACTAGTAACTGAGGGTCACGGTTTTCATCCACGGCCGCAAGTCCTGTTATCAGCTCTAATAGAACCTAGGAAGACAAAAGGACCCATTAGCAAAACACTGGAGACATCAAGTAGAAAGGAAGAGGAATGAGGGGTGAGCCCAGGGACTCGAACACGCAAGTGGGACTTTCCTGTCTGGCCATTGGCCTGGGGCACAGGGACTGACCAGCTGTAGGTATCCCAGGAGTTCCATTCACCATGCATGATGGGAACTCCAAGTCCTTTTGTCTCTTACAGGGCTCTCAGGAGAAGCTTATTTTTTAGCCAGCAGCCATATGTTACAGCCCCGTGCCTTAACTTTATGGTGGAGTTATGTTCAGTTTCCATCAATGAAACGTATTTGGAAAACTAAGATGGAGATGAAGCCCTACTAATCTTGCCCCTCATCCTCCAGCTCTGGCTGTTAGATAAAAACATGACAAAAAAGGAAAGCGAAGAAAGCACCCCTTCTGTGATATGATTAACTTTGGGCTGTGAGTCAGTTTAAGCTTCACCTGAATTCATGGTAAGATAATCCTTACTTGCAGTAACTAAAAAGGAGTCAACTCAAAACTTTTCTACATTGGGGATTGCTCATAAGCTTTTTGGTGTAACTGCAGGCTAATGCGAATAGTTTTTATTTTTATATAAGAGAGATAGGAAGACACAGGACTAAAATGTGTCTTCTAAAATGTTCTAATTTAAAAAGAATAATCGTGGGTTGGAAAGACGGCTAAGCAAGAAAAGGCATTTGCCACCAAGCCTGGTGACTGGTGTTTGATACCCAGAACCAACATGGTGGAAGGAGAGAACTGACTCCCAGAAACTACCCTCTAGCCCTTGGCATATGTATGCTGTGACACACACACACACACACACACACACACACACACACACACACACACAAATACTATAAAGAAATACATGCAAAACAATAGAGAGAATGACCGCGTACCACACCAAAGCTGTAGATGTCAGATTTGGGCGTTATTTCTCCTCGCAAAGCTTCGGGTGCCATATAAGCTGTTGTGCCCACAATTCGGCTGGTCATGACGGTCTGTGCAAACTTTGCCGAAGCCCGTGCAAGCCCAAAGTCAGATATTTTGGCAGTAAAGTCTTTGTCTAGTAAGATATTTGCACTGAAAAAAAATTAAATTTGAAGGAAGAAAACATTTTTCTTGCCTAGGAGTTGAAATAAGTTCTTAGAAGTTATTTATGTGTACATATATGGTTACATCATAGTAACTATATCATTTGGTAGATGCAGCATAGAAGACCGAGACATGTTTAAATCAGTCAATTATTCAGATGACAGTAAGAGAGAAATTGCTGTTTTCCTTATCTTAAAGAGAGGTGTTTAAAGGAATGAAAACAATAAAAGTTCCTCTTCTAAGGGAGGCACTTTTTCAGTATGCCACAGACAGCTATTACTAGCAAAAAAGCCTTCCAGTGGAATACACACACACACACACACACACACACACACACACACACACACACACACACACACTTATAATGCTGGTGACTAACCCCAGCCGGGCAACAGCTTTACTACTGAGCTCTATCCCTAGGCCAAAAGCCCTGGTCTTTGGAGATGACTGAAATTTCTAAGGGGGTATATTTGCAGAACTTACGTAGTCCATCACGGTAGTTCAGTCTTGTCCACAGCGTGTGAGAGTCACATGGGGCTTGGAGGCATGTCAGCCCCTATGAGCCGTTCCTGTGTGCTGGGAGTTTGTGTCCTCACAGCCACACTGAGAGACCTCACGGGCTGTCTTAGCCCACAGCTCTACTGAGCCAAAGAGGACTCAGAAACCATGGCTCAACTTTGTTTGGTGCCGCTTCTGTTTCCCCTACTGGACCCTGTCCCTAGTGAGAACTCCTGAGTTCCAAAGTTCTCTGGGGTTGGTTCTAGAAATGAGTGAGTATTTGTCTGTCTGTGTCAGGGTTTGAAATAAGCCAAAGGTACCGTTTGGTTTTTAAAAAATTTTTTAATTTACATTGGTGTTCTACCTCCATGTATGTCTGTGTAAGGATGTCGAATCTCCAGGAACTGAAATCACAGACCGTTATATACTGCCATGTGGGTGCTGGGACTTGAACCTGGGTCCTTTAGGAAGAACAGCCAGTGCTCTTAACCACTAAGCCCTCTCTCCAGCCCAACATACCTTCTTAACTCCTTTCCTAACATTTTTCAAACTTCCAACTAAAGCACTGACATTTTTGTCTTTCACCTGTCCTTCTTCTGTATTTCCTAGAATAGTGAAATACATATGTAACTCTGGCTGTCCTTGAACTCACAGAGATCTGCCTGCCTTTGCTATGCCAGCAAGCCCAGTGTACCCCCTGGAATCTTAAAGAAGGATCATATACAGCTAAATGGATCTTCATCCATTTATTCGTTTGTACGTATTGTCTTACTGGGAGTTCCTACAGTTCATAGGATTTAAGCTGAATGCTTTACATGAGGGGGAATCACAGATCTTATTTGTGACAAAGACATATGGATACTTTTTAAAGATCAATGAAGACTACATGATGGTCATATTGGTGCAAAATGCTGAGAGAATAATTCTGATTAGGTGAACTGAGGAGGGGAGAAGCGTGTTTATAGTGTTAAAGGCTCTTAGAGGAGGAAGGTCCTATGAGAGAAGACAGACAGGTGAGTGGATGAACATGTACAAGATGGTGAAAGCACAGAACAGCCAGCGTCATGATCACTCAGGGAACCAGTGTGCATGGAGCACAGGAGGAACCTGGACTTTGCCCTTGAGCACCAGGCCACCACTCAGCTTTCAGGATGGGTGACCGTGTTATCAAACAAGCCTCTTAGGACCTCGACCTGACGTTGTGGTGGTGAATGGCTTAGGCCTAGTACAAGCTACCTTGATTGAGAATGAGGGCTTGAACTAAAGATGAAAGTTAGCAAACGTCTAAACAGGCAAAATGCTGGGGATAGACGGGAAGTGAAAATCTGCAGGCACACCCAATGGACCGTTGCAACGGCGTGGTGTACAACAGGAAGAACGGAAGACAGTGAGCGAAATCCCAGCACGTAAGACACAGGGCGTGGCCGCTCTCCGAACCAGCCCCCTCGTCTGTGTGGCTCCTTGCATTCTCCACAGCTTTAGCTTATAAACGGTCTTATTTTTCTCTATTGTATCTGTTTCCTCTTATCCTAGGCCCTTCTCTTTGCTATGTATACATATGCAGGGATTAGTTGTGGCCATCGTAAGGGTTTCCTAAATCTCAGATATCATGCTTAGTATCAAAATGTCACAAAACGCTTGTTTCTATTTCACTCCTGGTTTTCTAACTCCCACCTCCTCCTCTGTACAACCTGACTTCAAACTCAGCGACTAAGTGGAAATAGTTCTCCATACAGACATGACTGCCCTGCGTGGGATTAATGCAATGGGTTAACTTTATCATGACCACCCCTCTTGGAAGCTTTCCTGACTTGATTTTGGAGCCGGTACACTCCATATACAGGCTTTCGTCTACATCTGTGTTTCTGTAGGTGTCTTTTGTGGCCTTTCCCTTTTGTTAGGCCATTTTGTCTTAGGGGTCCTTGGGATTCAACCCTGGGCCCTTACGCTGTATCTTTCCTTAATTGCATGATAACTCTTCAATCCCCAGGTTACACATTGGTATCTTCAGCTCAGACTTCTACTTACAGATCGATATGTCATACTGTCTGCTCGGCCTCTCCACTTCCAAGTCTTAAAAGAATTGCAAACACAGCATGTGCACCTCTCCTAAGCACACCCTGACCTGGGCCTCTTCCAGTCCTTTCTATACGAGTGAGTCACGTCACAGTCATTCCCAGAAGGCAGCTGTGGACGCTGTAAGTTCAAAGGCCATTACCGACACTCCTGTCTTCCTGAACCCTGGAGAGCTAAGACAGAAACACGTCTTGTTTATCTCTTACACAGTTGCTTGTATCTGCTCACATGATCCCTGCCTACCAGGCTGTCTCCAGCAGTCTGTTAATTACCTCTGATTTTAAACTGCTCCTTACGACAGAAGTGTTTCGCAGAACTTGAACATGATGGCCGTTGTCTTACAGCTTTCAACAGCATCTCATTACCTTCACGACCAAACCCTTGCCTTTGTCGACCAGGTCGTACGGGACTTGAGTCCCAGCTCATCTATTTCATCTCCTCTCATGACTTCTACCCCTCACTTTCTGCCCATCCGTCACACTGTGATCATTTTACTTCCTGTAACTCTTTCCTGTAACACTTTCATATTCCCTCTTACAAGCTTATTCTTTCCAGAATATTCTCCTTTTCTTCTATATAGCTACCCTCAAACTATGCTTCCTTATTTCCTGCTGACTGTTCAGGCCCAGCTTAAACCTTCTTTATACGAATGCTAGCACTACAGTAAACACAACTCTATTACTTTGTGATTGTCTTATTGATGAGGAACTCTGTTTTGAGCTACATTTGCTAACCCCCTCATGTACCGTGTCTAGCACAGAGCAGGTAAATATTTAACTAGGTAAATAACTTAAGAATGGAGAGGACTGAAAAATATCCTTGGAGGATGAAAGTGATTCAGGAAAGAGCAGTGATCCAAAAACCAAGAAAGAACCTGATCTCCCCAAGGAAAAGTAGGTCAGAGGGCTTGGAACACTGGAGATTGTAGGTGGCTGCAGTGCAAAGAGCTTTCCAGTGATGAGGGAGACTCCAGCCACTGTGCGCTAAGACACACACACAAAGAGTGAAGGGAAAGTGGGGAAGAAAAGTGTTCTTTAAAGATGGCTTTCAAAAGCTTCCTCATAGTAGATTTACCTTTTAATATCTCTATGAATGTGATGATTTTCATGTAAAAACCTGATGCCATTGGCTGCACCCTGAGCAATCTTGCATCTCATGTGCCAAGAAAGCGGTGGAGTACCATCCTTTTGAAGAAACAAACTGATTTTAAACAACGTTTAGGTGGAAAAAAAAAAAACCCATAGAAAAGACATAACAGTATTTTTTTTTTTTTTGTGGTCAACTGATGAAAGGGATTTATCACTAAGAATGTAGGATTACAATTTTTAAAGTTTGCAAAAATTAAATCTCAAGTAAGATTAAAGTTCTGCATTCCTTATTTGAAGACAACAATACAGGAGAACATCTTCAGCATCTAGCCTTGACTGACGCTTTCCCATCTTAAATTTGCAATAGCTGCCAACACATCAACCACATTATTTTGCAGAACAAGAAAATATTAAACTTAATGTGGTTTAAGTGATCCCGACCAAACGTGATAATTCACAATCCAACATAGAAGCAGACGATGAGACGGTCTGCTGTCTTACCAGGCAGGACAGTCTGTCTAGCAAGGAGCCGTTGGGCATGTAGGCATACACCAAGCACAGATCAGTGCTGTCGCTGGAGAAGCCAAGGAGCTCCACGAGGTTCTCATGCTGACACCTGTGGCGAGACAGGCCCCGTGCAAAACTGTTATGACAAACATTTCTAGGAGTTTTAGCAGAAGGATCAAGGAGATATCTGCCTGTATCTAAATATCTACATACATACATGTCCTATGCAATATGACGTGCTCAGACCCTGCTAACACGCTCACTGAAATTGTTGATTCTTTTCTGCAAACGGTTCCTGTTTCAGCGATGCCGCTCTGCAACAGAAGCAAACCTCTCCCGGCTTCGCCAGTCCCAGCCTGATCAGATCAGCGGAACCTGAGACAGGTTAGTTCAGGACGAGAGGCTGCCTGATGCCCATCTTTGTTGGGAGCATTTTCAAGATCTGGAAACTTGTAACATGGATGAATCCTCTAAAGTAACAAAACTCCATCGGGCAACACTGCTTTGTAGGAACCATATTCAGTCACGTTTAACTTTTATTATTTATGATCTTTAACCACATGCTTGTCTACAATCTTAGTTTTTGCACACCTGAGAGAAATGAGTACAAAAGCCAAGGCATAACAGAGGTGCTGGCCTCAGCCAAAAATGCAGTGCTGCCACCTGCTGGACATGCGGCACATAGCATGTTGATTAACTCACCTTCAGGCTTCCCTGCATACAGAGCATGGTACTAACGTGTAACAATATCGTACAACATACATGTTGTGAGAATTAATAACTGTGAGGGCTCCGATGCACACATGGCACATGAGAGATGCTCCATTACTTTTTGCTCATTCCAAGCCATCTACAATTCTGTATACTTTTGTACAAAATCAGACTTCTATTGTGAGAAATACCCTGAGGAGTGTAAGTTAAATGAATAAATTTTCCATTTTCACCAAGTTTGCATATTTTAAATACGAGTCATTTTTAATATTTGTTGAGTTTCTATTATCCATAAGGTGGGTGGTGGCTCACCTGCTCTGTCTCATGAACCTTCACAGTTTGTTGGCATTTCACTGCATAATGGGCAGAGGCCCAAGAAACCTGGACTAGGTCATTCTACATCAATCTATTCCCAACACTTTTGCATATAACATTTCCTTAGTTTTCTCTAAGTTTTAACTTCTCCGAAGGCTGTTACTTCATAGTTTTCTTTTCCTTTCTTCCTTTCTCCCTTTCCTTGTTTCTTTGTTTCTTTCTTTCTTTGACACAGTCTTTGTATAGCTCAGGCTGTCTTGGAACTTGCGATATAGTACAGGTTGCCCTTGAACTCACCACCCTCCTACCTCAACCTCCCAGTATTACAGGAGTGTACCATCATTCTTTCAAGAATTCTGGGAATAGAAAACCTGATAATAAAAATTACTTCAAATCCTATGTAACTTTGTTGTGATTTAAAACAACTGACTGCTTTCAATCTGCAGGCTTATGTGATCGTATAATTATGTGATCGTAATTAGCACTATTGGAGAACCAATAGTGCTAGTCTCAACCCTGTATCTTTGCACACTTGAATCTGAACTTTATCGAGAAACCAGGTCCTTTGCCTTATACCATGCTCTTGCTCCCGCCACACTGGAAAATCAATACTTACTTTGCCATTACTTTAATTTCTTGATCAAACTGTTGTTTTAATTCTTCAGTGCTGATTTCGACCATCTATGAAAATAAAAATATATACTGTAACACGATACAATCACCTCATGGCTCCTACAGCTGGAAGGGGGCTTGAGAAAAAGTCTCCTGCTGATTTGGTTACTTTAAAATCACATGGTAAACCAGGTCTGGTGGTGTAGGACTGTGGCTCCAGAACCTGGGAGGCTGAGGCCAGAGAACTTCAAGTTCAAGGCTTGCCTGGCTTAGAGTGAGAGTTGTAAGGTGGCCTGTGCAACTCGGTCTCTGCTCCAATGGGACATTAAAAGAGGGCCGGGATGCAGCTCAGTGGTAACGCGCCGGCCTAATATATGCAAGGCCCTGGGTTCAATAACAGCACAGCAATATGCATAATGTCTTAGCCAGGCATGGTGTCACATGCACGCCTGTAATCCCAGCACTTGGGGAGGCAGAGGCAGGCAGATCTCTGTGAGTTCGAGGCCAGCCTGGTCTAACAAGCAAGTCCAGGACAGCCATGGCTGCACAGAGAAACCCTGTCTCGAGAAACCAAAAACCAAAACCTAATGATCATCATCATCATAATAATTATGATGATGATAATAATAATTATGATGATAGTCTTGCCACAGTCTGCATGGCTGGTTTCTGGCAATCTGCCAGGATGTTGCAGGAGATTAAGGTGGACAGACAGACATAAGTAACATAAAGCTGGGATCAGGTGGTCCATGTGATAAGATGGAGCCGTACCAGCAACCCAGATACTCAGTGTTTTTTATGCATAGCAAGACCTAGGATGCAGGTGAGCTGATCTCAGCAGGGGTCTCTGTAGGGGAGGAGCCTCAGACTGCACTCACCTGGGATGAGGAAACAGAGGCTGGGACCTTTTACATGTACTGGTTTCAGCTAAAGGGTTTGTCAACACCCATACCCTGACTAGAGGAAGGCCTTGCCCTTCACATGAGCCTGAGATGCATGGCCATTCTTATGTCAAGGATACTCATTCATACAGTGGTAAACTTGCTCCCCACAAGGCCCTATTCTCTTATTGACATCTAGAAATACAAGTGATTTGCCCAAGGTCCCCCCCCCCTTTTTTTTTCATTGAAAGGAAAAAAAAATTATAAACCATTTTGGGCTATAGTAGAAACCAAGAGAGAAACAAACTTTCATCACAGAGAAAATTTAAAATTTTCTGTGTAACAAAATGAAAGCAAATGTGAAGAGAAAAGAGAATCAAATCCTATGAAAGAACCTGCAACATAAATCCAACATAAATCCATATGTGACATACACAATATTTTTAAGATATAACAACATCTTGATAACATAATTAATCAATAAATAAAGGTAAAATCCATTATAGAAAGGGAACAAAGGACAGGCAAGGAAACTCCTTTTTCATAGGGTGCATTTTAAAAAATACTATTTTTGCCGGCTACGGTGGCACACACCTTTTAATCCCAGCACTCAGGAGGCAGAGGCAGGCGGATGTCTGTGAGTTTGAGGCCAGCCTGGTCTACAGAGTGAGTTCCAGGACAGCCAGAGCTACACAGAGAAAATCTGTCTCAGAAATATCTACATACTATTTTTAAATTACATTTATTTAGTGTGTATGTGCGAGTGTGGATGAACACTGCTGAACACGTGGAGGCCAGAGGACAGTTTGTAGGAGTCAATTCTATTCTTCTATCTGGTGGGTCCTGGGGATCAAATTCAGATTATCAGGCTTCGTGGCAAGCGCTGTTACCTACTGAGACATCTCGCTGGCATCTAAATTGCATTTTCACATGGGACAGGGTCATACCGAAGTATTCAGATAACGTTTTCTTATTTCTCATCTTTAATCTAGGTTATGTACAAGGCACTGTGGTACAAGGCCTCTTTAGAGTTCATCTTGTGAATCTGTCACAGTCACAAACGTGGTTCTATGTCTGTGCCCGTAAACACTTTTCTAGGGATAGGCTGGACAGATTATTCTTACGTGGTAAGAGGTACGGGCTTAGGATGGGTCCACTTAAGGAGACTAAGTGCTGAGATAACAGAGCCCGGGAAGGTAACTGGTGGCTCGTTCTGATGGGAGGAAGGAAGGTAACTTACTGCTCCGAGCTTCTTCACTGCCACAGGTGTGTTGTCCACACAGCCCTTGTACACCACTCCGAATCCCCCCTCCCCCATTCTGTTGCCACCGACAGACACGGGTCGCTCATCAAAGTTATTTGTGATACTCTTCAGCTCATAAAATGAGAAACTGTGAAAACCTGTAGCATGAACAGAACAGGAAAAAGGTGTGTTAGAAAAGGAATTGTGACATTTTCTCAATTTGGAGATGACACACAAACACACACACACACACACACACACACACTCACATACACTCACATAAACTACAGACTACATAACCTTTATTATGACAATTGCACTTGGTTATTTTGTATCGAACACTCAATTGCCACCCAAAATACTTACTTGATAAAGTCCAGTCTACTCCCCCAAAAACTTTGGTCACATTCAAAAATTATTTTATTTATATATTTAGTTTTGAGGTAGGGTGTCATTCAGACCTGGCTGGCCTCGAACTCCTGCCCCTCCTGACCCTGCCTTGCACATGCTGGGAGCACAGGCGTGCATCACCACACTGACTTGTTTTCTTAGTTATTATGTATGTCCCACAGTCACGGAAAAACAGTAGCAGACGCAATGAAGATGGTACTTACTAAAGCAAAATGAACAACAAAGGGTGCTGCCAATGTGCCTCTGCCCCGTACACACAGAGAGGCTTACTTTCAGTCCCGTAATGGCAAATCCACCAGCCAGAAGGAATAGGCAACAGTACGTACGAGTATCGCTGAATTCTGAGCTTTTACTGTCTGGACGTGAGGAGTCGGGTGGCACACAGCTTTGCTCTTGCTTTGGCATCACAGATGTCCTGTCCTTCCCACAGCAAGGCCCATGTGTCTGTGCCACTGTTACCGCTTCTCCGGAAGGTATATTGGTGATAGTCTGGGGAACAGCATCTGCCAAACAAGAAGATGTAATTAGTTTCGGTGTAAGAAAAAAAGTCTTTGTGAAAAACAAAAACAAAAACCAGTGTGGTGGTTTGAATGAAAATGGCCTCCATGGGCTCACAGGGAGTGCGGCACTGTTAGGAAGTGTGTCACTGGGGGCGGGCTTTGAGGTCTCAGATGCTCAAGCCAGCCCAGTCTGTCTGTCTGTCTCTCTTTTCCTGCTGCCTGCTCATCCCGATGTAGACTTCTCAGCTCCTTCTCCAGCACTCTGTCTGCCTGAGTTATCACCCTATGTTCTTCATCCCTTTAAGTAAACTACATGACTACGATGGGGTTAAAATGATCCCTAAGCAGCCACCAATTTAGTAGCGTGCTCCAGAACATCCGGCATCTAGAACGGCTAAAAGCCAGGAACGGCTGAAAGAACCAAAGGGACTCAAACGTCGGGTTTGCTCGTTACATGGAAGAGTGAAAAGAAACACTTCTACTTTTGCCATTCCATTCGTCACCCAAAGCCAGCCGCCGGCACTCTGGTCACACCCAGTTTACCTGGCAGCAGGAGCGTAGCAGGGGCAAAAAGCTCGGTCTGGACCAGAAGATCCACAAGGTCACCGACTGTGCAGTTTGTGGTGCCCCAGTCAAACAGCAGCTCACAAGTGGGGCTTTTCCCGGTGTGAAGCAAGGCTTCGAATCTCCTGAAAGGCAAGAAATGAAACTAGTGCACAAGGAGAGCTCATAGGAAAATAGACACCGATCTCTGCATCCCTCCCACATCTCCTTCAGACTGTATCATGGGACCTCCCAAAGACAGTAAAGGAGAGGGACCTCGAGAGAACCAGTAAGGACCCCAACAAGGAGGAGAGACAGCAGAAAAGGAGCTAAAGGTGATGGTGATGGTGGTGATGATGATGACCATGATGCCAGTTAACCAATAATTGCAGCTGGAAAGATGCTCAGTGGTTAAGATACTGGCTGCCCTTACAGAGGACCAGCATCCTAGCTCACAACCATCTTGTGTTTTCAGTTCCAGGGGCTCTGATACCATCTTCTGACCTCCACAGAAATGAAACACGCTGTGCACATACATTCACACAGGCAAAGCATGCATACCCACAGAGTAAAAAATAACTCTTGGAAAGAGCAAGTTAACCTTTGGGCCTGGGAGATAAGCTCCATTGGTAACGTGCTTGCGGTACCAGTGTGAAGACTGAGGACCCAAGTTCATATTTCCCATGATCCATTAAAAAAAAAAAAAGCCAGTGCAGGGCATGTTGGCGGTCGCTCTGATGTGTGTTACTGACCCTTAAGATCTGGTTACACCTACCTTTGTTTTGTAAACCTGCCTAAGACATATCTGATTGGTTGATTAAACAGCCTATACCTGGGCAGGGCAGAATGGGGTAGGCTTGGCTAAGGTTTCCAGCTTTGGAGGACAGAGAGGATCATGGGAGATGAGGGACAGGAAGAGGGGAAGAAGGGAAGAGGGAGGATACAAGAATGGGTTAGCCTTGAGAAGAAGGTATGTGGGGTGGGGAGGAAGGGCTCCACCAATGACTTGAAAAGACCCAGATAGGGAATAAAAGCAAGTATTTATAAGATTATGGATGGAAGACAGGATGGTTAAGGAGGATGGAATTGGATGGGGGCTGGGAGATGGATGGTGTGGTGATTCAGACAGCGTAGGTAGGAATATCTGTCCGGCCCAAGGTAAACAAGGCAGCTATAAATCCAACAGGTGTCCGTGTCTTTTTATTTGTGATAGCAGGTTACATAATACTGCCATGATAATCATAGGGCTAATAATAATAATAAATATAGAGCCCAATTTTATTTTTAATTTGCTACATCCAGGGCACCTGTGTTTCGAGTCTGGAGCTATTATGTTAATTGTTTGCTCCCCAAGTTCTTTGAGAAAATGCTCATGGGCACCAAGTGATGCTGTGTAACCCCGCTTCCAAATTATCCCTGATTGGCCAGTAAAAAGGTGTACACCCAGGCTAGGCATGAGGGAGGCATGCAGAGCTAAGGTTGGTGGGCTTGGAGGACAGAAGGATCACTGGAGAGAGGTGGAGAGGGGCAAGAGGAGAGGAGTCGCCACGGGTGAAGCACGAACTAGCAGGACAGAACTAGCAGCACATGTCCGGGTGGAGCTTGCTCTGAAGATGAGAGATTGGAGAGACGCAACCGCAGGTGGAAAACATGTGCAAGTATCTGGGGGATTTTGGCGGGATTAGACAAGATAACTTAGGGGGCTAGTTTCTGCCAAGTTCCAGTGGTTAAGGTATATCAAAAATATAACAGGTGTCTGTGTATTTCTATGTATATAAAAGCGGATCAAATAATAACCGCCGTGATAATTTTATGTATTAATAGTAAACACTAGTAACATTTCTACAAAAAATTGGCCCCCAGCGTGGACGATTAAGACCCAAGCTTAAAGCCCAAGAATTCCCGGGTCAAAAGCAGTCTTCTAGGCGTCTCTCTAAGAGAGACTCTTGGGCATGCCGGCAGGCAACAGAGAGCCTGTTGCGGGCAGGCGGGGACCCCAAACAGACTGAGGGAAGCCAGGACTGGCAAGAGCGCAGCGCTGCTGTCTCTAGCTGGTTCACGTACACTGCGGAGGGCGGGGCTAATAAATGTCCAGTGAACACAGAGCCGGCAGGTACACATAATCCCTGCTGGGCTCATACTACGACTTTTGGGAAAACTCTCCAGAGAAGGCAGCCTACTCTGGGCCTGCATGCGGGATGGAGTGCGGGGGAACTCAGACTGGCACAAAATGATTGACTGATGCTCTGAGCCGCCTCCCAGCATCTGCAGGTGTGGCGCTTCCACGGGAACTGATAGGCACTCTACCTAGTGCGAAATAAATAATAATAATAAATAATAAACAATATTGGGCTGGAGAAGCAGTGACAGGCGTATCACTGAAGCCCTCTGGTTAGTTAGTCTAGATCAGCTGTTCTCCACCTGTGGGTTGCGGCATCAGATATCCTGCCTGTCAGATATTTCATGGTTCATAGCAGTAGCAAAATTACAGCTAGGAAATAGCAATGAAATAATTTTACGGTTGGGGGTCGCCGCAGCAGGAAGAACTGTGTTAAAGGGTCGGAGCGTTAGGAAGAACCACTGGGCTGGGTGAAGCGGTAGGCGCCAGGCTCCGTGAGATACCCCGTCTCAAAGAGTAAGGTGGAGAGGGATGAGGAAGGAGGAAGGCACCCGTTGTTGACCTCTGGCCTCCACAGCATGCACACCTAACACACACACACACACACACACACACACACACACACACACACACACA